>NC_092858.1:39400678-39582759 GCF_032062135.1 Pyxicephalus adspersus
TAGTGATTTTATGTAGCATTGCATATAGCATCTTACCTGCGGCAACCCATTAAGATTGAATGGGGCATAAATGCTCTACAAACCCTATAATCCTACATTTTGTATATTTATCCCATTGTGTTTCTTACAAACTTTGCAGGCATATTTTATACATTTTTTTTACTGGGGCAATGACTGGTCCACAACTACCTGATGTTTTCCGCTGTAAAATGTGCAAACGCTGGTTCCTTAGGACAGCAGTGTGGGCATAGAGCCCCATTTTCCCTAAAATACAGCAAAGTATAGCACGGAAGGTGTGACATTATGATCTAGAAGATGCCAGCACTGCTTTTGTTATGCACAATATTGCCCTTACCCCCTAAACATCTAGATTGTGGAGCACTTTGTGCACATCTCTTTTTATATGAGCCCTTCAGTGACCCTACTAATCATTTTGAAAAGTTGTTAACTGTGTATTACATGTATTACCTGGTGCCTAATTCATCTTCAATTATTGATTTACATGTTTACTTTATGCCAAGCTTCAACTATATTAAAAGCAGAATGCCAGCCAAAAATAACAAGATCAGAATGAAAAGCTCTGTGGCAGCATTTCAAATGATGATCCTTCATAAAGTTCTGTACTTCTTCTTTACATGATCTAAACCCACTCCTTTGACTGCTGGATTTTTTTCTTGTTTGATGGCTATGATCCATAAATATGTGTACAAAAAATAGGAAAGCTAGAGTTAGTTTGTCTAACTCTTGCCCTTGACATAAGTTAGTAATGTTACATATGGCAACATTGCCTTTGTTTCCCTCCTCTGATTATACTGCTATACAGGTGGCTATTTTTTGTTTGGTCACATTTAACATAAATTTATTATTATTATTGTTATTATTATTATTATTATTATTATTATTATTATTATAATAAACAATATTTATATTCCAACATATTATGTAGCGCTGTACATTAAATAGGGGTTGCAAATGACAGTAAGATACAGGCAGTGGCACAGGAGGAGGAGAGGACCCAGCACAGAAGAGCTAACATCAATATTGCCCATTGAATATAAAAGCCAACTGATTCCTTTCCAACTTTTTTTTTTAAAACATTTTCATATACAGGTTGACAATCAAAAATTTGGCCATCGATAATCCAGATCCTTCAGTTTCCCGGCATGAATTTCGGATCGCATTTTCCATACAGGGACTGCAGTACACTGTTTGACCACTAATGTTTTCATGGCGCAGGTCTGCAGAACCAGCTGTTTGGTCTTGCTTGCTAAACTAAATACATGCTGAGACGTCCCTGCTGTCTGCTCCCTGGAACTGTGACAGATGTCCACAGGTGCTGCGAGAGGAAGGCTGCCTGTGTGTGGAGGTAAGTATAAAAAAAAAAACATATTTTTGAGGTTGCTAGATTTTTGAATGACAACCTGTATAGTGAAGTGGAAATTCAATTTCCAATGTTCTTTTGCGGCAGTGCAATGGAACATGTAAATTAAATCTTCATTTAAATTTACTAAATGCATCATTTGGACACTTTTCTGAAGATTTTATTAAGATAGTTACAGAACATAAATTAAATTTTTTACCTTACATGAAAGAGTAGATAACCCTTTTATATGTAGTAAAAATTACTTTCCTTTGTGGGGGGGAGGGGGTTTAAAAGCCCCTCCTCTTTCTGTATACGCTGGGGCGATTAAGACAGAATGGGAGTGCAGAAAATCCCGGGATATTTACGTCATCCCAGGAGGCTTCTGCCTGCTCCTTTTGCACATGCATGAGATTGGAGGAGCAGAAAGAACTTCTTCAATAGGGTTAAAAAAAATGCAGAAACCAGGAAACCTTGGGAGGGATTGACGGATCTGCAAAGGCAAAGGTAAGTGAGTTTCATTGGAATGTTTGAAAAAATGGGGCCAAATCTGGTACCTTGTATGATATTCATTGGGAGTGTAAAAATGTTACATATGGAAGACTGTTTAAGCTTTTAGCCTAAGTCTCATTATAAAACCTTCATGTTATAAAAGTGCCTTCCACTACAGAATAGTGACTGCATATTTGTAGTATGCTACTTGATGAATAAAGATCTGACCACCCTTATTTTTTACATATTGATGGGAAAGCAAGGTGGGGTACCCATTGCATTGGAAGAGTTGGAGAATTGGTACGTAAACTTAGTTCAGTAAGAATCAAGATGGCGGGTATAGAATCCTAAGTAGATGGTATAGATATGCAGTTTATTTAGAGACTGGGATGTCTGGGACCTGGGATACTTGGAATTTCAATATTATCTATGAATGGGTATTCCATAAGGAGATGTTTGGTACTGACAAATGGGGGTCAGCATTTACGGTTTATGGCCTCAGTGAGTATTCCTTACTACCTAACAATCCTTTTGCCACCTTTCATTGCTTTATATTACCCTTAGTTGTATGGAATGATATATATATATAATTATACAGAGTAGAACCTCGGTTATCAAGCACCCACGGGGAATGGACGATTCTGGTGTAGTTTCCGGTTAACTAAGGTTACTCTGAAACTGAGGTTTCTCAGCCAGAGCTCTGCTCTGCTCTACCGACAGCTCAGCTCTCCTGATTGTTCCCGCAGCCCTAGCGGATCCGTGGTATATGTTCTTGGATTCAGAATACATGGCACAGCTTCACTATGGCTGCAGGAGCAATCAAGAAAGCAGAGCTGTTAGGTGCCAGTTATGTGAGTTTTCCAGTTATCTCAAATGCAAAATGATATACTAATCCACCTTTGTTTGTTTTTTTTCTAGAATTGAACTTTCATACTTTTGTCTGTTTACTTCAAGATATATTTAATTTTTCCTATCTTCTGGATATTTGTATTCAAAGCGATATGATTTAACACTTGATTAGTTTTGTTTTCTTGTTTACCAACCAATGCACTTTCATACCATCTCTTACCACAGTTCATGACCCCCATTCCCATCACAACCATGTTTGCAGGTACTCGGCTGTCACCACTGTATATTAAAGTCGGAATTGGTACCAGGGCAGACATAAAGAGGTATAAAAAGTGTGCCACTGCATGAGGGCTCCGGGCCGTCCTCTGCCAACAGGGACCCTGACAAAGAAACCTGTCAGTTCTGCACTCTTGGCTACATTCGCCATTGAGGTACACACAATGGATCTCCTGTGTCCAGTTAATGTTCAGGTTACTTGACTTTAAATTTGGGATTACGTGGCTATTTAGAGGCCCAATCTCCGGCTGTCATAAACTGGTTTACATGGAAGAAATATGAGGTGGGGGAAAGGCATAGAAGATCAGCATCAACAGAATTTGTATTTTAGGAAAAAGTGTTTTTTTCCAATAAGTCAAATGTAAATTTTAAAACATGTAAAGTACCTCCTGATTTTCTTCATTAGAGGCTGAATGTATTTATACCAAACAGTTTTTAGCAGCAGCTCTCTACACATTCCCATTCTACCATCTGCTTGTCCTCTGTGTGACATTCCTCTAGGTTTGTCTTTTAACCTGAAAATAAAGACTGAAGGATCAGACACACACAGTTCTGAAAAAAAAAAACACTGTTACAGAAAATGATCAGTTTTTGTAATATCAGTTTGCTGGAATGTGTAAGACAACATATAAGTGTGTCCATAGACGTATATTTAATATAATTCTCCTGAATCGGCAGTGTAAGGGTTTATATCCATGTCAGGAAACTTTTAAACAAAACCTTCTATGGATGCAGGGTGAGGCATTCCCTGGAGGCTTATTGTCTGCACAAGCTACGTGCAATCAAGAACAATATTACATTTTAACTCTTGATGTGTTCAGAGGTGATGTCATCCAGCATCAAGAAGATTCAAGGTGTACTTAAAATTGCAGCACATTCCCAATTTACTATGTTTGGTATGGTTCTTTTTTACTTGTTACCACAATTACCTTTGATTGGTAATTTACCTGGATAGTAATCCTCATGATAGGTTTAGGTTCTACATATGTATTAGATAGCTAGATGCATATCTTTCAAGATTTTCATTCTTTTTTGTTTGTGCCATGTATTCAATGACATATAGGGAAGTAAAGGGGTAGAGGCAGGGAGAAGAATTATTCCCCAGGCCAGTACGTATAGATATATTGGGCTGGTTGTCTAGGGTAGAGATTTTTCACCATTCACACATTAATCAAAGTTGATCCTGAAGACAGTGTTAATTGAACTTCCTTTTCCCCACTCAGACTAGCACCTACCTTTCACCATGGCCACCAATGTGGCACCAAGATACACTTCACATTGTGCATTTTCTTTATCCTGCAGAGATCTCGGTAAATAGTGATTGTTTCCACCCGAAGCAACCTTTTTTGAGTTCTCTTCTGGGTGTCAAAAAAAGAGCTGCTGCATACTAATCTTTTGCTAAGAACTGATCTTCTGCAAATCAGTAATAATAGGAATTCTAACTAGCAGCATTACACTAGGATTACAAAAGAAGCAAAGGCTTGGCTCTCCAGAGAACAATTCCTAACTTTATTCAAGTATGCATGTTTTTTCCTGTCAGTGCTGTACCAATAGCATCACAATGATGTGTTTGTCATTAAAGTAAATCTAAAGCCTATACGTAGTATGTATAAATCATCAGCTCCATGTTCGCTCTAGCTGTAAACAACGGATCACAACCATGGCAGTGTGACAGGTTCCCCTTGCCAAGGGGCATTACGTGAATAATAACAAGTTGTAGCAACCTGGTATCTCTTTTCATTCATTCCAAGCTAGGAGTTTAGAGTTTATATAACCAATAAGGAGTGTATTTTACCATTGTCCTCAGTAGTAATATACATATCAAATATATTGTTGAGTAAAATATGCAGATGTGATCCATTTACTTTGTTTGCAGTGAATGACTCAAACACTGAGCTTCATCAAAACTTTTAATATGATAAAACCCTAAATGGAAAGTATAGTGGTTATGCATTTTTTTTTATTGCTATACTGGTATACTTATGATATACCTAATGAATTCCCTATTATAGATGCTCAGCTTTTTGGGGGGAAATAAGTAAGGGTAAGAGTGTCCAGAATACAGAATCAAAGATACAGAATCATGTTTTAAAATAGAGATTTAGTGGGGGGGGGGTCAAACTCTTTCCAAAGCAAGGTAATACATGACTGCTTATACCAAATGTATCAAGATAGAGTTCCTGATAGAGTTCCTGTAACATTTCTGTGGGTTATTTTTGTGCAGTAGGAAAGAAAGGTTATCGGCATATGATAATTTGTGAACTTGTGCAAAATAGAGTGAACCTAAATGCAAAAATCTTCCATATATCTTCCTGTTTTCTCTTGCATATAAAGGATTTTTGCAAGAGGAATGAAATGTTAGTTTTTTGTTCAGCAGTGAATATCACTCCCAAGTCAGCTTCCTATTTTTAATAAAAGGTGGAGAGTAGACCTTGGGTGGAGAGGACAATACCTTATATTGAACAGATAGTGTTTTCAACAGGGCCCAGAGCTTTACAAAGAGATTCAAACAGTGTAAGGTAGTACCAAAAATTATGCAAAAAACTTATTGGCTGTCTAGCCCCCAAGAATTCAGGCAGTAAGGTCCATTGGGATCCATGAGCTCCCTAATGGTCACCCAACTTACCTAAGGTATGAAGTGTTTCATCCTACATATAACAGAGTGGCAGAAACAATGAAAATGTCAGTCTCTAAGCCAGGGGGAAAGGGATATTACCTAAGATTGGGTAAAGCCAAATTGTGTTTCAAGGGAGCATGACAGACAGTATAGCAAAAAGTTATTTTTCAATCCTAACACATTGTATGGTGAACTTATTATGAGAACAATCCACTACACAAACTAAATAGGAAGCCCTATAGTACAAGCCAAAATCTGGAAGACCCAAGCCTCCTTGGAGTTTATGAGGGCCATATAGTGATGATAATATTGGCCAGACCAGGTAAAAGCACCAGAAACTCAGTGGAGCAAATCAAGTCATAAGAAGGGAAGCAATGGATGAAAATTCCATGAATAAATTTGCATGTTACAGGGAATTTGGGTACCAAGATATTCAATGGCATGGGTAGACCATTTAAAGAAAGATGAGGCCTGAAGAGTGCATTTTTAGCTAGGTACAAATTAGAGGATATGATGACATTGATCTTCCCAAGTCTTCCCTCTGAGAAAATATGTAAGCTCCTTCAGCAAAAGGATTGATTTCCTTTTGCATTTAACAAATTCTGATTAACCCAGACCTTGGTGACTAATTTAAGCATAAATACATGCAAAAATAGAAAGAAATTTAAGCTCCAAAAGCTTCAAATGCATTACTAATAAAGAAAAAACAACAGGTCAACTTACCGACTAAACTGACTAAAAGAACAGTACCTTTGATCTACTAACAATTTTTTGGGCTGCCCTTTTAGGGTATTTCTTCTTCACTTTAGAAATATATTTCCCAAAAATTACCAGCAGCTAGATGCCTTATTGCCTCAAGAAGAAACAGGTATATCCTCCAACGGTTAGCAAACTTGCCAATGACAATCCCATTTGTAGATGATGTAACACTCTAAAACAGGGGTGCCCATCAGGTAAATCACGATCCACCAGTAGATCGCAAAGGCAATGTGAGTAGATCATGCAGCCCTGCTTTTCAAAATAAACTCTACCGTGCACAGGAGTTATTAAGTCCAAGTTTTTATTGTTGGTAGATTATTTTGACTTGACATAACATATTATGCGTTGCAATATAACATTGGTTTCATCAATGAGTTCTTTTCGATGACTTGTATTTGCAGCTTTATTTTTATAGACCTGCTTATACCTATGCTGTACTGGTAATGTACAAAAGCTAAAAAAATCAAAAAGTTGACTATTATTAATAGCTTATTGCGTGACCACTATTTATGTAGGAAGTTTATAATTAGTTTATATTTAACTAGATGTCTTCTACTGTTCTAAGTTCAATCTCTGTGCATTATTTTCTTCCAATGATGTAGAAATGAACACTTGTAAAACATTACAGTGAGGAGATAAAACCACATATACAAGGTAAACAAATGGACCTGATGGCATACATACATTTCTGTGTTTATACAGAGACACTGGTATGTGGAAAATTATGCACACCAGCCAACCTTCATTTCACCCTTAAAGCAACAATACTAAGTGCTAAAGCATTGTGTACCTTCTTCCTTCACCCAGGGATATCATTGTGTTCACTGCTCGTCTGGGCCACAGTAGTCACATTCTCATTGTTCTGAGCTTTTCTGTGATAATAAACAGAATCTAATAAAAAAAAATGGTATTCAGTTATTTCGGGAAAAAAAGACCACACTTTATTCATAATCCTTAATAAGTTAAGTGACTTATTCCTGAATGAGGATAATTCACTTTACTATGTGAACAGCCAAAACCCCTTTAGTAAATCAACCCTATTGCCTGAATCTTTAGTAACCTGTTTTGAGCATGCCACATGCTTTTAATTACCAGCGGTAATACACAGTGCGAGAATATACTTTCCTGTTGTGCCTGACATCATTAGACAGCCAAACCGTTTGTCAAATAATTTTCACTCCTTGGGCTTGGAATAGCAAATTAACTCAAACTGGGTATTTGCATACTTTTTAATAACACTGTAACTAAGGCAAATTACACTTGTGCAATAATCATCCTTGCAAAGGATCTTTCACGATCCTTTCCAACGACAAATGACTGCACAATGCATGAATGAGTAATGTAGGGGGGGGGACGACGGAGCGGCACCCTGCTGCAATCTCTCCCCCTTCACTTTCATTATGATCGTTCCTCGTCGAGCGCTGTACACACATCAGATTCTCGTCCAATATCAGCCCATAGCAGATTATCGGACGAGAACCATCTGACGTGTGTACATACCCTAAGGCTTTAGAAATTAATTTCATTGATGTACTCTACTAAGGATGTCTAACTCCAGTCTTTCAGGACCAGAATCAACACACATAGTTAGTAGTACACTAACTAAAAACAGTGCATTTAGTAAGACACGGTTTACAAAGAATCATAAAATGACTGTTTATATGAAACTCCTGGCATGTATGTGGCCCTCGAGGACAGGAGTTGGAAGTCCCTGTACTTTGCTTTTGTTTAAGTGTCTTCACAAATATTTGAACTACAACATATTAAGTCAAGTCTGGCAAGGCTGTGTAAATCAGTCTCCACATTTTTAATTATTTAATTCTAAATGTTTGAGTACAATAATTCTAATGTTGAGAAACAAAAGTCTTGTTTGTCCCAACAAAATAGATACAGATGCCTATGAATCAAGCAAGGGATTTTAAAGAATTGCCAAGTTATTTTAAATCAATCATTTACAACTGTCATAGATTCGAAAACAACTGCTGATTTGTCCAGAAAATGTAGCCCCAGAGCTAACTATTTGCTAAATGGCACCTCCAAAAACTTCAAAAAATCACACTGCAGGATGCTTTATTATTATTATTATTATTATTATTATTATTATTATTATTAATAAACAGGATTTATATAGCGCCAACATATTACGCAGCGCTGTACATTAAATAGGGATTGCAAATGACAGACTAATACAGACAGTGATACAGGAGGAGAGGACCCTGCCCCGAAGAGCTTACAATCTAGTAGGTGGGGGAATTTCACACACAATAGGATGGGCGATATGTAGTGGTGGGAAGTAATGAGGGTTTAGCAGACAGAAGAAGATGGGTAGGTAAGTTTGAAAAAATGAGTTTTGAGCGCTCTTTTAAATGAGCAGAAAGTAGGAGCAAGCCGAATAGGGCGAGGAAGACCATTCCAGAGAGTTGGAGCAGCTCTAGAGAAGTCTTGTATCCGTGCGTGTGATGAGGTTATGAGTGAGGAAGTCATTAATAGATCATTGGAGGAGCGGAGGGAGCGGCAGGGGGAGTATTTTTTAACCATGTCAGAAATGTAAGTGGGACAATAACTGTGTAGGGATTTGAAGGCAAAGCACAGGAGCTTAAATTTGATTCTAAGGTGAAATGGAAGCCAATGGAGAGAACTACAAAGAGATGCAGCAGAAGAGGAGCGGAGGGAAGGATGGATGAGTCTGGCTGCAGCATTCATAATAGATTGTAGAGGAGAGAGTCGTGTTAGTGGAATACCAGAGAGAAGGATGTTACAGTAGTCCAGACGAGAGATGATAAGAGCATGTACAAGGAGTTTGGTGGTCTCAGGGGACAGGTAGGGGCGGATTTTTGAGATGTTGCGTAGGTGAAAGTGACAGGACCTGGAAATGTTCTGAATATGGGGGGTAAATGAGAGGGCCGAGTCAAAGGTGACACCAAGACAGCGTGCCTGAGGGGAGGGCCGAATGACAGTGTTGTTAACAGTTAGATATATGTCAGGGGGGGATTTGGAATTTGAGGGGGGAATGATGAGGAGTTCTGTTTTATCCAGGTTTAGTTTCAGGAACCGGTCAGACATCCATGATGAGATGGCTGACAGGCAGCATGAGACCTTATCCAGGACTGAGGGACACAGGTCAGGGGTGGACAGATAAATTTGGGTGTCATCAGCATACAGATGGTACTGTATGCCAAAGGAGGATATGAGACTACCGAGAGAGGAGGTGTACAGAGAAAAGAGGACCGGTCCAAGGACTGACCCTTGGGGAACACCAACAGGGAGGAGAGTGGGTGAGGAGGAGTTACCATTGAAAGAAACTTGAAAGGAGCAGTCAGACAGATAGGAAGCAAACCAAGAGAGAGCAGTGTCACAGATACCAATGGAGTGCATGATTTGTATTAGAAGAGGGTGATCGACAGTGCTCAGGTGATGCTTACAATAGCTAGGGCTATTATAAAACAGAAAATCTGACATTCCCCCAAACATTGGTGGGAATCAATTACTGCCATTGAAATATATAGACCTGGAAGATTCTGACCCGGGAATGTTTGAGGGAATGTCAGATTCCCTGTTTTATAAATGGAGCCCTTAGTGTTAAATTGCATTGTAGCTAAAAATAGAAAATCATTTTTCAAGGAAAAAAAGTCTTTGTTGTCTACAAAGTACATTAGAGCAAGATCACAGTTTGCCATTCAACACACAGGCAAAGACCAGGTCTTCTGGAACAATGTATTTGACTGCCAAATCATAGATAGAGTTGTTTGGCCCCAGAAACGGGAGACATGTTTGGTATAGCCAAAAGACAGCATGCAGGAGAAAAACTTCATACCAACTGTTAAGCATGGTGGTGGAAATGTTCTGGTTTGGGTGGTCCTGTATCTTCAGGGTCCGGGCAGGAGGAGTGGAGTAGTGGAGGAGGAGTGGAGTAGTGGAGGAGGAGTGGATGGAAGAGTGGTAAATAAGGAGTCCATATGGGCAGTTATTCAAAATGCCTTCAGAAAAGTGATTTCAGCTAAAGGGGGCAATGCCAGCTTCTGAGGGTATGTACTAACATTTTCCACAGTATATCATTACATCTATTTTGTTGAAGAAATGACTAAAAAGGCAGAATAGAGGTTGTTGTTTAAGTATATAACTTTTACCTGTAGGCAGTGTTTGCAGGAAGATAAACATGTTGAAAAAGCCAATAATTGCAGGGGGGTTTACATACTTTTTTCAAAGTTTTAGTTTGTGATAGTTTGTGACATGACAAAGCTTGAATACCAACTAACTGCTACATTTGTATATTCCATTTTTTTCTGTGTAATAGTGATTAAAAAAATAGCATTACTTTAGGCAGCACCGCAGGTGTGTTGATGGGGGGAGGTCTGTTTATGGGCGGGCTTAAGATGCCAGATTTTCTGTGTCAATAGGCTCTCAAGACCTAAACAGGGCCTTGAACGCAGAGAAGAGTACAGTGTATAGATGTAAACCAAAGAGGTTATCATTTAAATATAAAGAAATACATCTCACCTCTGAACAGTAAAAAATTGACTATATATTATTATTATTATTATTATTATTATTATTAATAATAATAAACAGGATTTATATAGCGCCAACCCTGCCCGGAAGAGCTTACAATCTAGAAGATATATAGTGATAGTCAATTAAATGCAGAGAACTGTCTACGGCTTTTCATTGAAATACTTTCTTGCTTTCACTGCTTCTTTTTCCTTACTGGTACCCCTGAACTTCTAATTCTCTTTCTTTCCCCCTCATTGTTTTCCATAATGTTTATATGTTGCGTTGGATATGTACTATATGCAGTCATAAAACATTAACAAGATCATATACTCCACCCTTTCCAAGACAAAAATGAGATACTTCCAGAACTAAAACTGCAATTGTTCACTTATCACAGACATTTTCAGGCATGTTTTCCTGTTTATTTTTAATATATTTTCTTTCTGCTTAATCTAAAAATAATTTTAAAGCTGACCCCTTGATTTAAGGTAATTTTCTTGATTCCTGCTGCTACAAAAGTGGATTGTAGGGTTTAGCTTTCTACGGCTTTTTTAATGTAACAGGTACACCTTCAGACCTTGTGTTATGTCCGTTTTATCAGTTAAGGTATATTTATAGCCAGATTTGTTTTAGTTTTAAAAAGAGTGTGGAAGGACTAGAACCCTTGTCAGGCTTTGTTGTTATGGTGCCTACTAGATAGATTCACTGGGTCTGATTTATTAAAGCTCTCCGAGGCTGGAGAGGATACACTTTCATTAGTGAAGCTGGTGATCAAGCAAACCCTGAATAAATTTATCCAAAGTCATTTGCTATTTGCTACCAAACGTTTTGAATCCTGGACCAGATCCATTCCAGGTTTGCTGGATCACCCAACTTCCTTAATGCAAGTGTATCCTCTCCAGCCTTGGAGAGCTTTAATAAATCAGGCCAACTTTGTCTATTTGTTCTGGTGACCACTAGTTGTCACCATACTGGTCACTGACCCCGATGTAACTCTAACAAGAAGTGAGGGTAAACCTTTAATTTCCTCTTAAGTCATGTTGCATATCTGGAACAGGAAACATAAATATCTATACTAGCACAGTAGGCAATGCTGAAGTGAATATATATATATATTTCAAATAAATCAATGTTAGGAAAAAAATATATTTAATGGAGAAATGACATGTTTTTTTTACGTGGGACTTGTTCCAGTGGATCCCCCTTAAACCTCCAATAATTTTGGTCACAATATTTTGTTTACTGGCTTTGCAATTAATTTAACAATTTGCAGGGTGGCCTAAAATGTTAATGACCACAAACTCAAGTTAAACAATTTGTATATGTGGCTGTATATCACAGAATCCCCTTATAACAATGTTAAATGCCATAGCTCCAGTGACCAGTAGACATTTAGCAGTTTGATCATGAAGCTGCAGGCCTGGGAAGGTAATAAGTTTGATTCAGTTTTGGGAAGAAGTAAAGATCTTATATATAACCTGTGCCTTGCAAGGGGCACCACTGATACCTAGGGTTTGAACTAAAGGCCAGCACAGGTGCCTGTTTGTACCACAGGGTGCACTGACATTACCTTATAAATGTTTTAGGACAGGAAAATATAACTTTAGGGTGTACGGTCACATTTGGACTAATTGTGCATAAGAGCATTTCAGTTAGTCTAACCATGTCCGTAAGTAAAACCCTGAAATGCAAAGTTTTCTTAAGCATCAGAATGTAACACTCTGTAAATGTCAGAGGTGTTCGGAATATGGCCCATTTAGGAAGCTGGAAGACAAACAGTACTTAGATCTAATTCAGTGTGACAACACTGGATCAGTAACTCCGACCTGCAGTAAACTGACCAAGAATTAGTTTATAGAATGAGGCCATTTGGACTAAAAACTAAAAACCTTTTTGTAGGATTCTCTGTTAAAGTGTTCATCTAATCTGTCTGTGGATCTCTTAATTATAAACAGGAGCCTCCCAGGGAAGTGTATGCCTTGCTGCCAAGTCCTCATAAAAGTACATGCACAGGAAGGAGCTCATCATCTGCTGCTGGGTGATCCCCCTCGAAGAACTCGGTTTTCTGGCTCTTTTAAAGTAAACACAGGAACGATTGTTCAAGGCGGAGAGATTTAGATTGCAAAGTGGCCTGATAAATCTGCTCGGGCGGACCCAATAAAACAAATCAAATCTGTCACATTGTTTCATGAAATGCACAGTGCAAACACAAGGTCTGGCTATAGATAGGAAGGTATATATGGTGTCACACACAAAGTCCTAATAAATTGCACGTTCTTCTGAAGAGTCCAGGTTGGTTTATGGCATACCATTTTAGGAACAATCATGTATTAACATGCAGATCTAAAAGCACATGGAAACAAATATACCTAAAGTGTATCTAAAATCTAAAAAACAAAATATTGCACCTATTCAGTTTCATAGGTTATCTTTTATCAGAGACTCCTATTCATGAGCACTCTGCATCTCTGCAGGACATAACTCTTTCCTACTACCTGAGTGGACGACTAAACCTAACATCACTGTGCTGGATAAAAAGTTTTCTTTGCTCTGTGAGCGCTAAAGGTTTCTGACCAGCACTTCATCCAATCAGGGGTAAGTATTATACATGCCTATCCTAGGCTTATCTTTTTTAAGTTCGGACTGACAAGAGATGCCCTCCCCCCCAACCAGGGACCATATAAACCCCATTTAAAGGATAATTCATTGGAATCTTCCTTTACCTTACTTCTTGAAAACCTTCCTCTAAAGAAGCCAAAAAGGCGAAATGGGTTGGGACAACAAGTCTCAATAACACGGCCTCACAGGCTCTGGATTATGTCCACTCCTCATAGTGCAACTTTGCTTGGTACCAGTCTTGTCCATGCAAAAACCGTGTATTGACCTTCTATATAACTAATAAAACAGTGATAAATACAAGTGTTTGATTTTGCTGTCACCATTTAGAAAGGGACATGTGTATTCCTTGTGTATAGACTGGTAACTAGGCAATGCTAATAACAATTTGGGGGATTTTAGTGCAATGCAGCAAGTAAAAATAAATACACATGTCAGATGATGTTTGCCAGAGACGAACAGTCATGCTAATGTGTGTACAGTGGTCTCCATCAATGCCATTGCGAATTGAAGAATGACTGACCGGGAACAACTGTTGTACTTTGCTATGGAGGTGAGCACAGTGGGGTGCCACTTACCCCTTTTCTTCCAACACATAGCTAAATAACCATAAAGTTAAAGCCTTCAAAGTCCTGCAAGTACCTTTCCATTTTGAAACAAGAATTTGTATAATTATAAGGGCATATGCCACCATGACACTGTACTTGCACCATAAACTATAAATGGTGTAAGCATTTATATTAGTAGTTTTATACCACAGAGGACAAGGATGGAACTAAAATTCTCAGCCTTTAAATCCACAACTACCTTTACAGTTTAAGTTAAGTTAAACGATAAATTGTATCCGTAAAGTAATGCAGAACAATATTGTCATACCGCTTTCCTTTCTCCTCGAGCCTAAAATGGCAGCTAAAATTAATCAGTAAATCACACCAGTAATCCCTTCACATTCATTATATTTTTTATTGATGTTCTTCTTTTCCCCAAACTTTTCTAATCTATCCTTTACAGTTAATATTTTCATAGTCATTGATTCACAGAATTGTTAAGTGGCATTTATCTGAGACCAGATTCGTGACATTGCTGCCTAACAATTCACAAAGTACTAGAAAGTGATGAATTTCCTACATTATTCACAGGAACAGAAATTGAGGTCAAATCTCCCAATGGGAAAACTTGTTTAATGAAAATTGTCTAAGAGAGGATATCCCCTCTCTTTGAATAGGTTTACTCTTACTTGTTGCTTTGTCTGTGGACAGAAAGTGAAGACAACTTTTCTTGATGGGATATTGCAGAAATAAACTGGCAGGGTAAAAAATATTTTAACATCAGCATCCCTAAATATGATCTCTGCATTAGTTTTTCCTGACCTAGATCATTTTTAGTATTTACAGCAAGTAAAATATCTGTTGATCCTGTCAGTCATTGTGTTCTTGTCCCTTCTCCGAGCAGCAAAACATCCTTATCCTCATAGGGTAGACTACTAATCCTATCAAACCACCATGTAATGTAGATGAACAATATTACATAATTAAATGTATTTGTTAATGTATGCATTACAAGCCCCCCCCCCCCCCCCCAACTTGCTCCTTGCAGCCCCCGTAAGTAAAGGAGAAGGAGAAGCAGCATAAAAGCCAATCACTGTGGTGCACATATACTAAAAAGTAACATGTTAATAGAGCAGATAGCTAGAAATGTAACCTTTCCAGTTTTCTGTTTTTTCCTTTAATTGTTCAATCACAGGCTAAGGGTTCATTGAGATCATGACACCTAACTGAATACACAGAAATGCAAACATTAATATTTATTTTATGCATTTCACTGCACAGTGAAATTAACATGGAAGAGATCAGTGTAATGTTTATATGCAAACTGTTTATAAATTGATATTTTATGTATTGTTTTACAATTTATGTTACACCCACCCCTGCACGAGTGGCTGAATTTACCAGGCTGTGGCATAAAAACAAATCCAGCATCACAAGTATTCCAAGTCATATGTAAATGTAAATACAGAAAAAGACAAAGAATAAGCCTGAAACTTCTCGTAACCCAACGCGTTTTGCCTATCGGCTTCTTTAGGGCTGTAGATGTTTTGACTAGTTATTTGCAAATGAAAGTACAAGAAACATTTATGACTGAGGTACATGAAAAGTATGTAGGTACAAATACATGCCTAAATATGCATAATATTATAAATAAGTAGCTATATGAGAACCATTGAGTATAGTATCAATTTATTTATATTATTATACTTATTTAGGCATGTATTTGTACCCACATACCTTCAATGTACCTCAGTCATAAATGTTTCTTGTGCTTTCCTTTGGATGTAACTGGCCGTCTAATGTCTATAACCCTGAAGAAGCCGATAAGTGAAACATGTTGGCTTACGGAATGTTTGACGATTTATTCACAGCTCAACTGTTTTACCCTTATTTGGTAGTTGCACGCTGTCTATACCCGTCATCCCAACCCCACGCTGCTTTAAATGGGCGCGGGAAGGACTCACATATTTTAATATCCATTAATGATATATGACACTCTTGATTTAAAAAAAACGCTGAATTTCATTCTAGCCGAAACTCCTTTTCTTTGTCTTTCTCTGTATTTACATTTTCTTCATCCAAGGAGTGGCACAACAACATATTTATCTTTGACCATAGAGAGTGGAATGTAACTTTTAACATGTTATTCCAAGTAATAGATCAGCATCTAACTCAGTGTTTCTCAATCAGGGATCCCCTGAGGTTCATCCAAAGGTTGCTAGGGGTTCCTTTAGCAATGAGCAATTTGTACCTCCCAGGTCAGTTTAAGAGACACCAACAATGTTTTTGGTTATTTTTAATGGTGACAGTATAAAGCATTCTTTCCACTGACCACCACACTGATGTAAGGTAAGCTGTGGAAATAGTAATGATACAAGAGGTTCCCTGGAGACCTGAAAGTTATCTGAAGAGTTCCCCAATGAGTAAGAGAAATACCTCTTCCTTAGAGTGGTTCTCCCCTCCAATATGACAGACCTTTGACATACCTGTGGGCCCCTATCATTAAACTCTTTTCTCTAGGATCTCTTCTTCTTAGATATTTCTTCTAGTAAATCAGGCTCATTCCCCTACCAGCCCAAAGCTTTAGACACGGCCTAGCCAGGCCCTAGAGCTATCCTGTCCTGTCTCTTACTTGCTCCTGCCTACAATCATAGCTATAGGTCCACCAACAAATGCACCAAGATTTGGCTCTCACTTCCCTAAAGCAGGCCTTCCCCCCATGACAGAAAGTTACCAGCCATCGCCCCCTGAGGAGATCTAGAGTCCTGAATAACCCAGCACAATCTAAACCCTTATCCCCTTTCCATCTCCAAAGGGCACAACATTTAAATTAAATTTGCATTTTAAAATATAAAGTGCAATGAATAAATAGTTTTATTTAGCAATCTGGATTTTTATAAAGAAGGAGCACAATGGTGGCTTCCCCATTGTAGATATTTCTCTGACCTGAAAATCCATACAGAGCCATGCAGTATTATAATAAGAGTGCATTGAGTGAAATATTTACCTAAATTACGGAAGAACCAGATCACGACAGACCGCATGACAAAGTAATTGTCATATGTTGTTGAAAAACACATAATTGTTGAAAAGGGCACCTGGAAGTGGCAAATTGTTTGGTTTTTGACCTTGACCCCTAAATGGCTAATAAACATATGGAATTAATTCACTTAACCATATGTCATTGGTTCGTAATTGTATAAATATCCCCAAAATACAATGTACAAAATTAAAACGTATAAAATTTTAATTTTTTTCCCTTATTTTTTTTTTTGACAAATCAAGTTTTACATGTAGTAAATCATACACAGGATAAGATCCTATTACAGTCCACAAGTATGCTAGTACAAGCTTCTCTTTACTACACCACAACAGAGACTGGGACAAATTCAGTTTCCATCTCTAGCTCCCATCTGAGTTGTTCTGGTGGGTTCAGTCAGGGTTCTCTCTCCAGCTCTATTCTTTTAAGTCTGGGTGGTGTGTGATAACGCAAGGTCCCATCCAATTCCTTCCATTGTTCATATGGCGTCTTATCTCAGAGGTTGGCTGCCATGTCCCCTGTCCTGTGAGGCTCGTTGAACCTCTGGGAGCTATTCCTCTTAAGTATCAGATTGTTCTGGAGGAAGAAGAGACCACAGGAGGATGGTCCCTGGCTATATAAGACTCTCAGGAGTATCCCTGGCCCCTGGCCATTTGGCAGAGTAATGTTCTTCTAGGGTGATGTGGGTGATTGTTAATGACTTTTTGTCTCTGTTAGCAGGGATGGATCCTTCGCTCTCTCTCCAAACAACAAATCTCATTGTTTAGTGACAGGAAACCGTCAGCAAAAAAAAGAGAGGATCAGTGATATATGCAACTCCTACACAGCGCCGGTGACACCACGAAAGACGTTGCCTGTTTATTTTATTCTGCTATATTACAGAATACATATTTCACTTTTTAAACAATGCTGTACTGCATCTGCACAGCACATTGATGAATATTACACTTTTTATTTATATAGCACCAACATATTTTGCAACGTTTTACAAAATCCATAGTCATGTCATTAGCTGTCCCTCACAGGGGCTCACAATCTAATGCCCCTACCTCAGTCATGTGTCTGTAATACAGTCTAGAGTCAATTTGTGGGAGCATAACGGAGTAACCAGAGGAAACTCACACACGCACAGGGAGAACCAGCAAACTCCATGCAGATAGTGTCCTGGCCTGGAGTCAAACCTGGGACCTAGTGCTACAAATGCCAGAGTGCTAACCACTGAGCCACCATGATGCACATTGCTGCACATTGACGTCTGATTTTCTGCCACAGTGGGCAGATTTTTTAATTAAATATTTACAGGCAGCACTAAATTGAAGGCCCCAGCAAATACCAAATACCCCGCATCTCTGAGGACCTCTTTGATTTCTAGGCCTATTTTGTCAATAGGCCCTAAGTGATGAATAAAATAGATCCAAGAACAAATTGTCACTTTGATATATTTTTTTTAACAACCCCTAAAAACGTAAATTTATTTAGAGCCCTGCTTTGATTACAACCAGAATTATTGTAACAACGTTTCCTCCTTTTTCCTGAAATGCCTTAGTGCTCACAAAGTGTATCTGTTAAGATGAAGTCAGTGATGTAGTCACATGGTATCTCCATTACAAGCAAGTGTAATATAGAAGTATGTACCCCTGGCATCACTTTAAACCCGTATAATTTTTGTATGCAGATTTATTGCTTGATTACACAGAGAAAATCAGGCACATCTCTATGGTGTTGGAGCAGCATGCTTTCATATTACAATGGATTGAAAGTGAGAGGAGGAAATATGTATCTAAAATTACTACCTGAGCTTCTGGATAGCCGGGGAAACACAGGATAACCCCACCTACCACACCCTATACATTCAGAAGGGCAGAAAGGAACTTTAAAAAAATTCAATGAAAATCATAAAGAGAAGTGATTTGAGAGAATAGATCTGAGCCATCTTACTAAAATACTATGTACAATGCTGAGCTGTTTCATATTAAAAGTGTTATTTAGACAATGAGACTTTAGTTTTATTTTATGTTCAGTTCCTTGGTGTTGTGCCAATGTACCTGCAGTCCTAACAGCCAAACATTGCCTGACCAGCGGCACAGGGGTAGGGAGGCTCTCCGCTCACAGGTAACCATCACCACCAGGATAAGAGGGGATGAAAAAAGAGCGTTGTGCAACTGTGATCAAAGTATAATGCTTCATCATAAAACATAAAGCTAATGCATTACAAGGCATCACGCATCACAACATTCCTAAGGTTTTGATATGGCAGCAAACAGATCTCAGATACTGGCAGGAGCAATATGAAAATCCAGAGCAAATTTATGCACAGATGGGGTCCTGCAGAAAATGTGAAAATCAGCAGCAGCAAAAACTCCTACTAGTGCTTTACATTTATGTATGCAGAGACACAGCACATGCATTGGTTTACTAGGCTGCCATTTATCCTTATCAATATCCAAAATGCACTTAAGAATGCACTACAGTGCAATGTGTGGGAGGGTGCATTGCCGTGAGCTGTGGGTTAAAAAATACAACAAACAGTACATCAAATGCATGGCAATGTATAACCGTAGTGTAAAAAAGCCTGTAATGCCTTAAAAAGGTGTATTTGGGGTACCAATAATGGCAGCCCAGCACACCTACACATGGGATGTGTGTTATTTCATACATTAAAGGAATTCACTAGTGTGACTTGTATCGATTGGTTCTACCTTGGAAATATTTGCATTAATGCAGTATGCTCCAACAGATTTTTTTAGGTTAAAAACAAGTTTATTAAGTACAAATTGTCAGTTCTACTTAGCTAAACTGTAAGCATAAAACAATTTTAATTTTCATTCTGCAAACTACAAATCACCCCATCACCCAAATCATGGTGATTAAAAGAGGAGTTTTAAGAGAGAAAGAGTTTAAAGCTCATACTTGGTGAACACCATAGCTCTCTATACAAATCAGATGAGGAAATGAGAGTATCCAGAACAGAAAACAAAGTAAAAAAATTAAGCCTATCTAAGAAATTGTAAGATATAATGTTGTCTTTGCATTCAGATATGTGTTAATACAGCAATTCTCAATCAGGTTTCCCCAAAAAGTTTTTAGGGGTTTGTCATCCTGGAGCTGATGGACCCCCCATTTGATGATGCCTGTATAGGTCTGGGGGCAACCAATAGAATACCAATATTTCTGGGGCCAACCAGTAGAATAACAATACTTGGTAAAGCCAGCTGCATGACTCCAATTATGTTTTTAAGTGTCTATAAAATGGTGTTTTACCATTCCTATATTAGGTGCATTCTTTCCACTGGTCACGAAATTTAAAAGGATATATTCCTTTTGACCTTAAAAAATGTTTTTCTGGTTTTAGCAGGGGTACTCCAAGACTGGAGACTGAATTCCAATACTGAATTTTTTTTTCAGGGTTTCTCAGTGGTAAAGATGTTAAAAAAGGCTGCCTAAATAAATATGTATGTGTGTGTGGGGGTGAAAGTTAGCCCCAAACAATTCTCCGGATAGAAAGTTTTCTCTCTGCCACTCTATGGTAGCATTTACCATATACTGGTAATATATACAGTACTGGTATATACCGTTGGTCTTGCAAAACACGACTTGTTTAAGATTGTTCAGTTTAGGTTTGGGGTTATGGTTAAGTGTTCATTTTTACTGCCCGGCCTCAGCAAATACAGGGTTGGTTTCCTGGAGCTACAAAGCAAATTTCTGCTCATAGTGATGTCAACTTTTGTTTTATACATTTGAATTCATCATGTTGCCTTAACTAATTGGTAGATGTTTCCAAAAGTTAATGTCATTCATCAAAGAGCTTTGAAAGTGTGCAGTCCATAGTAATGAAATGGGAGTCATCAAGGTCATCCTGAGTAATGCACACATCAGCTCTGCTCACTCCCAAGCATACATTTCCTAAAACAGAAGCTATATATTCTCATATCACCTTTTCATGTTTTATTCTCATCATATTACAAAAGACCTAAAAGGGTCAGGACGCCAGTGGAGCAGTTGGCAGTTCCTGTGTTGTTTGTATAAATAAGAGAAGATGTGAGATATGCCCAAACATTAAATGTGACACTGTTTCCTGGCAGGCCTTTCATGCTGTCTAATTCATCATGACCTGTGAGATTTCGGCAAAACCTATAGTCACACACCACTGTCCAGCCTTCCTTTGCTTTCTGCCTGTCTGGCATCCTGTTCACATCAAAGGATAGACTTTCCATAGTACTGAAAATAGTTGTCACACTAGGATGGCAAAGAATGGAATCATTATCTACTATAGAGATTAAAATAAATAAAATGAACTCTAAATATAGGATGTGAATAGAGCTGAGGTGTTAGAAAACAAGTATTAAAATATAGAAATGTACCAACAAAAAGACATGCAATCCTTTTAAAGATTAAAACTTGGTAAACAGGAATACGGAAACAGAGGGCAGCAGTTTACAACAACATGGAACACAATGTAACTCTTAGCCATTTAATAATATTTTTGGGACTTTTCTGTCCCATTCCAGACCAGGTCTGATTTTTTGCATAATTTGCATTCCACTTGGACCCAAGAATTCATCCACGAACAAAAGGTCTCTATTTATAGTGTGTCTGCCAGTGTATCCTGCGGAGAAAGTATTGTTCATGTTACAGTGGGCTTTACGACTTCCTCACAAAGAAAATGGACTTTTGCAAACCTTCTACCTTACAAACACGAGCACTATATAAGAATGTCTGACGGAGAAAATGTATGAAAATGCTGGAGAAACAGATGCAGCCCCTTATTTGTCAATGCTAACATCTCACATTTAACAGTACAGTTAATCATAACCTTTCTCTTATGGATGCATTAGGTATAAATTTTACCCACATTTGTATAAAAAAAAAATGTACTTTTCTGCATGAGCTACAAACATGTCATAAATGATTTTATACAGCCACAAAAATTTAAAATAGTACAGCGTAAACCTTTTCCAAAATATGTGAATTGCTATTGGTGGCTTATTGCTGAAAAGTTGCCCAGATGAGCTCCTTAAGACTTGCCCAGATAAATCCCTAACCAATGATAGGCCTACACATAAGAAAAGTCATAGTTAAATCAGAAGTCCCTGTCTGCCTACTTCTACGATGGTGACTCATATAGATACCATAGTTCAAAACCGATGGTAAAACACAGAATTATTTTGAATTATGAAAATAAGGATGGTATATCTATTTAATTAGTTAAGACTCTGGAACTATTCAGTTGCATTATTTATCATGAAAATGTACATTATCATTGTCCATGAGCCAGGACATGGCTGAGCGTAGATAAATACTGTGAATATTCAATTTTTTTTAAAGTGGTGGTATGTATTTATATTAGCACAATTGCAAAGCCATGCAAAGGAATGTATTTTAGAGTATTAAATAATAAATAAGAAATAATTTTGAAATGTTTTATATTATCAATGATACATCCTATGCATTACTACACTTATGATGACAGTTGATGTATTGCATTTATTTTACAAGTTACTGGCTTCTATTACTTTCTGCCCCTGATACATACAGATCATTTTGTGAGTTTGTACATGTTTTTATTAGAATGAACATTTAATTACTAGGGTGACCTTTTTGTAACGGCAAGCTCTTCTTTAGTACTGTGGGCTCTTCAGTGGGAACCCATGCCTTACTTCCCGAGTCCATGCTCCATAACACCGACCAAGCAGCTCCATTAATTTCATGAAAGTGTGAGCAGGTTCATGTAAGGACACCTGAACAATCCATAACCCTTTAGTAACTTCACATCAGAAATTATAAATTAGTAATTGTGCATTACGTTTTAATACATTATATAAGAACCAATATTATTATGTATAAAAAATCATGTAATATACTGTAAATCAGGCCATGCTATTTATCCTGTGTTTACACGGACACCTGCCAGAATATAGAATAAGGTCCTACCACTATCACAGTAAACTCTACCCACATCTAATAAAATGTTATTTGCATTTGGACAGTGGCGGATATATAAGATGTATTTATTGCTTGCACAATGGAAATATGCATAAAACAGACCCATGATAAGGATGCCGACACCAACCTCTTTCTGAAAAAAACTAGATGCTTGGCTTCAGTAGTAGAATGAATTAGAGTAAAGTCAGAACCATATACTTGTTCCAAATTAGTAAAATAACTAAAAATGGGACAGATATGACAGCCAGGCAACTGGCCCATATTTATATGGATGGCAGCAATAGCACTTCATATTATCTCAGTACAGGTTCCCCTTTGGACAGTTCAGGTTGGGTCCACTGGTGTCATCTCATCCTCAGTGGGACACTCATCATAAGGAGAGGCCAGTGACCCATTATTATTCAAATATTGGAAAGTAGAAAGATATGTGAATGCTTTCCCTTAAGAATAGACCTTTAGTCCATCTAACTCGATTAGTGTACTGGTGCAGACATGGTAGCTTCAAGAGTGGGTGAGACTAGAGGATTCAGTTTCCCCTATATTGCTATGTGCAGCGACATCGACTCTGTCGGAAGATTGCACTGTTCTCCGACACCCTTTAATAGGAGAGACACTTTGTGTAGTAACCAAGTACCTTCGTGCAGAAGGGATTAAGCCATTCCATTTCCCCAATGTCTCTATACTGGGACACCGTAAATTTCAGACAAGTAGGAAAGACCTGATTTTCAAGGTTTGGAAAGAAAATTATATCTATATGGCGACCCATTTCCTACATTCCAATAGTTGGTGTAACAAATCCAAATGGATCACTCCCTTTCCTGTTTGGATGTGAGGAGAAAAGTACAATTCCAACACTTTAATTCCTTGCTCCCATCAGCGCCAGAAGTTTGCCGCCCTCTCACTCCTTTGGAGAGTTTATGTAAGCCTGGAGACCCATTGAAAGGAGTGCTTTTATTTGTATATAAATTGCAGTTGGAGTCCCGCAATACCCCTGACCCTTCTTTCATAACTAAATGGGAGGGGGACCTTAACATTCAATTTACGCATGACCAAAAAGACAGTATGCTACACTATGGACACAAGGCCTCGATTAGTAACCGGTACCAGGAGACATCTCACAAGATGGTATAGGACCCCAGACCATTTAACAGAAATGTATCCACATACAAATATAATGTGCTGGAGGTGCAGGCAACACACTGGCACATTGTTACACATCTTCTGGAGCTGTCCTGCCCTGACCTCATTCTGGTCTGGTGTAGCAGAGATCATTTTGAGACTCACAGGAATCTCCATTACTAATAAACCGGAGCTCGGCTTGCTTTATGTGTTGACACTGTAGAGGAAACGCTATAAAGCCTCCTTGCTACGCCACCTACTAAACGCATTCCAGGCAAGTATCCCACCATTATGGAAGCAAACTGCTCCTCCTATTTTACAGCAGTGGATTTCCAGGGTGAACGATATACAATTTATGGAAGAGCTTATGAAATCAAGGGATAAGCTTCCTGATAGGCCGGGACGCACCTGGTTTTACTGGGATGACTTTAAATGTTCAGAAGACTATATAAGAATATTCCATTCTCCAGTTTAGGTTCCTAGTGCTACACGGGCATATCCACACTAACCAACCCCCTCCCCCCCCCACCTTACTTACCCTCCTCTCCTTCCTCCTCTTGGTCTATCTTATTCTTTTCTATTCTATCTTTTCTTCTTCTTCTTTTCTCTTCTCTATTCCATTTAATAAACTACTGAAAACTGGTAACCAATGGAACTAAGATTGAGTCTGACCTATTTTTCAGGAAGCTGTTTTCCATAGGATGTTCAATATATTTGAAGACTGCACAATATTGTCAGATGTTTCTATACATCGGAAATAGTAAAGTGTATTATTATGCTCCGTATTTGCCTTTCCTATCTAATGCTTCACCCTTTCTGTATGGTTTGATGACATATCTGTATGTTCTGTTGGTTACTTAAAAAAAAAAAAAAAAGAATAGACCTATGTCTACCCTGTCATGTTTGGTTTCTTACAACATGGTAGCAAATCCATCTGCTATAAAAGTATAACTTTCACGTGTTTTGTTCGTTTTCCAGCGTTAACCCAGCGTTTTAATTTTTTAAATGTTGCAAGCAACGTTATAGATGGCGCTCATAAACGTGCCTCAAGGAAACGTCCTGGTGTAGATTAGCCTTTTGGAATGCATGGAAATTTCAAACATGGGCTTTTAAAGCCTCAGGTTAAATGCTGGGGAAAACGTAGTCCAAGTGATTTATTAATGAGAACTGATAAGAGCTGTGGTAATTTGTGTATTTTATTTCTACATAACCATAACTTCTGCATAAAGTTCAACTTTAGTCACTATGAATGATGATAATAATAAATGCCTTGAATGTTTTAGTCCTCAAAAAAAGCTTACTAAGCTATTTAAAGATCTATTTATAACCCTTGAAATTAAAAGTGAGGATTCTTTAGTGCACTTGATGTTTTTTAAGTACCATTCAAATATCACACCCATGTGTTTACACATATATATGATTTCTATATACATTGCTGAAGTGCTGTCATTGTGTTTGGTGGCAGTGGTGAGTTGTACAGGTCAGGCTGATCCCATTGATTCTAGTGCACCCTCCGCAGAGTTTGTTTTATGGCTGTTCATCCTTTCCTGGTGTACTGTCTTCTGCACCCCTCTTTTATCCTGAGGAAGGGAGGCTTCCTTACAGCACTTCATAGTAAAAACATCTGCATGACAACACTGTCCAAATATTGGCCTGATTCATTTCAGTTCAACAATAGAAATGGCACCGTCAATAGTCTAAATTTAGTAAGGAGCATTATTATTTACACCATAAGACTCTATGCATTCAGTTTAGGGGTATGGACCTGAAATCTGTTGTTTTACTATGATCATGCTTTGTTCCATTTATTTGTGCTAGAAATAAGAAAATATTCAAAACGTTTCAAATTATTAAATAAAGTTAATATAATATATATATATATATATATATATAACTAAGACAATAAAAGTTTATTGCACAAAGTTGCAAAAAGTTTCAGTTGGTCTTACAGTACCACTCCTTAAGTGACTGCCATTTTGCCTATCCATAGATATCCATAGTATTAAAAATGATATTTATTAAGATGACTTAATTTATATTTATTAAGATGATAATCCTATTAAAGATTAATAATGACCCCTTACCAATTTAATCTCACTTTCCCCTGGCACTGCACTCCTCTGTGGGTCTAATTATGAGTAAGCTTTGTATCAGACGTGATACAGGGTTGATGATGTCTCTCCATACTTCACAGTACAGTGTCTGGGCCTGGAGGTCACATGTTCCTCCATATCGGATAGCACTGGGCTCTAATAGAACAATAGGAAGGCAGGGGAAGATGACAAAGGTGAACATAAATATGTCAGGAGAGGTTTAGTAAGAAACTCTTAATGTGCTCCTAACGTCTTCTAAACTTACCATCCTAAAGCTGAATTCCAGGCAGATATAGATGACCCTCGTTAATGCCCCTCTGCAAAATGAAATGCAGTATTTAAATGCATGTATTGCAAGTACTGCATGCTGCAGTCTCCCTCAGTCTCTGTGCAGCAGAACAGAGAGAGGAAGAAGCAGCTAAAGGAGGGAGATTAGGTGTGCTGCAATGTAGGAAGCATTTTAATATAAGGAGACAGAATAGTGACAAAGATCTAAGCTCATCAGTGTGCTGCTTCTTCTTTTACTGTCTGGTCACTGGTTGGGGATGAGAAAGGGGCCTGTAAGTGAAAGTGCGAATGCAGAAAGATTAGAAGTCCCTGGAACTACTACATATACTAGCTGTATAAATCTCAGGATTTATTGAGCAAAAATTGATATCACTGACAGGTAAACATTTATGTATTTCACTCATGTATATCGCTGATTTCCAATAAACTGGAGAAATACGGACAGTAATGTGTCACACAAGGCTGCTCTGTCCTATAATGGATACAAACAAAGAGTTTGAAAGAACAAAGCCATGGCAATTTTGTATTAGATTTTACATTCTGTTCAACCACTAATCAAACTATAGGCTTGGGAGACACATCACTATCCCATAGATCTCAGGACATGCGTAGCTCCCAATTTTTTCCTCCTCAACTGTCCCTACTTTTGGTCTGTGTAATCCTCTATAAAAGTTTGTAGCAAAAGTGTGGTACTACATTAAGCAGGTCTTCCAACCTCTGTATATGTGCACTTGTTATTTTGAAAGCTGGTATAAAGGAAAATCAATGTGAAATGTTATATGTTTTTGCATTGGAAAGTGATAATCTACAGACAGGTATTGTAAAACCAAAGCAGACCAAATGCATGTGCCAGTTGTTACTGGGTAATATTACATGTCTACTATACTATACTACACTAAGCTATTTTATCCAATTTACAAGTTATTACAATATTTAAAAATCAGTATCAGGCAAAAGTAGTGATTAAAAATCAAATCTTCATTCTCTGCGAAACTAGGGAAATGACAAGTGTAAATCTTTTGCCTGCTTGCTATAGACAAACAACTTGTCTCTTTCTTATCCGGGAGGTGTGCTTCTGATGCCAAAAAATAATGCACCCAGGTAAGTTTGGCCTTACTGTTTGCAAGTCACAAGCAAGTCATGTAGTACTAAGCTTTTTGTGTACAGTTGTATTATAAACACATTTATGCAGAAAACTGAAATGCCGATCAGGAAAACATGAACATTCTCCCCTCTATTCTCAGCAGATTATTCACTCTATAGGATAGGGTAGGATAGAGTTCCAAGTTCCAAGTTGTTACAAACTACTACCAAGCCCATAAGGCAGCCAACCTTTTGAGCTGTCTACACCTTTGCTGTCCTATAAGAGCGCCATCAATCAGTAGAGAGGCCTTCATCCACCCATGAAACCAAAACTATTTCTGTGAGTCTGTGAGCATACATCACTATCCCATAAATGTTTGTACAGGTAGTCCCCGAGTTAAGGACATCCGACATACAGGCGATTCCTAGATACGAACAAGGCTTCCCTGCTCCCTCAGGACGGAAACCCGATGGGGGGGGGGGCAAGTTTCAAGACCTGGAGGGGGAATTTTTTGCCTAAACCCGGTGAAAGTTGAAAGGTTGCTTCCGGAGTTTATTATTAAGGTTCCAAAAAATTTTTTTTTTTGCTTTGTTTGTGATTAACTCACAGTGAGGATTTTATTCAGTAACTGACACCACGCTGCCTAATAATATGTTGAGACAAATATCTGTCCTAATTACATTTATTAAAATAATATACCTGTTCCGACTTACATACAAATTCAACTTAAGAACAAACCTACAGTCCCTATCTTGTATGTAACCCTGGGACTACCTGTAGTATCATCTATATCTGAACAAGGAGGGGTAATAAAAATAAATGTCACAACACGTTACATCTAGTGTAGCATTTGGCTGACGGTTTAGTGATGAATAGGATGATGACTGAAATGGTGAAATGAAAAGGTTACTGAAGCAGCAGGTGAGCTTAAGAGACGAGGACAAGAAAAAGTTCTGCACCTTTCTGTTTTTACATCAACTTTATAAATGATAATATTGGCCATACACTTCTGCTGCGTTACATCAGTATCAGACACCACTTCTGCTTCTATGCTCTTGGGTTGCAACTGCCCCTCCATTACTCTGATATCTGAAGCAGTATTTGTCTTAGTTTTTGTCTTGATGAACCTGGTATGTATTTAGCTGATTTAGGATCTATTTGAATTAATTATCATATTGATTGGAAGTATTGGTTTACAGAATATAAAATGTTGCTTGGAAACAAATATATTTTTTTAAGGTATTATTGTTATTGGTATTATTATTAATAAACAGTATGT
The DNA here is from genome assembly GCF_032062135.1 of Pyxicephalus adspersus. NCBI lineage: Eukaryota > Metazoa > Chordata > Amphibia > Anura > Pyxicephalidae > Pyxicephalus > Pyxicephalus adspersus. The sequence goes on from NC_092858.1 coordinate 39,429,533, forward strand.
ATATAGCGCCAACATATTACACAGCGATGTACATTTCTTGGGGGTTGCAAATGACAGACAGATAGAGACAGAGACACAGGAGGAGAGGAAAAGCAAGGGTAACATCTCTTCTTTAATATATGATGAACCATGTGTATATTATGTCTTGGTTGTGAGCCAAAGCCATCTCAGAATGTGGTTGGGTTATATTTTATGCTAAAACTAATAAACGTGAACACTCTAATCAAAAACATTTGGGGCAATGGTTATAGAAATTATTACAATGTTTTCCTTTTTAAAGCAACGTTTCCTTTTCTATAGTTTGTATGATAAAGAAACCAGGAACAGCATCATAACACAATTTTGTGTTCCCTTTGCCTATTTAAATCAAAATTGTAATTGTGTAAACTGGGTAAATGGTCATTTAAAGGAACTCTGTCAAGCTGGATACACGTGAGCTGCCATAAAGCTGCTAAAAGTCTCAGATTCTTAGGCAGTATACTGGCCAGGAGTCTCATTTTCCTTCCTACATAGACATTCCTGGCCATTGATGGTATGTAATGTTGCCAGGATGAGCATGACAACTCAGTTTGCAACTTAAAAGCAAGTTAGCAATTGCAGCTTTTAATTTCTGTCAATAATATGGAAAGAGTTAAGTTTGATAATATTGTATAGGTTCATGAAAATCTGTAACTTTTCTAACATTACACAATGCCATCTAGAGTAAATCATCAGTTTACTCTTCTTCCACAAGGTGGCAGCACATTGGTTCCTAAACTCATTGTCAGCCCTGCACTCAGTACTTTGGATAAGCATGTGTTGTGTCTTATGTGTGAGATTTGCACCATATCTAACAATTTTTATTTGCAAACTTCACTTAAAGTATAACTCTGGGCAAAAGCATGAATCATATCCTTCAGTCTGTAGAATTACCACAGCAGCTTTGCATTGCTGGGTTTCCCTGTATGTTACTGTCACTTGGACAGAGTATTCTCAGACAGACATGCAGCTGTAAATTAATTCATGCTAGAGTGTATATCTAACTCCAAATCACATTTAAAAAAGCCAGAGATGGTTTGTCCCATCTCCTGTAACTGCTACTTTTGGAAGTAATAAATCTATGTTACAGAGAACTGAATAGTGTTATGCAAATGATATTCACAGACTTAATCAAATATGTCAAATAAAGTTCCAATTTGAACCTCCTAAATTAGGAGGAGAAAGTTCAAAACATTTTAGAGCACTGATTTTCCTTGACATCACTGATCAGCAATGTGAAATGTAATACTAAGAGGAGGAAGATGAATTATTAATAATATTATTATTAGTAAACAGGATTTATATATTGTGCCAACATATTAATGCTGTAATTTGCTGTACTTTCCTACTAAGGTTTTTGGGAATCTGGCTGTTGTGATCATCATTTTATTGCTTCATGGATCTTCAAGGAAGATTTCCTGATCAGCAATTATGCTCCAACCTAGTGACCTGGATGAATGACATTGTGAATGAAGATGAGCACCATCTAGTGGAAAATTGTAGAATTACAGCTTTTAATAAACCATTGAGCCTGATTTATTACAAGGCTGGAGAGGATACACATTTGTTAATAAATAGCAAATGACTTTAAGAAATCCATTCCAGTTTTGCTGGATCACTCAGGTTCACTTATTGGGCCTTAAGAACATCACTCTGACTGAGCGCCAGAGAGACAACAGTAACTGCGGCCCTCCACCAATCTGGACTTTATGTGTCTAGACAAAAGTCTCTCCAGAGTGTAAAGCACATGAAAGCCTACTTCGAGTTTGCCAAAAAATCAGATTGTAAGGAACAAAATTCTCTGGTCTGATGAAACGTTATATCTGGAGAAAAGGAGGCACCTCTCATCACCTGCCTAATACCATCCCAACACTAAAGCATGGTGGTGGCAGCATCATGCTGTAGGGCTGTTTTTTAGAAGCAGGGAGTTGGAGACTGAACTGGGTTGAGGGAAAGCTGAATGTAGCAAAGTACAGACATATCCTCAATGAAAACCTTCCACACCTTTCTCAGGACTACAGACTGGGCTGAAGGTTCACATTCCAATAAGACAATGACCCAAAGCATACAGCGAAGACAACACCAGAGTGGCTTAGGGACAATTCCGTGAATGTCTTAGAGTGGCCCAGTCAGAGCCCTGACTTGAACCCTATCAAACATCCCTGCAGAGACCTAAAAATGTCTGTCCACCGACTCTCCTCATCCAACCCGCCTGGGATTTAGAGGAATTGCAAAGAAGAATGGCAGAACATCCCCCATCCAGGTGTGCCACACTTGTTGCATCATACCCAAAAACATGAGGCTGTAATGGCTGCCAAAGGTGCTTCAACTAAGTAATAAGTAAAGGGTCTGAAAACTAACGTAAATGTGATACTGCAGCTTTTGCTTTTTAATAAACATACTAAATTGGATAAAATTATATTTTTAATTGATCATTATGGGCTACTGAGTGTAAATAAACCTGTAGCATAAGACTGCTACATAACAAAGTTTAAAAGTGAGGAGGAGCTGATCATTTTCTGAAGCCATTGCATTTGCATTGAAACCTATGACCATAAAGTTTTTCAGTTAACTGTAAGGTCCTGGACATATTATTGTCACCAAATTTTTGTGGTGGCTGGGTAGGGGATATGTGGAAACCTGAAAGAAAGAAATATAAACAATCATGTGTTTTCTCTGTAAAGAAAATTAAAGTTTAAATCCACATTAAAGTTTTGTTAAAAATACATCATAGAATGGTTCCTGGCATTTTCCTATTCTTCCACTAGGTGGTGCTGTTTATATTTACATGTACCAGGATGACTATAACATACTAGCTGTCAATCTCAGAAATAAAACATTGTAACACTGTGCTACTGCTTGTAGCATGTATACAGGAGACAGATGCTGAGTGAATTAGTAAGAGGGATATTAGAAGAAGAGGCTTTGTATGTCTCTGCTGCCACAAATCACCACTAATAATTTGTAATTTTTGAGTTTAGTTTGTTTCCAATTGTTTTTAATTCCACTGACACACTACCACTTCATACTCTTCTCCCATCACCTTTATAGGCTCCCCCATGGAGGTGCTGGGCAGTGTATTGGAAGTTGTGTGGACCACAGTACTAATTAAACATTCCCCACCATTTGTCCCTCCCTGTCCCAAAAAATCCTGTGTCATTTTTACCTTAATCCTGGATATTAATTTTCACATTAATCCACCCCTCCCTACACACACCACCGGCACCATACCACTCATCCTCTGTGTGAAGAGTTTCACCCTCATGCAGAAAATATTGGGACAATCTAGATAATCTGGAGTGCAACATATTGCCCAGTTTCACAAAGCATTGTCTCCACATGGAAAATCCACCAGGAGAAACACACAGCTAAAGGAACCCAAGAATGGTTAAGAACAAAACTTTAGACTATTCTGGCATTGGCTGTGATTATCTCTGATATAAAATGTGATTTAACATTTACAGAAAGACCAAAAACAATCAGTCTGAAGGAGGCATCCTTTAAACCTGGCACAGTTGGAAGAGAAGGGTAACACTGACAGTGACAGAAGTCTCATTGAGCCATGCAGGAATCAATTGTTTGTAGTGATTAGCGCTAAAGGATATTCAACTAAATATTTGGTTAGGAACCCCATCATTTTTGTCCATGCCATTTTTATTTGAAAAATAAAAATGTAATTTGAAATATTTTATTAAATCAAAACTCTAAAGCATTTGTATATATGTGATTATTTCTGATATTTTTATTGATTTTTTTGTTTAAAAGGTGGATGAGGGTCAGTGGGCTATACAACAAGGGGAACCGACATTAGGGTGTATGTAATAAGAATAAAGACAACATAACAACATAGAAAATGGGGGAACAAATTTGATAAAAAACAACATTATAAGATCAAAAATATTTGTTAAATATTCTGCTAACAATGTCTAAATTGCAGTAAATTCGGATATGTTTTTTGGTTGCAATGCAATTTGTTGATTTCAATAAAATTTGCTTAGAAACTCTAAAGCAGAGTTTGATACTGGTAAATATGGAATAAGTAACAATGGGTGCCAATAACTTTTGTCAGTTTCAGAGACAGTTGTAATTTTTTTTAGTGGAGAAATAGCAACAAACTTGTCCATGACTATTTTTCTTATTTGTCCCTCCGGCTCCTCAGTGCTGCATTTAGTGAGTCCCTAAAATTTAGTGAGTCCTATAAAACTATGAACCTCTATTACATACTAGGAAAAAAGGCCCAACCCTGCCATTCTAAGAATTTCAGCTTGTTTAGTCGTGAAGGTTCAGCATTATATATATTGTCCACCTAGCCTACTTAGAAATACCAATTTTCCACGTTGATCCCCACCTATCAGGGAGGCATTTTTTATGATACAGAAAGCTTTAGCAAGCCAAATGCCACCCAATGACAAACCTTCGCTATGAACTAATAGTTTCAAATGAATAGTTTTATATGTTAAAACATTTCTCTGACATTTGTGTTATCATTCCATCACATCATGTACATGTTAGCAATGTGAAAAATGATTTATACAATAGGCAAACAATAAGCATCAGTATCAATATCATTTACTATTGGAAAGATACAAACTTAGATTTGTTTATAATTTAGCATTTTGCATCCAGGTAACTTTTTTTCTGTTCTTTTACAGCCAGTTAGAGCATTCAAGTTGTAAAATCAGAATGTGCCTGCACAACTGTTACCATCTTAGAGTTAAACTATAGGCCTGAATATGCCATAATGTATTATGATTCCCCTCTACATGAGGGAACAGAGGGAAGATCAGAATGGGGAAATCAAACATGTAAATTAATTCTCAGTAGTGCTCCAGGAAGATCAAAGCTGCACAATTTACCTTTTGCTCCAATTCATCTTCAGAACCTTTAACTCAGGAAGGTCTTTTTCGTGTCTGATGTGGAACATTAATTTTTTTTTCATATAGTTTTGCAGTAGTTATAGTCTACTTTGCTTCAGTTTTCTTTTCTCCCATTTTTACTTATTTAGAGAAACAAAGAGACTGTTTACAATGGGTTATGCCAATGGCCTATATTATAATGACACTGGTCAGTGAGAACATTAAATCCACCTGCCTTATATTATGTAGGACAACCAGAGCATTTCTTCCCCATCGAGGCATGGACTCCACAAGACCTCTGAATGTGTCTGCTGATATCTGGTATCTTGCTCCCATGCTGCATCCTGCTGGTATCTGTTCCCCAGGTAAACAATGCACACACACACAACCATTCTCAGGATACAAAAGTGATTGTTCAGATTACAGGAAGTGTACAACTACGGCATACAAGAGTTATCAGAATCCAATTTTTTCTTTGATTCTTTACCAAGAGCGTGCATTAATTATATTGCAAGGAATTATTAATGTTATGGGATTATTCTTTCATGAACTATATATAGTTTTGTATTAATTACTATGTCACGCAATCTTTCCACTGTACATAATTTGCTCAAACTAAGGCATTGAAAACACTCTTCAGCACCAAGGCCAGTTCTAGAAATTTTGCTGCCCAAAGCAAACATTATCTAAAGCTATATCTACTCACCCAAAAGTTAACTTCCTGTACTGTGTACAAAAATTTTAAACTTGAACCTATTAAAGTGAACAAAGTAAACAATTTAACCAGGTGAAACCAATTTTAACTGGTTAAGGGACCCCAGTAAGGACCTCAGTGCAGTCCCTTTAGGCAGGCCTCAGTACAGACCCTGGGTACAGACCCCCAGTACAGACCTTCAGTACAGACCCCCAAGCATACTTCAGTGCAGTGCCCTAGTACAGACCTTAGTGCAGACCTCACTACAGATTCCTAGTACAGACCCTCAGTGCAGTCCCTTTAGGGAGGCCTCAGTACAAACCCTGGGTACAGACCCCCAGTACAGACCTTCAGTACAGACCCCCAAGCATACTTCAGTGCAGTGCCCTAGTACAGACCTTAGTGCAGACCTCACTACAGATTCCTAGTACAGACCCTCAGTGCAGTCCCTTTAGGGAGGCCTCAGTACAAACCCTGGGTACAGACCCCCAGTACAGACCTTCAGTACAGACCCCCAAGCTTACTTCAGTGCAGTCCTCTAGTACAGACCTTAGGTCAGACCTCACTACAGATTCCTAGTACAGACCTAGGCATACATCAGTACAGCACGTTTCAAAGTTTCATAGAGACTTTTGTGTAGGCTAACCCTTTAAATGTTTCTAGTCATGTTTCATGTTGGTGGACATTTACATTTTTTATTCAGAATGCTTCAATCATACTATTAAATTATCTCCCAAAATTAGAGTTTTGTCATATTATGTACAGATTTTACAGATATCCTAAAAATATGGTAATTATATCTTTATTTTATTTTTTTTTTAAACTAAAAAGTTTATTACACCACTTCTGGGATCTGATTCACTTTTATAACACAGGTTTAGATGAACTGTGGCTTTACTTTGTGCCTTGACCACTACAGATCACCCCAGCGGTTTTACATGGGTCACCATTTTTAAATAACGATTGTGTGAAAGGGAAATGGTTAAATGGCAGGCATCATAAGAGAGCATAATTCATCACAACACTGTTTCTCCTCATGCTGTGCTTTTCACACTAAATGAGAGGCTTTACGAAAAGATGTTTTATTCAGAGACATGTCTTCAACCATTTATCTTTATCCATCCATCGTTGCTTGAAATAGAGAGTTTTGATGAGATACATTTATGGAAATTGGAAGCCAGTGCATACTTATACTGCATACTGTGCTCTCACGTGCTGATGACAAGGGACAGATTTTTATCACTGAGGCTTGTACGAACCCAATCTTTGTCACTTATATAAATTCCTTTCTGCTAGAATCATGTATTCACATAAAAAATAAATAGGCATTCATGTAGAGTTGAGATTCGGCTCTGACATGGGTTTGACTCCGCATATTCTTGGCTGAGTGTCACAGTGATTTTATATGAGCTTCACCAAAACCAAATTCATGATAACTGAAATACATTGTCTTGCCTTTGACCTTAGGAGGGATATCCTCTAGGGACCAATATTGGGGGCTTTCTTTGGGTTTTGGGGTCCCTAGCAGGTTTTTTACCAAAGTGCTTCATGAGGGATAGGCTAAGAATAGGAAGTGCTGTGCTGATGAGGTGCAATAGGGAGAGATAAATGCAAGGCAGACCTATTAAAGTACTGTAGATGTAAACCCCCTGCATTCAGGTAGTAAAATGCTGGGTATCTTTGGTAATTTGTGTGCAGGGCCACCTACTAGGAAACACCATCATTCCTTGCTGAGTGTTCTAGTAAATGGTTATGACCTGGTGGCATGTGGTGGTTATATCATCCTAACCTACCTTTTAAAACCTTTTTGAAATTATCATATTGGGATGCTGCTGTATAAAGTAAATATAAAAGTGAAAAAAATAACAAATTCAACACGTGATGCCAGAATATGGTGTCACTGACATTGTGCATGAAAATCATACTGTTTTAAAACAATTGACCTGATATAATAAAGCTCTCCAAGACTGGAAAGGATACACTTTCATTAGTGAAACTGGGAGTTAGCATTAGGAGAGTTCCCTGTCACTTTTGGTTTTGTTTTCTCCCTCCCAGGAACTAACCAACCTAAGTACCCCAAGCATACAGCTAGTATTCCCATTGCAATAAATAAGTGAACATGCAGCCCCCTGCTATCCTAATGGCAGCCTACAGTCCCTTCAGCATTGGCAGGGTTCTTCATACAGATTCCGACATTGACTCACCTTGCAGCATAGGGTCCCATGTTCTTTTCCAGGACAGTATCTACTGTCAGTTAGTGACTGCATAATATTAACAATTATATATATTTTTTAACATTAAAAATTGGGAGTCCAGCTCCCAAAACACAAATGGTCAATGGTCATGAATTTGAAATTAGTCCAAATATTGGAAGTGATATCACAGAGATCTCCTTCCAGAAAACAATGGAATCTGACCATTGAGAAATTGTTAAGACATCACTGGCTCTTAGATCACAATTATTAGTAAAAATGGACTTAAAAAATAAATTGAAAATGTTTTATGCTTTTTTTCTTATAATAATAATGATAATAATGATAATGATAATAAAAACATGGGTGCACAGATTTACTGAAAAATAGTGAGGCAACAGGTTTGTTTTTTTTAAAGCTCTCCAACACTGGAGAAGATAGACTATCGTGGGATTACCTGGGTGATCCAGCAAACCTGGATTCTCCTATGATAGTCTATCTTCCCCAGTCTTGGAGAGCTTTAAAAAAATCGGGCCCATTGTCAGCTGATGTGCAGGGATAGTAACATTCACCCTTTGCTTACAAAGGGTTCCTAATATAGAAAAGATTTTGCTGAATGTCAAGGAACTAATTTTTTTGCAAGGAAATACAGAAGATGAATGCAAAGCATCATTTCTTTACAAAATCCATAGATCCATAGAAAACAATGCTTACTGACTAAATTTGGCCTGGACAACTGGTCATAAGAGATTTAAAGAAAAAATTCTGTACTGGCTGGTACCAAGTGTTCCCTTTTCCCAAAGTATAAGGGAAGTAAAGCATCTTCTGCACCCGCATCACAGAACAGGTTGTAGCAGGTCCAGACTGAGCAGTGACTGCTGCGGCGAAATGTTGCAAGTTGTTGGATTTAGCGAGTCTTGGAAAAAAATGATATAAAGGATTTGGGCATAATTTTCAACAATCAGGATGGAAAGAGGTGGGGTGACAAGAACCTCCAGTTGTTGAAATATTAATTGCATACAAAGGTAATTGTTGCTTTTCCAAAAGTTTCGCTATATGACTGTTCATGCAATCACATTTTGTTAATTCCATGGGCAGTAACACATAGCAAACAATAAAACAAAATCTGCAGAAATAACTTTAGAACAGGATGGACTCTGATTGGTTGCCATGGTTTACTGCACCTAACGAATTAGCACTTGAAAAGAACTCACATTGATTATAACCGAGTGAAGACATTTCCTTTGAGGAGGAAAGAGGAAAGTATTCATTAGGTTGCACATTAAACAGTGCAGAAAGTTAAAAAAAAAGGAAAAGTGTACTTAGTTTTAGAGAAAAGAGATAAACTTTTTCAACCTCCTCCCCCCTCTGTTGTCTCATGGGACAATACAGGGTACCCACTGCTGGCTGTGTTTTATCTGTCCTCTGGCGATATAGTTGAAGTTTATTGAGGAAAGCAGAGAGAGTTCTCCGGCAGACATGTGAAGGCCCAGCACATCCCCTATGGTTTCCTGATTGCCATGTCTAATTTGTTCACCCAACGCTAGAAGAGCCTTTGAAGCTGATTTGGTTAACATAATAACACGGATCCACGGCAAGAAATGTATCTCATAAGCTGCTCTATAATGTATATTACTTCGCCTTGTAAAACAGAAGATACAGAGAGATGCATTTTTATCTATTTTCTCAATTTACCCATATCAAAAGTACCTACCTATGTCTGTCACAAGCTATATACTTGAAAAAAAATATATATATATCCAGGTAGCACAACCAAGCTAGTGACCTGACATATTCCTGCAAAACAGATAGTCCCCGAGTCATTGACAGGACAAGTCTCCTGAAATGTGAACATAAATATTTCTATAAAGTAGAAGTAAACCCTAGCTGGATGACAATTAATTTACCAAAGCACTGTGTATCATTAAACCAAATAACCAATTATATTTTATTCTGTCTTATACTGTTTTTACCTTTTTGTTATCCTGCTGATCACCCATGGCATCTTTGCATCCAGTCAATCACCACTCCAGCATTACTGCACAAAGTTGCTTGGAGCAGGTTTCCTGATAATGACAATGGATGTGCCATGAGAGTCTGATCAGCTGCCTGGTCACATGTGTACCAAGATAAAAACACTGGACATTAAATGGGAAATGGAGACATATTTAACAGATTTTAACATGGTACATGTTAATATTTTAATGAAAAATGAAAATGTTTTTTTAAATACATCACCATGTAGGAATGGAATTAAACCCTGAGTTATTAAAAATTACCAGCAGGTACAGTCTGTGTAGAAAAAATATATTTCTTCTACCAAAATATGTTGTTTTTTCATATACAGGTAGTCCCAGAGTTAAGGACATCCGACTTACGGACGACTCCTAGATATGAACGGACTTCCCTGCTCGCTCCTGTGCAGGACGGATGCTTGATGGGGGGAGGGGAGTAATTGCATAACATGCAGAAGAAATCTTTTGCTAAACACAGCTTGGGTTTGTTTGTTGGCGTTCTGTTCTGCAACACCTTGTAACTCTTCAATGACCAAGACAAAATCTGCAGTTGTTTCTTTTTGCATATCTGTTTTGCTTTGGTTGTGATTAACTCACAATGAGGATTTTATACAGTAACTGACACCACGCTGCCTAATAATATATTGAGACACACATCTGTCCTGATTATTTTTAATAAAATAATGTACCTGTCCAGACTTACATACAAATTCAACCTAAGAACAAACCTACAGTCCCTATCTTATATGTAACCTGGGGACTACCTGTATAGCCAGTATTGCTTTTGTTTTACTAATGGCTCCTATGCATGGCCTGTCCTGAGGTGTATTTGGAACTATTCAATCCATATTGTCAGATTTCCTGCTTACCTGTACCTAAAATAGAATTATCTTTTAAGCTATACCTTTAATGGAATTCTATTCTAAGCTGTGCCTATAATAGAATCCTAATATAGGTACAATTTAATATGTTGGCAGGTTCAGGCACTTATATAGAAAAAAATCTTTGGAATGATTGACTTACACACATACATAGGTGTATTTTCAAAGTGTATGGTCATTTAGAACAAGTTTAAAGTTTAAACAACTAAATGTGAAAATTAAACATTTGTGAACAGGTGATGTCACTTCTACAAAGAAACAAACATACCTGCCTGACACAATTTTGTAAAAACACTCACCTGTCTCAATTCTGTCACAGACATTACCATCTTATTCCTCTTCTCTTCTGGGATAGCTGATCTTTAGCACTCCTGCCTGGCTGGGATGACGTAACTCCCATGCATGGGTTCATTCAGTCTCAGCAGCTCCGCATGCAATGCTGGGTATCCTGGTGTTGTAGGCTGACCTGTGTGCACCTACACAATATTGATGAGAGTGGATTAAATGTTTTCATATATAAAATTACTTCCATTCCAAATTACTTAATTCCATTGAAAAAACACATGCATAGTAATTACTTTAAATGTGTGTGCTTCATGCAATGAATAAACTTGTGAAATGTTAGGAATATTACTTTAAAGCTGAACTTTGCAGATAAAAAAGATACAGATAATTTATCTGTGTCTGGTATTATTTAAACATCATTACATTTTTAATGCAAGAAGTATCTAACTTGGTATCAACTTTTTTGTGTTGCTTTTCCCTTTTACTGTTTCTTGGAATACTTCAACTGGAAATGTCATTGAAATGTAGAGACTAAAGGCAATAGTGGTAGAGGTAAATATCCAGTTTTCTTTTTGTAGTTGTTTTTGTTATTACTACACCTTTTGGGGCAACTTTATATTTATAGGCAGGGTCATCTGAACTATTTTATTTTGTGATATATCACATATTTTTTATCTCATTTATTATCACATATTCACCAAAAAATCCCATGTGTCCAAAGTGTGTTTGTTTTTTTGTTACTTAAACTGCTTAAACGGATGCTTTGGTATATAGAGAACAAAACCTACTTCTTTAGCACCTGTTTTTTCATCAAGGCATAATTGGCGTGCAGTAGGACACCTTGCTACTTAAAATGTACTTGTACATGTCAGCATTTTGGCCTTTTGGAAAATCTAACTGTTTGCCAGCATGAAAATGCAGGCCAAGTGTTCCCAATGTCACAGAGAATGAAAGCAAATGTCACAGCACAGAATCCTGTGACATGATGATGATCGAGCAGCAGGAGTCGTTCAATGTACTATACTTAGCTCAAAGAAAGGCAGATCAAATAAAGAGTTTTAGCTTCTTACATAGCATTAGCTTTTCACTGGTTGATTTTACTTGTTCCTTGTCCTAAGTGCACATTTGGGATTAAAATAACTAATAATTGATTCAGCGCAAGCACTAAAACCCCAAATCTTCAAGCCCTTGCTTGTGTCTGGGACATTGTACACAAATAAATATAACTATTTAATGTACAGCGCTGTGTAATATGTTGGCGCTATATAAATCCTGTTTATTAACAATAATAATAATAACTTCAAAATGTCTTGATTTGTCTGGATATGTTAAAGCAATGACACTGTAAACTTTATCTTTTAACTTTTTACATTTTTTTATATACAGTTCAATATATTAGTCACCAGAGTCATACCAAGTGATGTTTTCTTTTCATTTATAGCTAATTTCATTTTATTTTTTTTTTTATTTTATTGATACCTTTGAGTTATTTTCCACATGTTCAAAGTGAATGTTTCTTAGGCATGACTGTTTGGAAACACGAGTGTGTCTCATATTGACTTATTTTGCAACCTGGTTCAATCATTACCTGTTTAAATCTTTCCTCTCAACCGGAACCCTGCTGGCACATCTAACAGCAGGGAAGGCAAAACCCTACAAGAAGAAATGGACCCTACGCCATCGCCTCGGTTGGGTGCCTACTGACTTGGTTTGCTTTCCAAAAACATAATACTCATTGCATATCATTTGGCAGAGTTAAATATGGCCTGTACATATTGGATGAAAAGCAAAGCAATGCAAACTTCATCTAATTATGTAAAGAGCCGCAGCTGTATCAGATATGAAACATAGCAAAGGGTATATTTGTGCATATGTATTTGTATATCAATAGCAACTCCCCCAGACAAGTGTGTTGTAAGACCTGCACACCAAGAGAGTGCTAAAGAGTGCTACGAGAGCTGTACACCATCATAGTGTTGTGAGAGCTGCACACCAAGAGAGTGCTAAAGAGTCTAAAGAGTGCTACGAGAGCTGTACACCATCATAGTGTTGTGAGAGCTGCACACCAAGAGAGTGCTAAAGAGTGCTACGAGAGCTGTACACCATCTTAATGTTGTGAGAGCTGCACACCAAGAGACTGCTTAAGAGTGCTACGAGAGCTGTACACCATCATAGTGTTGCGAGAGCTGCACACCAAGAGAGTGCTACAAGAGCTGCAAAATAAATACAAATATTCTAACCAGTACAATGTCTTCTTATCCATGGCAGAAGTTGGCTGGCAGGATTGGCAAAGCCCCATCTCTAGTGATTGTCCAATTTGTATTTTTCTCTGTCCCAGCCTGTTTACCCATAGGTCTAATTTATTGATTTTGTTCATGCGTGTAATTTTATGTTTGTAGGTAGTTCAAGTGGTGAGTCAGTGTCCAGGCTTTTTATTAAGCTGTAGATGGGCCTTAATGTATGCAGTTTTCCATGTGGCTTTAAAATACCCTAAAAACTTATCTACACATTGTCATAATTCCCTAAGCCCTGTTAGGACCAGTAAAATGCATGTGTGTTCAAAGAGGTGAAGCCAGCAGGGGTGTGGAATTGGTCACCAAAATTGGTTTGCCTACAGACCCTATGATAGATGTCAGGTCTTGTGAATAATGTGTTAAAAAAAAAATCTAATTATAGATAGTCAGTCACCCTAAAAAGTTTGAGCTCAAGTTTATGTCATCAGCAGGATTTTGTAATGAATAAAATGTAACACATCTTCAAACCATTTGCTAGTAGAAGCTTGACAAGCTGACATGACTTGCAGATTATGAACCTGATCATTTTTATAAATTGTTACAGAAAATCTTTACTACCGTGTTTCCCTTAGACCCACCTTGAAAATAAACCTTAGCATGCTAATCATGTAAGGAGGAAATGTAAGGCCTACCCCGAAAATAAGCCCTATCAGCAGCTTCTTTGTGCAATAGAGCAGCCGTTGCAGCAGACTTCAGAGAGTGTGGTCACATGGTACCCGGCGGCGGAGGGATTCCAAGAGAAGAGGACGGAAGCAGCCGGGATGCACACCGCGGGATCGGTGTGTGGGGGCCCCTATATATGGGGGGGAACACATGGGGACAATGCATACCCCACATATTATAGTCCTCCAACAGTTAAGTACCGTATGTATCTTCACATATGGGGGCATGCTTAGTATTGTGTGGGGGCACTATATATGTGGGGGCACACATAAGGAGAATGCATTCCCCAAATAATATAGTGCCTCCACATTACAGTATGTGTGTTCACATATGTGGACATGTTGTGCAAATATTTGTACATGAATAAATACAGAATTTTGTACATGAGGAAAAAAGACATCCATTGAAAATAAGCCCCAATGCAATTTTCAAGGTAAAATTAATATAAGACCCTGTATTATTTTCAGGGAAACACGGTACTAGTACTGTTTATGCTGATGTACTTTCATTGATGGTGTAAATTGAAATGTTCTGTTTAGATTACTTTGGGAAGATAACAAACTTTTGTCGAATTTTACAATCCTGTACGGAGGTTCTCCTCAGTCAAGTATGCTAGAGTAAAATTCTTTATACCTAAAGAAAGCATGTTATATAACTATGTACATATAACTTTGTCATAATTGCAATGCTAACACTACTAGTAAAAATGAATAAACATGAATGTATATAAGCACAACCTTTCAGACTCTATTGTTTCCTGATACACATCCCCTTATTTGTCTGCATTTTGTAGAATAAATTTACACCTATTGTGTGTTTCTGTGCAGGTGTGATGTATCTCTTGTTCTTAGACAATGGAGTATAATACATTCATACCTTCAGGCAATTATAGGTAGAATTAGGAATGTAAACGGTTTTGGAAGACCCCATGACTGTGGCTGACGTTTTCCAGACTAGAAACTTGGTAAAATGTTGGTTAGCCAGAAATGCTAATATAGCAGAACACCATGGTTTCTCCTTTGACCAGATAGCACCTACAGTCCAACTCCCAACCTAAATTGGTAAAATTGCCGAAGTTCATCTAATGCAAACTTGTATATTTGTAGAACCAACATTTATTGTTCATGCATGGCTGGCTGTGATCTAAATTTGTAGGCAGCTTTATATTTGAGGTTTTTATTAAACCTTCTAGGTTACGGGAATATAGCACAGTAGTTTAGGGGTTAGAACTAAATCCTTGGTTTGAATCGGGACATTATCTACATGGAGTTTGCATGTTCTCCCAGTGTTTGAGTAGGCTTCCTCTGGGTACTCCAGTTTCTTCCCACATTCCAAAAACATGCACTTAGGTTAATTGGCTTCCCCCAAAATTGCCTTAGACTGTGTTAATGACATATGATTTTGGTAGGGACATTGGATTGTGAGCCCCTTTGAGGGGCAGTTAGTGATATGACTATGGACTTTGTACAGCGCTGCATAGTATGTCAGTGCTATATAAATACAAGTTAATAAAAATACAGTCTATTTTTCCCCAAATGTGGGCAGTGTGAATTGCTTATAAGTTGGACCTTTAGCTTGGAGGACTTTTTCCTTATGAAACCAAATATTAAATTATCTAAGGAAAGGTAAAGACAGAACAATTTGTTTCAATCTGAGCACATTATTAGTATTTCTATAGGCTACATAAATCAATCAATAAGTAATATAAAGACTATGAATAATAGGTCTTCATTAATAGATCCTGCTTACAAACAAAGAGAATGTCCAGAACAATCTACAGCTGGCCATATGTCACTCCCTGTGTATAAATGGACATACACTTTATTATCTGCTCACTGAAACTGTCCTTCAAACCTTTTGGAGAACAATAGGACCTGATGCTTTCCTTCTATGTAGCAGATACACAAACCCCCTCACTACCTTGGAAATCTACAGTAACCCTGGCAGAGGGTCACATTAGCAGGACAATACGGAAGAAATTAGTTCTGGCTATCTGTAGTGGTGGCTGTAATTAGCATGAGAACAATAAAACAGAGGGGGGCATCCATGGACCAAAGGCACAAATAAGCATTCAAATTACTACAGGAATGGAAGGGGGGCATTTGTATGTGTGATTTTTTTTTCATATACCAAAAGGCCAGAGCATTTTGCAAGCCAATATTGTAGGGCAAGTTTATTGATAACTATATGATATTAGCTTTCTTAAAATATTCTAGTATGTTTCTAAGCTCATGGTGTAAATTAAGTACCTATATAGTAAAAAGTTTGGGCAATAAAAGTACAAAACATTTGGGGTCATATTTATTAGGCGACAAACGTGATGTTTTCCAAACATTTACTGGTAAAAACTGTTTAATAAAACTAATCTATCACCTAGAATATTAAGCTGCAGTGAAAGGTTAGTGAATGTCTCTCTTGCTGCTTTATATGTAATAAATGTCAAATGTATATAAAGGCCCAAACAGGCTGCCCACCAATTTATACAAAATATTCTGTATTCACTACTCTTTAAAAATGGTATTCAACTGAAAATTTGCCATTTTTGAGCAGGTTTACAACTTTTTGAAAATCTTCCACTGCTGTAACGTGGCAATTGCCATTTTTTTAAAGTTCCAAATCAGCCTGATTGCCTCTTTAAAAGTTGGGAGTACCATTGCAGGTCAGTTGGGATTGGGATCAAATGCCGTGTTCACCACTTTTATCACTTTTAAGACTTTTCTTTATTACAATGTATCACCCTATACCAAACACTGTCATACTGATGTCATCAACATCAATATCTAAACCTTAAACTGCATAATCACTTGCAATTATTGTCGTTGGAAAGGATCTTTCACAATCTTTTCCAACGACTAAGGGCTGCACGATACATGAACGAGTGATGTACATACAGCACCGATCTGCTCTATGGAGAGGGGAGGGGGAGAACAACAGAACGGCACCCTGCTGCACGCTCTCCCCCTTCACTTGCATTAGGATCGAATCTGGCATGTGTACAGCGCTCGTCGTCCATCATCCGAACGACCGTTCTGGCAGATCCACACACAAGGGACGGCGAGCACTGTACACATGCCAGATTCTCGTCCGATATTGGCCCTGAGCTGATTATCGAGCGAGAACCATTGGACGTGTGTACGTAGCTTTAGACACAGTAATCAGGCACAGTTTTATAATGGTAATTAGTGTGTTCTAAATTTAGGTGTCCTTCTCAGCCCTTTGCAAGAAAGGCTAATGCAAAAATCATGTGTAAACAGATGGTATAGAATTGAGATGTGTGGTTATATTTAGTTGGAATGGACAATGGACATACCGTGGCTCATTGGCTAGCGCTCTGGCGTTCGAGATTCAAATATTCAGCTGAACACTGTCTGCATGCAGTTTGTGTTTTTTTCTATGTATTTGCATGAGTTTCCCCACATATCTCAAAAACATACTGTAAGGTAATTGGCTGACTAATAACTCTAGTGGCAAGCCAAAACACATTTATTGATGTGACCCTGGAAAGCACTGCATAGTAAGTCACCACCATATAATGCATAGATAAAAAAAATGTTTGGCAAGATTATAAGCTCTTTTGGGCAGGGTCCTCTCCTCATTCTGTGTTATCTGTCTGTCATTTGCAACCCCTATTTAATGTACAGTGCTGCGTAATATGTTGGCGCTATATAAATACTGTTTATTATTATTATTAATAATAATAATAATAATAATAATATTAATAATAATAATAACAGGATACATTATGTCAAAAAATATGTACACTATGCATAAATAGCCAGATATAGCCATGGAGATTATTTTGGTTAGAAGTGGACATTATTGTTCCTTATAATAGCTTTAGCAACATTTCTATCAACTTCCACCTTTCCACAGTACGGTAAAATAACTGTATCTGTGTTTGAGTTACTGCTGGAGAGGACACTTTTGTTGTAATAATGAATATTTGCAAAATGTTGTTCATGTTGTTAGCACATCAAAGAGCCCAGCTGGGCAATGCTATGAAGACAGGAAGCCAGTGCTCAGAGCAATTAACAACTTCTCCCCAATAAAACATGTTACAGGGACTCCCAGCCGCCTCCTTAAAGAAACACAGATGCTTCTCTCTATCTTTTTAATAAAATCCTTTGATACAGTTTCCCTTCCCCTTGATTTGTGCTCCCAGGGAGACTTAACTCTTTCAGATATAGCGCACTGTAACATCCTGATTTATGCTGCAGAGCACTTCATTATGTTCTTACACTGACTTTGTTAGGATCTAACTCCTGAGGGCTCAGGTGCAAAAGGATGAAAAAACTTTAACATAACAAAAGTAACAGTTTAAAGAAAATAAAGCACAAAGGAAAAGTCTTCAGTCCGAGTCAAAGGGAGTTTGTGAACAATAAAACAACAAATATATATTTGTATCAGCCTGTATCACGTGGCTTCTAGATACCAAGAACATTGTCAGAGTTTCACGTTATTAGAAGCAGCTGTGATTGCATTTAAACTAGTGAAACCTGTGCATGGCCTAACATGCCATAACTCACATTACAGGCATTAGTGCATTGCATTGCCCATCATTACCAATGGCACCCTAATGCACTGAAGCAGTGCAGCGCCAATGCATTGCAGTGCACCTATATGGACAGTAAAGCACTCCTATGACTATTATGAGTTGTGAGTGCGCTGTGTTGCCAGAAACCAAGCACCCCTGTTTTTTTTTGTTTTGTTTACTTTTTGGTACTCCCAGCCCATTCATTTATTAGCACTTCCCTATTGTAATACATGTTAATGTGCGGGGAAAAAGTACTGACACAACGGGGGTGATTTACTAATAGAATTTAAGCTGTCCATTTACAAAGTGAATTAAGGGATAATTCATATTTTACTTAACGTAGTGAAAGTTGGGATAGTTTGCTTTGCGAAGAAAACCCAAACATGTGTAAGGAAATCTAAAAAAATAAAACAGGATTTTTTCCTTGCATGCAATTGAATGGTTGAAGTTAGTAGAGCATAGTTTTGTTTACTAAGCTAAGTGATTTATCCTTTGCAAGGGGATAATTCACTTTGCTAAGTGAACAGTCTATTTTCCATCAGTAAATCAATCCCAAAGTACCAGGACACCAAGGTCTGAATACCATTAGGTAGGAAAATCCCACTACAATGCACGTTACAATGCTTTGAGAGCTAGCGGAATCTCGCTTAGTGTCGTCCCCCTGGAGTGGCAAACTAGGGGTACCTTAAAATCACTTTGGGCCCGGGAACCCACTTTGATTTTTAGTACACAGGCACGTCACAATGCTGATTTAGCACATCGCCTTTAGTCTGCATTAGCTGCGGCTAGTGCAGATGGGCAATTTTTATACCTTTGCTCAGTGTGTTATGCACTGAGCACTTATTTTTTATGTATTTTTTATTGTCGCTGTCACTGGTGTGGTAATTGTGTGCCACTTTTTTGATGGAGGGTGCTATCCCTTATGGGCTAGCCCTGAAGTCTTGGAGAGTACTTTGGTTTAACAGCCAGGTACTCTCCCTTACTGGGAGTGTCTCTTCGGGAGACCTTTGCAGTCCCATAGAGAAAAGGACCCTGTCTGGCTTCGGCCAGAGGGGCTAGTAGGTCCATTTCAGCTTCGGCTGGATGAACTCAGTACCCAGCCCTCGTCAGGAGCCTCGCTTCGGGGGGTCTGGGGAAATTGGGTGGCCCTTCCTCTTTGGAGGAGGGATCGCAAATAGTACCCCAGTGCATGTTTTTTGTGTGGTGTTTTTGCACATAAACTTTTTATCGAGCACAGGGTTTTTGTTTAGTTGGATCAAGTTACGCAAGATTATATAAAAAAAAAAAAATCTCACTACAATGCACGTATACTTGTAGTTGAATTGCCTCCTCATCCCCTTACCCCCAAATTGACCCTAGATTTGATAGTTACATTAGATTGTTAGCTCCTCTGTGGGACAGTTAGTGACATGACTATGGACTCTGTACAGCGCTATTTAATATGTTGGCACCAAGTTAAAGAAGACTGTTAATCCTACCTACCTAAGATGTAGTGATCTTCTAACTTTTTGTGCTATCTGTCTCTGCTTTGGTGTTAGCATAGTTCCAGGTTTTCTCTATGAACTAAAGAACACCTCCCGTTATGCCATAGAGGTGGGGGTGTTTGTAGCCCTGTGCTAGGGCCATAACAGAGCTCCATTATAGATGCAGTTTAATGGGTAAGCATTGTCACCTAGGACAAAAATTCCCAGCCAACATATCACAAAAAGAGAAAACCCTACAAAAGGAAACTTATACAGCCACCACATCTAAGTTCAATATAGAAAATCTTCATTGTTAGGTTTAAATTTACTTTAAAATGAACAAGGGCATTATAAGAGTGCCACATGAAGCCCAAGCGCCACTAGTCATATATATATATATATATATATATATATATATATATAAAACATTTGGTGCAATGTATTGCTGAATCCTTGCAATGATATGTGTACATTAACTATTTGCTCTACAGCCAGCAAACAGCCGAGCAGGACACCCCTGCCATTCTGCATCCAGCTGCAAGTCTTGGCGATTTCCACATAGTTGTGAATTGGAAAATGCCTTTGAACTAAAGATTTCTATCCCACATATAAGTAATACTGTTGGGGATGTGCACAGTCAAATGTGCGTAATAACACAATGAAACAAAGACAATTACCAGCCTATTTGACATAGAAATCTTGTTAATTTTTTGAGTGTTTATTTTTTTGTTGTGTTTTCCCAGTATTGTATTGTAATTGAGTTGCCTCTTTCATTACATGCACAAGCAGGGCTCATTGTTACTGCCTGGTGTTATAGTGTGCTGAATACAATGTAACTACTGTTCAAATAAGTGTTACTTCCAAGTGCCAGGGGCAAGAAACTCAAACTTGTTTTAAAGCTTATGAGTGTGAAGATAGATTCTTGCATTAAACAGGTTAAAGAAAGATAAGAATAGTTGAGTCAATTATTTTCATATATAAACACACCTTTACTGCCATGGAAATGTAAGAGAAATAATAGATATAGAAATAAACCTTCAATAAAACTCATCACAGACCGATGGATGTTAGATGATTGTTGCTAAGGAATGATCTTTTCTGATTGTTTCCAGTGACGAATGAATAAATGAGTGCAGTACACACAGCTATGTTCTGTTCAATGGAAAGGGAGGGGATGGACAATGTACTCTCCTCCATAGAAATGCACAGTGGTCATTTCTGACCAGTCAACAATGTCAGGGGACTGCTGTACACATTTCAGATTGTACCTGATACATTGATTACCATCTGTCTTGGATGACTATTATCTTGTGTTTGTGGTGTAAAAACAACAGATATGAAAGAGGAGGCCTAGGGCAAGTTTTCATACTCTGCACTTCCCACACTGCAATACTTTTCTGCAAAATGTGATATCAAAACTTTTCAGGTGCTGCAGTGCTGGATCCCTGGGATAATAAATAATATTTTTTTTATTGATTTCAGGTAATTGATGAGCCATATCATAAACTGTAAACAATACCTGTTTTTTTTCAGAATGCATCAGGTTGGGTTTGAAAAATTGAACCGCATAATTAGTGTCTATCTAATAAGATAGTGCCTATAAACACTAACCATATAAAAGCCATCTACCATACAGTTATATATAACTTGCTATGTGGAGACTGTAGTATAGCAAATGCAATACTAATTAACATGATTACATATCCTTCATTGATCATCATTAAGGATATAGACATCTTTATATAATAACCCTAAGTTAATAATACAATATCTTAAGGAATTTGATTCTTAGTATTTTTTACATGATTCATACTACCTTACACTCCTTTTCAAATATTTTAATCATCTACAATTTGGTACCATCACCTAATTGTACAACTGCTTCTAATTCCCAACATCTATTTTGTTGCTACCTTACAACTGAGCTGCACTATATATTCATGTTTGATTCTTTACTCGTACATCTAAACGTACTAAGCCCTTCACCTTTATGATATTATTATTCAATTATTTATCACTAATATAGAACTAAACTATCATCACACATGTGTCATTACTTTACGTTACTATTTAAGCTCTCATCAGCCATGGCAAATTTTGATAATTAGGTAAGCATTTTTATCAGTGACCAAAATTCTTAGCTTATCTGCTTCTGTAAGATTCAGAGTATACAAGAACCTGAATTGTTTAACACTATACGTAATCAGTGTGACATATTACCATTGTCTGTGTTTTTGTTTGGATCACCACTATCACAGTTTAACTATATGTGTAACAAATGGTCATTTTGAATATTTATTTAGCCAATATTTGTCTCATTTATTTATTATAGTTATTATATTTTTTATCATCCCCTGAGGATGCCTTTCTAGGCGAAATGCATCGGGAACACCACATTTTTCTACAACCACCAACGCCCAACAAAATTAGACAATTATTTGGCCTCACAAAAGCCCTGTTTCTCTGAAAATAAGACCTACCCCGAAAATAAGCCCTAGCATGATTTTTCCATATTTTTGAGGATGCTTGAAATATGAGCCCCACCCTGAAAATAAGCTACAATATATATAAATATATGGACAGGAGGTGCTCATTTAAGGAAAGCGCTATTGTTAGACATGAGAAAATGGGGCCAATGGTTCTAAAGGAAATGGACTCACAAGAAATTCATGATGGAATTCAGGGTTTAGAGAGTTATGATGATGTTCCAGAATGTGATGACATGGCTGTATTTAAATAAATGTCGATTGTTGTTCATGAAAAAATAAAACATCATGGAAATAAGCCCTAGTGCATTTTTTTTTGGGGGGGGGGGGAACTGTACTTACACATGTAACTCTCAATGTTGATTCATCACTAAATATTATTTAAAAAATTAAAAGTGCATTATCTCCCCTCCTATTGTGTGATACTTCCCCCACCTCCTAGTTTGTAAGCTCTTCGGGTCAGGGTCCTCTCCTCCTCCTGTGTCACTGTCTGTATTCGTCTGTCATTTGCAACCCCAACAGCGCTGCGTAATATGTTGGCGCTATATAAATCCTGTTTATTAATATTATATTATTATTATTATTATTATTATTATTAATAATATTAATGTAGGGTATACATAGTGATTTAAAGTGATTATCCCCATACAATCCTTTAGTCTTAATATTTTAGAAAGTGACCATTTTCAGAATATGATCCTTAATCCCAGCATTGTTGTGCATAGTTATGCATCTGAGCCATCTCAGTACAGAGTGTCAATACCTGGCCCTTGATCAGCATGATGCCCATGGCCGGCTAGGGAAGATGTAAAAGCAACATAAAACAGCTATTTCCCCAGCACAACATGACATTGTGCATTGTTATTTCCCACATACAGATGTTTATTTTAAAGCTGTTTATTAGCACCAGGCTGCCCACCCTCACTGGAGATAAATTAATTTATTAACAAAATGTATTACCAGCTTTACCCTCCAGCAGCCAAAAGGTACCCTGGACAGCACTCGGCCCTCTAACAGGCCAATAGGTTGCTTCCTCTCACAATGCTTATAATGACCACAAATGTGCTCAGGTTGCCCCTTGCAGCTTACAAAGAGATGAAATAGAAGAAAAACAAGTTCCCCACAAAAACCTCTGTATACACTGTGATAGCAGCAGAGCCCTCCATGTGCATACATAACAGACACCAGCAGCAGGGGGTCTGTGCATTTAAAGGAAGATTCAACTAGACCCTGCTTTGAAAACGGTTCAATCTATTTTAATGATTGGTTAGCTTCCTCACATCAAAGACACCCAAACACACACTCCTGATTGGCTGAAGGCTAGTCCAAAAGAAAAAAAAAAAGTTTGCACTGTGCAGGATGAAACAGTGGGTGAGAGTTATCTGGGGATGATAGGATCCAGTAGAAGCATCCACTAACAGCAGACAGAACCTCATGGCTTCTCTGGTCCTTCTAAACAGAGAGAATACATTGCAGAATTATTTACAGGTAAGAGATCATTCCATGTGATTCTGGGGTATCATATTTTTTAGGGAAATTTAATCAATGTCTTTTTTTTTTTAATTCATATACAGAAAATATTTTCTTTGTCTTTGCTTAACTCTATGTGCACTGGTTAATTGCAGCATCATTATTAGAAGCCTCAGCTGGTCCAGTATATCACATCTCAGTTTGGGATGGCTCTTTATTTATTGGTGAGAGTTAATAGCTGACACATCAAAGTCCTTCATTTTTTTAATAAATGGGTAATTTATTAATGATATAGGCAGCAGCTTTTTTGTTTCCCCTTTATTAACTGATGCAAATGATATTAATTCACCAAATATATTTCTAAATGTGGTATTTAAAATTTTAGGGAAAATCAAGTAGGCAATCTGATGGCATTCTCTATTTTCTCAACATAACAAACATAAAATAAAACGCTGGATTTAGTATTGCACCAGTAGATAATTTTTATTTATCATTATAATGTAAATGCAGGGGTAATGTTTAATTCCCCAATCTCCACTCTCATTTCTGTGTCACCTGTAATTAATTAAATGTATTAAAAACCTGATTGCCCAGATAGGGAACAGATAGTCAGGGAGCAGTTAGTTAGTTAGCTAGGAAGCAGATAGTTGTTAGTTAGATAGCTAGGAAGCAGTTAGTTAGTTAGATAGCAGAGTACACAAAGTAGTACTCCGCTGCATCATTGTTTTTTTTTTCCACCTAGCAACTGGTAAGTGCATGTTATTATAGGAATCAGGAATATGCTCCAATAAATCGCTTTAGGAGGCTAATGCTCTTACCATCAATAAATTATTTTATATTTGCTTTAGTTTTTTTTTTTACTGCTTTCTACAAAAGTGTCACTTTTTAATCCTAAAAGATTTTTAACATAATTTGATTTTTAAATACCTTTCTTTGTATATGGATCATAATATTTTAAAATCAGCATCAGATGTATCCTGGGATTTTACTAGAAGCTTAAAAAGAAACCATTTTGTAATGCAACATTTCAGGAAATGTTAACTATTGAGGTTTATATCTGTAAGATTTGAAGTTGGCTGACCCCCTCCAGACTGACAAATAAAATTGCAGCCAACTTATTGATTACTGCTATTAGAAGGCTCAGATAGTGTTGCTTACAAACTCCATAAACAGAATTATCTATGCAGTCTTGCTTTAACATTTTATGGTTTATACATAGAAAAACATAGTGTTGGTGAAATCAGAAGTGTGTAATCACACTCCAGACTGGAGTCAGGTGTATTTTCACTTTGTAAGGCATTGTAGTGCTATAGCATTCCCCTGATTGCATTTCACTATGTCCAGATCTAGTGAGTGGTGAACCTGCTATTCACAGGTTTCCTAATTTAGTTGCTTGCATTAGCCCTCCCAGGTATCATGTACTCATGCAGTGGTGTGCCTTGTATAGAAAAAACTTGAAAGCAATTACAAAGTCCCAAGAGATAAACTTTATTTCTGATGCTCACCTAAACAATATAGGTAACTTTAAACTTGTGTGTTTTTTTTTCTTCTTAAGTTGTGCCATATTATAACCTGATTGTTAAATCTAAAGGTGATTGTACAACAGCTTTGTGGCTTTAGGGCATACATTACTGGAGATACGGTAGTTGAATGGATTGCTTTGAATTGAGAAGGTTGGCCCACCCACTGCATAATTGTTGGAAGATCTAAAGGAGATTGCACACAGATGGTACAGTTAGATTGTAACATGTGTGCACAGCTTTAGCTCATACAAGCCTTTGTCAGTTGTCTGTAACGTGTTTTTTGGATATGTTTTAAAACAACCCTGGCAAGTCTTAAGTAAAATGTAGGTATGTACCGGTATTTGTTGTATTCGTATGATATTATGTGTTAATTTATGCCGCACATGGTATCTCATCACATACGTCATTTCAATTTAATTAATATCGCCTTTCTTTGGCATGAGATGCTATAACAAGGAAGTTTATTGGGCTTAATCAGTAAGCAGGTATATAATAGTGTTATACAGTAACTTTTAGCAGCCTACTTCCATTTTACCTTGTTTTTAGAACAGTCCGAACAATACCTATGGTTTCTGATTGGGAATTATATGACAGATTGATTTTTGCCTTAAATGCATTTGTAGGTATGTTTTTTTTTTGTTTTCTGCAAATTTTTTTTAATGGATTTCTACATCTTTATCTTTTTTTTGTATTTTAGGATAGAACTCCTAATTCTTCCCCAGACACAGGGAACTTTACATCACTGAACTTTCTCCCATCAAATTGTCGCTCAGTAGTGGCGCCTAAATCGAACTATTGGGATTACTCACAGTCGCCCTCTACCTCAGCTGGAGCAGTGTCCGCAATGTTTCCTCTGTGGAGCAATGATGTTTCTACAAGTACAGGAATGGGATCTCATGCTGTGACATTTGGAGTCCCTAAAGTTCAGTATACAGGTCATATGCAGGCAGTAGGATCTCATGAGCTGCCATTAACTCCTCCAGCTGACCCTAATGTTTATTCATTTGAAATGTCTCCTGTTAAGATTTTAACACCTCAAGTTCAAACAAACCCTACGTACCATTTCCAAGACTCAAACTCTATGACTCAAGACTTTTCAGGTTTTATGCAAACCCCTACAGCCCTGTCCCAAAGACACATTCCCTCTGCACCCATGGATGAACAGACTTGGTGGAGTTTGCAACAAACAAACCCAAATAACCTTCCCACCTTCCATTTGACAAACTCCTTGATGGTGACACCACAGCCTCAGCTTGCAGCACTTCTCCAGAGCTCCTCTAAAACTTTGCTGAGCTCAACTAGACGATGTAGGAGGTGCAGGTGCCCCAATTGCCAGGCTTCTCCAAACAACAACGAAGAACCAGGAAAAAAGAAACTCCACATCTGCCATCTTCCAGGTTGTGGAAAAGTTTATGGAAAGACCTCCCACCTCAAAGCCCATTTGCGCTGGCATGCCGGAGAGAGACCTTTTATTTGTAACTGGGTCTTCTGTGGCAAAAGCTTTACCAGATCTGATGAGCTTCAGCGGCATCTAAGGACTCATACAGGCGAGAAACGTTTTGGGTGCCAAGAATGTGGAAAACGATTTATGCGGAGTGACCACCTTTCTAAACATACAAAAACCCATCTAAATAAAAAGGGGAAATATGCAGGCCCATCGATTGATGATATTAAAAAAAAGCCATTCCTAATCTAGGTATTACTTTTTCAATAATTTGTTTTTTTTTTTTTTTTTTGTTTTTTTCATCTGCTATAATATGGACAAAGGACAATGAAAAGTGATGCATTTAAACCATGACCACAGTGGCCTAAATAATAAGTGGACAGTGCCTAAGTGACAACTTATACATGAAAAAATAAGTTAATTTGCTTTTATTATTTATACCAATGTTGTGTCACTGAAGAAAAAAGATCCCCATCCCCCTTTTGTGTACATATGGTCTTTGGCAAAAGTCTAATTGCTTGGCTTTAAATCTATTGTTAGGTGTTTCCATCACCCTTTGGCACATAGATGTTAAACTGTGCAATATTATCAAGACTATTTAATACTGAAGTGTGAAAAAAATGTGATGATCAAAAGTGCAGTATCCCAAAGCAACTCTTTTTTTAATCACTAATGAAACAAGAGTTGATATGTTACTGCACTTTGTATTTTGATTTCTATTGTATTTAATGTTTTGTTTTGTTTTTGTAATTTTGACATTTTTTTTCTTCTTCAACTTTTAGCACATTTAATAATGATCTAATGAACCTCCATGTTTTAAAATGAAAATACTTTTGTGCCGGCACATTTATATTTAAGGACTTGTTTAAAATAGCCAGTATGTAAAACAAATTGTTGCTGACTTGTGGGTGGGAAAATAAAGACAAATCCCTTTTACTTTTCTGGTTGTATTTTGATATCTTTATATAGGCTTTGCTTTGTACTTACATTCTTGGCAAATGTTACTGTGGTACTTTGGGAGTAAATCATGTACGGTTACAGCATGTTCCAGTATACTGACATTTCATCCTTTGAATGTATTTAAAGTTGTAGAATAAAATGTTATAAAGCATACAGCATCATGCTAGATAATAAGCAAATGTAAATACCTAATCTGCAGATCAAACCATAAATTTGTATATTTACTATAATCCAAGAATATATTTTTTTTTTGTTGTGTTTGATTTTTAAATTCAAGTATAGCATTTCCTGGCTGTCTTTTTGCTTTTGAAGGAAGAAAATAACTTTACTTTTTCAGCTGTTTTAGGACAGGGTCTATAGTGTTGTGGTGTGTTAGCATGTACCTCCTAACCCAAACCCTTTTAAGGTATCCCCTACATTTGATTTGTCTTATGCACAAAAAGGTGCATGTTCTAACTTTTTTTTTTTTTTAACACGGTGCACCATATTGCTTAATAGTGTGGTACTGTTCGTTGTGATAGGATGCAATGCAAGTTCATTGTAAAAGTTTATTGGGGTGCCATTAAGGAATGCAACAATGTAAACTTGGCCTCACCGTATGTTTTGTATGTATGAATTGTTTAAGCTAGGCTTTTTCAATTTTTTTCAAGGTTTCAGGTCATGAGTAACCTTTGCTGCTGGTTGAGATTGTCTCCAATGCCAGGCATAAAGCTAAAATTATTACTCCTGCCCCGGAACTATTTAGTCACTATCAAATAGTGGTCATTCAACCACAGCTATGATTCCATGGAATACTGGTTGGGAAAGATTAGCCCAACCAATTTGTTCTAGGCTGACACTGTAGATGGAGAGAATATTGGAGGTCATAGTAATTACTGTATTTTCTAGAGGTCCTCCTGTATTCTCTATACAACTTTCAGAAAGTTACATCATGGTACACATAAGTTTTGTCTCCTACAACACCCACACAAAAGTTATGCCTCCTACAACACCCAATCTGCTGCCACCGCCAAGGTGAAAAATCTAGCAGCTGTACATCAATGTCATTTAGTAATCCGCCATGCTGGATCAGTAAATGACTAACAGCTAAGGACCACTATTATTTTTTTATTTGGGGATGGTACTGTGGGATGACTCCCCTTTCTCCTCTAAAAAAAACAGAACAGCGCTGTGTGTACAGCGCTCAATAATTTTCCAGCACTGGGAAAAATCACTAAAGTTTGTTTCCAGAGACAGGTATTGTATGTCTGTATGGACCTTAAAAACTTATTTTCCTAGGGTAACAATGCCCACATATTGTACTGTACCTGCTAAGATCCAGCATTGTACCTTAGGACTGTATTACAAATGACTCTTCTCTATAACATAGAGAAGTTATGTGGTCCTCAGAGATAGTTACGGACATTGTAACTGATAACATTCAGCACAGACACAGAGCTTTTATTGTTGGGGATTAGTGACCCTTAAACTAGAAAATAGTATTTATCCCAGGTTCCCCTCGAGGCTAGGCTTTCCACTGGTGCCCTTGGCATACATTTATCCCAATGCTTGGGGCAAGGTCTTTACAGCTGTTAAAATGTTCAAAGGAGACCCTGGATTGTCAGCAAAAATGCATGGCTGAAGAATATCAAACATCAATGTTAACCACGGGGAATAAAGTGGACAGTTTATGCATACGCTAATAACTTTTTATACACTTTTAGCAAACAAAATATTCATGCCCCATCAATAGGTTTTATTTGATTATCAGGTTCTCACCACAGCATATTGGATATACAGTTCATGGATGGATAAAGGTTGCAATAAGACTAGGTTATCCTTCTCAAGATTCCTGATAACACACAAACCATCTTACATAGTTCACATTCACTTTGGTGATCCTACACATTATCTTTTAGGAAGCACTGCTACTGCCAGAAGATAATTTGTCAAATGGTGCCCATCTCTTATCGTTAGCATGCCATCAAGCACAGATCAGTGAATTATGACTCCATATTCTAGAAAACCAAAGAAATTTATAGGAAAAAATCCCAGCTAGGTCAAACATGAATATTATTACACAGTATTTAGCGCCATAGCGCCAACATATTGCACAGTCCCTAGTCATATCACTAGCTGTCCCTCAAAGGAGCTTACAATCTAATGTCATATGTCGTTAATACAGTTTAAGGTCAACTTATGGGGGGAAGCCAATTAACGTAACTGCATGTTTTTTGGGGGGGAATGTGGAAGAAAACAGGAGTAACCAGAGGAAACCCAGGCAGACACAGGGAAGAACCTGCAAACTCCATGCAGATGGAATCTTGGCCGAGATTGGAACCTGGGACCTAGAGCTGCAAAAGTCAGAGTGCTACCTCTGAGCCACCGTACTGCCCCTAATACAATACAAGTTATAAATTCCTAAAATATAAAGTAATAGACTATAAAGTATGTAAAAATAAACTACTTGAGTAACCGCAATAAAAAAAATCTTTATATATTGTTACAATTAGAGGCCATATTTTATTAAATGTAGAGGCCATGATTCTAATAATTTAGCTTTCTCTACTATCTTGTGTGAACTACAGATTGTCTTTGTGAATTGGGTATGAGACGCAGTGTTTGTAGGGTGTTCCTCTCTAAATACAGTACAGTCATTGAAGATTGTCACCCAAGAGAAGAAAGCACAATAAAATGTGTTACTGTCTGAACGACCAGGTAAAAATATGACCATTTGATGATTCATATACTACGAATGTGTGGTTCAATAATCTAAAGCTACGTACACACGGCAGATTTTTATCGCCCGATAATCGGCATCGGCCAATTATCGGGCAAAAATCTGCTGTGTGTACAGTCGGTGTCGTCCATCGTCCGGACGACCGACCTGCCGGATCCACGGACGATGGACGACAGCCGATCCTAATGAAAGGGAAGGGGAGAGCGCGCAGCAGGGTGCCGCTCCGTCGCTCTCCCCCCTCCCCTCTCCATAGAGCATGAACGGTGCTGTATGTACAGCATCGTTCATGCATCTTGCAGCCCCTTGTCGTTGGAAAGGATCTTTCACGATCTTTCACAAAAGTTGCAAGTGTGTACGCAGCTTAAGGCCTAATGCTATGGTATCCCAGAAAGGATATAGCTTTATACGACATGTAGGATATAGCTTTATACGATATGTTAATAAATAGCATTCTTATCAAATTCATCAGGGCTGGGAAGTTACCAGTGTCTTGTAGACAATCTGAGCCTTTTCTATGGTGTTTTTTTTATCTAAGATAGACAAGCCTGGGGGTCTAAACAGTTCCTGCCTCATTCACACACATATGCACTGTCACCCCAATCTCTAAACATATACCTTCACCTAACACATGCTTCTTTAAACATCTTTCATATTGAAAAAAATTGGGGGAGGGTTGGATTGTGCCAAAATTCTGACCAATGACCAAGTCTGCAGGTAGCTTACATTAAAACTGTTATTAGCTGCTTCCAGTCACCCCTCTTCAATTAATTCAATTCTGTCAACCACAAAATTTGACAACAGCATATAGCAGTCATTTCACCATAGTTGGGGTGCCGAGGAAAAGCAACCATGCAGCCAAAAGTGACTTTCAGAAAAACGCATCACGATAAACTGCAGTTGCATGTACAAACTGCTTCCCAACGCAGCTGAGCCTACGGTAAAATATTACTGTCAACCGCAAGTCCGAAACAGAGAATACCGAATGCCATAAGATTATATCTTATGTATCTCATCAGGGCTAGAAAAAATTAAACTGGCTGACCCAACTCAGCTCTGGTCCTGTAATTTAGGGACCTGTCATAGGAATAAAGGCGTGTTTCCTAAAAGAGTATTAACATAAGACCTTGGGGTGTTTTATAGGTCACTCAGATCTTTTCGCTTTTGTAATAAAGACTACAAACACTGTGGGTTTATGTCAATTGCATAAAAATGGAATCTAAACTTTATCCCAGCTTTACATACATGGGATTATCAGGTTACCACAAGGTCATGGCACGTTAGAAGAGGGACTTATGTTCCATAAAGGAGTGATACTGTGCTTTGAAAACTCTTTGCTGGTGAAAAAGCCTGGTGAGCATTTGTCTGCTCTTGTAATAGCTCCAGAGGAGTTAACTTTTATCAGTAACATGGTGCTTCACAGTTTGAAGTGTAGAAAAGGAGCAAATAGACAAACAAAAGAAGAACAATACAGCACAGGAAGCAACAGTGCTTGGGCACATTTGATGTCAAAGATCCCCCACAAGGCTCATCCCTATCTCTTTGGTCTCATCCTTCTGTGAAACCATTTAGGTTGTCCATTTATTAACCAGCCTGCATTCTCAGCTTTGTTTGTTGTGATCAATCTCCATATTCAGATTGAACTTGAAAGGCAGTTTCTCCACTACAGATGCATGCACAGAATAGTTAGAAAATATATATATTTAAATATCTTTTATAAATACCTGGATTATTGGTGGTATTAGTGGTTATCAAAGTATTCGATCCCCAGTTTTTAATGAATATAACATACAGTACCTTTCCAGTACTCTTCCCAACACTGTTGTATGTTACTGATCTTGTCCATAGTTATTTGCAAAATAGTAACATAACTATGTTGATTACTGTGGTCAATGGCCAGTAAAAAACCTAAAACACAGCCATACAAGTAGTAACAAAAGCAAACAAGTAAAAACAAACAAACAAAACAATACAGAGAAAAAAATTAAATAAAGAAAAACAATAGTATTACTTTATGGTAATATGTCAATACACAACTATTTAAATTGTTTCATATGCAAACTAAACATGTTACAGTACAATAGTATGCAAGTCAAGGTAACCAGTGTACAGGATGTAGTTTTCTAATATTTGTATTTGGTGGAGCACATAAGAATAAGGCTAAGATTATACTAGCGGTATTTTCAGGCATTGCAAACTGCTTCTGTGTGCCTGAGAGCAACAACTATACTGCAGGTAACTAGATTTGCATGTGGCTGCAGCATGAAACTTTAAACTGGTCGCTTTTGGTAACCCATAATGTTAAAATTCAGCCTGCAGCAGAATACTAATTACTAAACTATCATATGCACCCCACACAACCTCACAACTTTTAAATAAAGAAAAGAAAACCTTTTCAATCAAGCAAGGTTTACCTAACCGGTTCATATGGAGTAATGAAAAGGCTTTCAATTTTACTAATGTTAAATTCAATTTATATATATACATACATACATACAGTACACTCTGGACTATCCGGCCTAACGTGGCAGAATGGTAGGCCGGAAAACAAAAAAAGCCGCATAGTTCTAATAATACAGTACAGTACTCACCTCCACATACAAGCCGGCACTCCGCACCCGCAGACATCCGACCCCGGAGAAGTGAAGAGGCAGGCAGCAGGGACGTCTGAACTAGCACCATGCATGAAGATCGCAGCCTGCAATGCCCCGGTATTTTATTATGGAGAATTTTTTATCTATTAATTTTTTAACTAGGCCGGATAGTACAGAGGCCGGATAGTTGCCAGCCGGATAGTCAGAAGTCCACTGTATATCATATTCCAGCCAGGAGTTTTCTCCCCTGTAGTGATACTTGGCTACTTGCACAAATACACAGATACATCGGCATATTTATTACATTGCTGTGTTGAGAATGTTCAGACTGGCGGTGAGGTTGCAGTCTGGTTACCACTTTCTTTCACCCCTGAACTGTGCCCTCGGGATTTCACCACAACCACCCATAAAGAATGAATGGGGTGAGTACTTTCCACTGTAAAATGTTTTAGTGGTGGTCCTTAACTTATACAGAGGTGGGGGCAACCATATGACTGCCCAGGTGCCAGCAATCAGGAGACATATGGAAACTCATTCCTTCTGCCAGTCTGAACATAGCCTAAAAAGTATCATAAGAAAAGATAATCATCACAAATACAATTACAATCAGATAAAACACAAAGCAGGGTGATATCTCTATTGTTTATCTCCGCTCTCTGTTTGGTAGAAAGAAAAGGACAATATTGAATTGCTTCCCATTACCTAATTGTGACTTTATCATCACCGTGTGACCACTTCACTTACTGTAACCACACATTTACTCTAACCTCACAAATACCAAAATCACAAATACACTGTGACCACACAATTACTGTAACCACACATTTAGTCTGACCATAAATTAACTCTAACCACACACACGCTGAACTATGACCTCAACATTATCATAGCCAAAGCCATATAATTTCAATATGTGTATAGCCACATTTTTTTTGTAGAATGAGGAAGGGTTAAACCCCACATAATAGAGTGGGAACAGGGGGTCACTGAGCTTGTCATTGAGACTGAGCCCCTTACCCAGGAGGGTCTGCATGGCCAGTAGGGACACATGTACACATAGCCAGCAAAGAAGTTCCACCATTGGATTCCTTTTCCTGGGATTCTGATTTAAGGGGGGATCCTGATGTAAAGGTGGCACTCTAATGTAAGTTCCTTAAAAAAATAATACTCTGATGTAAAGAGGGGCTCTTGATGTGAAGTTGGGAGTGCAATGTGAAGTGGGCCATAAAGTGGGACCCTGTTATGAAGCTGAAGACTCTGATGTGAAGTGGGAAAATCTGTTGTAAAGGGGATTTGCATTTTATTCTTCGTTGATAAACTGTAGCCATGCAAGAAATACTCTGTGATTGAAGGAGAGGCAATAACTCGGACTATAGTCCAGAATGATAGGTAATGTCATCATGTTGGGTAATATATGACATCACACACTATATAAAAGTTGATATTGTGGTGTCCCATCCCAGATTATGCAGGGATACGTTCACCCATTTTGGGAGAGGTGCTTTGCTTACTTCTTGTGTACTCCACTTTGGACACTTTAAATATCAAGTTTTATTTTGAACGCCTATCAATTTTTGCACATCAACACATTAAGTGGTCTACATTCAACTTCTAGTACGCATTTTTATGAATTTCTAAACACATGTATTTTTTGACTATGATTTATTTTAGATTTTTTATTTACATATAATTCCTCTAATATTTATATACCTTAGCATGTGACATAATAAAAATGTTAACATATTTTGTAACATATATTGAACATATATTGTAACATATTTTGAAGACAATATTACATAGAAAAGTATGAGCACAAGAGGGCAGCAGAGTCTGTACAGGAAAAGTTGACAATATTATTCTGTATGTACATCAAAAAATGATTATATGTTAGCATACATTCTTATTTAAACCAATTGTCCTAAAATACAATTACTAGCATGGGTAACCCAAGAAGAGTATGTAATTCCCATAGAGCAGTTATGGTTATCCTGCAAGTTTTATTTGCACTAATAATATTAAATACGCTAACAAGCCAAGTCAGGTTTACTTTCAATAAGTATCCAATAATACAATATTCTTCCTTCTAATATTCTTTTAGCTAAAACAGTAGGAAATTGCCTACAATTAAAACTGTTAATAGAATTGGCATTGAATAAGATAGCTATGATTGCTTAGTGCACTCCTGGGAGAACCGTACAAGCATTATGAAATTGGTATTAAATTAGCCGTGAGTCACTGATCTTCTCTGCTGCCTCTGGGTCACTGTGCAGATTTTCTTCCTCCAAAGGGACTGACATTTTTTGCTTAAAAGCTTTCTGTTTTACAAGCCAAGGTAGCAATGTAGGATTGGGAAAATAAAGGGAGAATTGGTAGCTTTGGGTATAGGGATTAGCACAACCAAAAGGCCCTTCCATAGTAGAAATGGTTTTGGTTGGGCTAAAGAAAGTTTACCAAGCAGAGTGTACCAAGCAAAGTAGCAAATGGTGCTTCTCTGATTGGTGGGCATGTTGAAAGTTGGGTGTTCCCAAATTGTATTCTTTATTAATATTATCACTTTTTTACATCTTCTAATATCAGGTTACTTTGTTGTTCTTATGGTTTGTTCAAATGATATGAACAAGTAGGTGGTGGAGGAATTGCACCTGCCAGATATGGCGATTATAGGTAGAGAGCAGGCAATCATAAGCCTGGCAAGTGTCACTGACTGCAGGTTACACACTGATAAATGTCTGATTGTACAAGTATCTCCTATCAGGGCCACCAACCCAACATACCCACTAGTTCTGAGCGAGGGGACATTTATCTCATATCTTCTGGCCCCCATCAACCACTCCCCAGTACGGCCACACTGCATTTTCCATTGACCCCTCGAAGCTGGCTACTATTGAAACATAGTGCTCCGTTTTTGTCTCTGCCTCCCGAGCTGCGACTGGAAACAGGGCCCAGGAGACCACACTATCTAAGCTTGTAGGAACATGGTAGCACTTGAGCGGTCTCTGGGCCAATCTGCAGATGTGGGGGTTGTTGGCGTGGTAGTTACACCAATAACCGTAAGTCGGCTTTGGACTTGTGTCAAGGGACCAGTTTAGCATCAGTATGAAATGCTGAGCTAATTTTCAGTTCAATGACAAGTCTGTTTAACCTGCTTCTTATCCAAGGCTGAGGTCTTTCTGATGTTAAAAGTAAATATTTCCAGAGAAAATATGGAGCTCAGTTACCCTTCTCATTCTGAAAATACCAGGAGACTGGCTGCCATACCCACGCTCTTACTTCTATGAAATACTAACCAACAGCAAGTGTTTGGATAAAGACTTCTGATTTCACTCCAACTTCTGAGGACTTCAGCAATGGCAGCCAAGGTATATAAGACTTACTAACACGATTTTATCACCTAACCCTGATATCTTTCTTTAGCCATAACAAATACTAATACAATATTTCATTAGCTAAATTATTTTCTTGACATTTAAATTGCTATTGTTATTATTAACTGAAGAATGAATGGCACTTTTTAGCGACACCTACTCGTAAAAGGTAAGCAGCAGGCCAAGTGATTTTAGGAATTGTTTTAAATGTGGACTTTTTGATTTTGAAAGCTGCCATTTCTGAGCTCATCCCTATTGAATGTACATTGCTGGGTAATATGCTGGTGCTATAAAAATACTGATTATTATTAATATAAGCATGCTAATTTCCTGAATGTAAAGCTGGTCTTTTCATTCAGTAGTTATAGTCACACACCTAAACAAGCATATGGCTGTGGCACAAGTTATCTGAGCCTTTGAGTTGGGTAATTCACCCCTTCTACCCTCTGGTAGTGCAAAACAATTGCTTTTTACCATGGATTCTCTACATGGAACCCTGTACCAACAAATTATTTTCTCTTGTAAACTTTGCTTCAACTAGTGAAAGGTTGGTACTACCCATGATTTGATATGTGCCCCATAATTTTAAACCAATACCTAAAGGAGTGTGTATGTTCTCCCCATGTCTGCGTGGATTGCCCCTGAGCACTCCGATTTCCTCTCAGGTGTCAAATGACTGTATTATTGGCATGTAACTATAGTGGGGACATTAGATGGTGGGTTCCTTAGAGGGACAGTTAGTGACATAGTGACTATGGACTTTGTATGGTGCTGTGCAATATGTTTGCGCTATATAAATACAAGATAATAATAAAGGACTTCAGTGCTCTTGGTGGCATGCTTGCCATTTTTAAAAAGTGGTGTTGTTTATCCCAACAAGTTACAACCACACACTGTTGATGTAGCAGAGATGATGAGCCAGCCCGGGTCAGCTCATACTACCTCCTCCTGTTCTTTCCAGGCACAGAGCAGCCAATTTGTGGTAAGCCATGAATAGGCTCTCTTTGATTCCTTCCATGGCAAATCCCACAGACTTTCTGGAACAGCAGTCTGATGAACAGCTTATTGATTATGTCTAGGAGCTTTTGACTGAGAACTGAAGCAGATAAAGACGTAGTAGAAGGGGAATCAGAGCATTAAGAAAGAGATGCCACCTCCTGTCACTTACTGTGAGAGTCCGGGCAGGAATAAGTGCTAGATGATGGCATGCATGATCTGGGGTACAAACGTGAAACAAGAAGATAAGAAACACTGCAGTGGCCATATGTTAGCATTTACAATAAAATTAAAGTGAAAATGCCTAATGCTTGGCTGTCAACTTCTAAATCACTTACATGAAACAAGTATGGAATATACAGGAAATCTGCCATTTCTGTCTTTTTAACTTACTAAAAGATTGCTTCAGAACACAAACTCTCGTTACAGGTGTACTTTTGACATCAGTTGCTTATATTAGACTACAGGGGACGGAATGGGCAGATGCAGGAAGGAGCAGACAAAGGGTGAATGATGGAATCAACATAGTGGGGTAGGAAGAAGTGAGCAAAGTGGGAAGACAATAAAGTGAACAGAGTGGGCTTAAAAGGAATTGGCTAAAGTTGTAGGGTTAATTTTGTGGTGTGGAGGACTAGGGGGCCATATGTTAGAATATGAGGTTTTAGAGAAGCCATGCTGCTTATTGCCATGCATAAATGCACCTGACACCATGAGCAGACTTTACAAGCAGATATCTGGAAAGAAGTTAACTTGGTAGTGTCCTTTCCTTTTTTATTTATTGTTAAAATCAGAAATTCTCACTTTACTTTTAGTGTCTGATCTGCTTGTTTTAGGTCAGTGTGTTAAAGTAAGCAAAGACAGCCAGACAACTAACATCTTCTAAGGAAGATCATCCTCCATATTAGTGCATTTTAACTGAATCTCATGGAAAGTGAAGGGAAACCAACAATGTTCCATTAAAAATGGAAGTAAGGGAAAAGAGTTCAACTAGGACAACTGTGGGAATATAATCTCACGTTGGAGCAGCATGGCAACAAACAATAAACAAGTTTATAAACTGGGGGGACAGGCTGGCTCAGGGTCATTTTGAAGCAACTACAGTGGTATAATTGATCTAGCAGGGCATCCAAATGTAGAATTAAATACCAGAAG
Source organism: Pyxicephalus adspersus (assembly GCF_032062135.1). Taxonomy (NCBI): domain Eukaryota; kingdom Metazoa; phylum Chordata; class Amphibia; order Anura; family Pyxicephalidae; genus Pyxicephalus; species Pyxicephalus adspersus. The sequence continues at coordinate 39,468,134 of NC_092858.1, forward strand.
GAAAATTAGTGATGCACAGCAGGTAGCCGGTATCATTACAATCTTCAGCTTAATATTAAAAACGTGTTTGGAGGTTTCTTCACAGCAAAATTAGGTTTATGTATAAAAAGAACTTTTTTTAACCATAGCCTAAACAGTTTTAAATTTTAATTTATTTAGTACTGTACCTTAATTTTGACAAAAATATTAACCTAGATATGGTGTACATCAGGAAAAAATGGAAACAATAAAGAAAATAAATTGAAAGTCCAACCTTGATATACCAAAAGCTTTATTAGTAAACAAAACATCTCATAATCTACCCCTCAATCCCTGCTGCCCTCCCCACACACAGCTTTCATTTTATATTGTACAACATAGTGCTGAGATCAGACAGTATTCCATAAAACATGCATATACAAGAGTATTATACAATGACTTGTCTCCAGAACGATAGAACAGAGACAAGTAGTAGAAGGAAACAACAAAGTCTTCATTGGCTCCCAATGTGTGCTACTCTGTGGACGTCCAAGTAAAAAAAACATTTTCCTTCTAAACCTCTGTGTTTTAAATAGACAAACACCCCGTGGCACCCATTTATTTTGAGATAACAGAGTGGTGGATGTGTCTTGACACCACAAGTCACTTCATTTTATGTCAAAATATAAGTGTATACAACTCGCAACATATCTTTTGGAATGAGGTCCACTTATGGCCAAAAGGCAGAGCAGGAAAAATCTAATGAGTAAATAACCATGAATTAGGTCTAATACCCCACAGCTATCCCATTTTCTTTTTTCAATGCTGATGCATATTCTGAGGATATTTTACCAATATTGGTAATGTACAAAAACTAGGTATTCTATTGCCTTGAAGGTGCCTGGTGGATAAAGATTGCCTTATATCAAGCCTTATAAGGTTGTTTTGATAATAAATTATACTTAAAAGGCAAGTTAATAGGAACGGTCATTGGGAGGTAAATGGGAAAACCCAAGAAAAACATGGGAAGAAATCATTTTGATTGTTATTTTGTTAGTAACTGCGTGCTAAGCTTGTTACCACTAGCACAATGAATCTACGTAAAGCAAACCTGGAGTTTACTTTAAATAAAGGAAGGCTAAAATATCTTAAGAGGATCAATCAATTAAAGCAACAAGCTTCCAATATTAAGGACAATTAAGGATTATTTTTGTTGTTTTTAACCTAAGGATAACCAATTGGTAATCTAAAATGTATTAAAGGTTCATCGTTTAATATTGCGGAACTAGATGGGAGAATGCTCTACTAACGAATGCTATCACTACATTCTCCAGCACAGCTGTACAGGCACAGACCGCGTGAGTTTGTATAGTAGAGAAAAATCAGTTTTGTATATGTGACCCACTTTAGTTTTGGACACTCTCATAGCATTTTCTCTTGGTGCTTTGCGATTCACAGAATTCATTGGGGAACATAAAACACCCATCTTGCATCCATAAAGAATTCATAAACACTTCGTACTTACTTGCTTTCTTCTTACATAGAAAACAGAAAATAAATTCTGAGAAAAGCATTTTCATCATTTATTTAACAGCTGACATGAGGCACTTAACGAACCCCATGCAATACAAATTTCATTACCATGTCATGAAAAGTTCTAAAGATAGGGCCAATATAGGGACATTAAAAGCCTTCCTGGATTGTGAAGGTATTTGCTTTGAAAAGAATTGTTCTCTCAATGGGGAAATTGTGTGTGCTGTGTTTATTTTAATATTTTGTATATTAAATAGATACTTAATACCTAATAATGTAATGGAAAATGTGATTCTGTAGCTAACATCCCTGGTAAATACAGATAATTTGTGAGAAGATTTAGCTTATAACTTGTTTTAACTCTCCTTCATTTGTACAGATGCTCAAAAAATGTCTGCACTGTTAAATCAAGTTCTTATTTTTTCATGCAGGTTATTACATAAAAGTGAAAATCGAATTGACTGCCATGGTCAATACATAGCTCTTCATTCGGGCATTGAGTTGTTACTGTCATGATAAAACATTTGAAGACTATAGTGGGGAGATTGAACCAACTTGGCCCACAAAGAAGATCTATTGGGACATTTTCACAATCAGTATTTGTAATGACCAAATCAGGTGAACAGATCCAAGAACTTAAGAAATCTCACCAACTGAGTACCCAGAGATACAGAAGTTATTGTAACTCTGGTGTCCAAAAAATGCTGGTTTGACTCTTGAAGACATGAAACCATCTAGCACATGAGCCCCATTGGGTTTATCTATTCAAAATGGAGCAAAAAAGAACTGTTGCCCAGTGTAAGCATGGACAATCATTCATTTTCTAACCTGCCCTGTCAATGCTCTTTCTAAAGCCTATACAGAAGCTTTAAAAGGGAAGGAAAGTCCCAATAATCCTATGTGGCCATTAGTTTCATTTTTATTACAAGCTGCCTGTGATATCCATGCCAACAATTAGAATCAAACTTTTCATTTTCTAATTTTCATTGGAAGTATCTTCCACTTTTTGCAAATCAGAATAACATTGCATTTCTTATAAGTCATTGAACTCTGCATATATAATGTATCTGTGCATGTTGCTCTGAATATTAGATGTGAGATCATATTTGGTGACTGCTGAATTAAAGTAAATTATCTGGACAGCAGTCAGGATGCTTGCTAAGAATTCTTATGCAACAAAATGAGGCCCAACACCTCGCTCATCCCTTGATAAATGACTTTAATCATCAAAATGAAAGTATATATATATACAAATTTCTCCCTCTAAACAGAGGTAGTAAAACACGTCAAAGGCTTAGTAGGAGGTGAGTAGCCATTTTGACAAGTGTTCACAGCTGTACTACTAGTATGGTGTGCAGCATCTGTTTATTGTAAGTCATTTTCTATTGCGGCTTGGACAAACCTTGAGTGGCATAAGAAAACAGAAAGGAGCCACCATTATTGCCTATACTACAGATCTACAACAGCCTCAAAAATAGGGACTGTTGATCTGTACCTAAAACTAACTGATTAATTCATGAAGAAAATTCCTAAGATTGTGTTGAAGCTCCCTAGATATATATCTGGATACTAAGCAGTGGAAGACACCTTTTTTACATGCATTTGCTGCCATGTGACCGCCTTCATGGTTCCCACGGCATACATTTGTCAGTTCACTGCGGGAACCAAGTATGTTGCAAATTGAGCCATTTGCATCAAAAGATTTTGTGTTGGAAGGCATGGTCTGCCTATATAGGGAAAGATTTATTTTTAGAAAAGGACATTTCTTTGGTAAGCCTGCAGTGAATAAATAATGAATAACCATAAGTGTTGAGGTTTGTCGATCTTCCCCTTCAGCATGGGTCATCTAACTAAATACTTATTCCTTTAGGTATATGGCTAGCACAATGTAGGGCCTGGATCAGCAGATATTTTAGGAAAATTAAGATTTTTAACCCTCTTTTACTGTTTATCTGTCCCAGCAACACTGTGTTTTTATTAACATTTTCGTATAAACACTATTTGAAACTGCACATTGTTTAAATTAAATATCTTTCAAATCTGAAAACCTTTCAGGCAAACCAGTCACAAATTTTAAAGCAAACTTGTAATGGGAATACCTTCAGTGGAACTACTTCACAAATACTAGCTGAATCAAAGATCAATATAGCGAGAGATACATGCATATCATATCTTTTTCAGTTGCCTAATGAAATGGATGGCCAAGTGTGACCTTTGCAGGAAAGCTGGCTTTCAGCTGCTAGTTTATTTCAATATAACTGGCAATATCACTTAATGAACAGATTGTTTTAGCATGCCATAATATTGGCTGCCTATGGGTACATAAGTTTTCCTCAAATGCTTAATTGATATTGTTCAAGTTTCCAATAGGTTTACCCTAAGCTTCAGCCTGATATACCATCTCACCCAAAGTTTCTAAAAATCATCCATTTCAATCAAGTCTTGGAATGCCCTGTCCTTTTGGAAAGTCCTAAAATATAGGAGGGAAGATTTTCTGTGTGTTTTATAAAGATCTGTGCAACTTTATCTATATATAGTGCCAATGCTATCCACAATCACTTTGCATATTTTATGCTATTTGGTATAACGCTGTTTACAATTATGGCTTATGGGGTTACAATGAATAAATTATTTGAATAATATTTCAAACAGGATAGGCCTCAACATATTGCACTTATTAAAAATCAAGACTATGGCTTTTATATTAAAGAGGAAACATCAATATCACCCGGTAAAGTTGAAGTAATTGTGGCACTGTGTGTGACATAAATGACTTCAATAAATAATTAAATTACAAAGACCCCTTGTTATAGGAGCATAAATGCTCTACTAACCCTATAATCTTAAACATTTTTGTATAATTCTCCCATTGTTACTCATACCAACTTTGCAAGCAGAGTATATACATTTTTTTCAGTTTTGTAAGTGCTCACAGACCAGAAATCTATCTGAATAGATGAGCTAGTGCAATACCTGGTTCACGATGACCAGAAGTGCAAAAGAGTTGTAATGCTGCAGGCCTTGAGACTGAAAAAATTGAGAGGGCCAATTGGTTGTGACCTATAAATCTTCCATTAGGTTACAAAACAATCAGTGTCAGTGTCTCAGTCTGCTGTGTATGCATTCAGAAAGCAGGTATCAGCTGATATTAGCAGATGGAATTGTTTGTTAATCAAAAAAAAAAAAAAAATGCACAAAATATGGACCTAGTTATAAATAGGGGAACAATAAAAAAATATTAGTGAAGCCCAAGTTTTAGGTTCCATATGCAAGGCTACCTTTTTTTCTAATTAAACCTTGTTGAAATCTTGGTACTTGTTACTTTTCACTAATTTTCATACCCTTGAAATCTGGGGGATGCAGCTTGACAGCCCTCATCATGGGACCTCCATACTGTATTACGTCAAGGAGAGAACCTACTGAACTGTCACCTAATGGGAAGCAATAATGGAGGCCATTCCATCCCTATACTTCTGGCTATATTTTTTCAAAATAAAAACAGCCTTTGCACATTTTGTTTATTGTGAATGTTGATAGGCATCCTGTAATCTTTGGATGACCGTGTCTTTGGTAGCAGTTACTAGATTTCTTATACTAAATATTTACTTTATTTCATTTTTTTGCCTAGATATACGTAAACTGCATTTCTTCTTTTGGCATTCCTACTAGATGGGAGCCCTGGTTAAAAGTGGGCAGCTGTGATATCTTTGGGATAGGAAAATGTATAGTTTTTTTGTAACAATTGGCTATGGCTATAAGTACTAACACTGACTATCCTGAATGATCATTTACCTAACAACTTTCATATACAATTCCTGGGCATAATATAAACTGATATATCCATATACAGGATTTATACAAACATCTAGAAAACATTGCCAACATTACATAAGAAATGTGTAGTAAACATATTACTTAGGACTGTATCTGATGCAATACATGTGTAGTGTATACAGAATGATCCCTCTGTAATGCAGGGGATGAAGGAATGGCGGGTACTGCATGCTGGGAACCTGAAACCATTACAAAACCTGTGTAGAGCCTTGCCAGCATCTCAATAATTGCCAAGGGAATAAGAACCTCATTTTATATAAAAACCACATTTTGTGACACAAACCATTGAAGGAGTTCAGTGATGTGTTTGTATACACATGTTGCATGAGTCATAGATGTATTGTAGTGGCAGGTGGGGATACAATGTAAAAAGTAATGTTCAGTTGAATAAACCATACAAAGACTGCAATGGTTGACTGAGTATTGTGAGTAAGTTGCAAGATCCTCATACATGTAAGAAAAAGGCCATAGGGAAAAAGAAAGGTTGTCAATAGAGACAATCAGATACTTTCTAAGCTGCTTTATATTACATTATAGCTAGAATCTAATCACTGCAAAAATGCAATTTAACAGTTGGCCCTTTTCTGCCTAGTATCAGTGTCACATGGCATATGGTATAACTACATCTGTAGTGACCTATGTAACTGCTATATGTCGCAGCCTGCTTGGGAACCAGTGCACCTCTCTGACTGTGTAATGATTCCACTGTGATGTTCATTTGTTAAAAACATACAGTAAAAAATAAATTTATATGCAGATGTGGAACATTGCCAAAATGCTTTAAAAGCAGTTTTTACTACTGATATTTCGGATGATACATGTATTAAGATTGTCAATAAAGGATAATTTTTACAAAGCAAATTACTTGTTCCCTGATGCAAAACATGACTCCTAGACAAATATAACGCATAGGTCCATGACAGTGAAAATTCTATGAACTGTATGAGTGGCTGATACCATGTCAATAAAATGATACAAATATTGTGCTTCTTAACATATTCCTATCAGATGTAGCTTTGGTAAGAACAAAAGAGCCCTCTATAGATTTTGCATTAGGGTTTATCATCCATTACCACATCATTGTGCCTTCCATTAACAAAGGACAAGGTACACACCTAGATCAATTCACAAATGAACCCTCATCTTGATCAATTTTAGGAAGTTCCTGCATACATCTGTCTACAGAGACCTTAACATTTGGCAGTCACAATTCTCCCCATTTTACTGAGCTTCATGATTGTCAAGTAAGTAGCTGGAAAGTGATGATGGTTCTTTACAGAAGTTGTGGATGGGTGAAATAATTATGATTGTCTAAGGTTTGGAAAATATAATTCTTCATTTTTATCATTTACCAAGGCATGGCACATTTTTTCCACTTGTTTCCTTCAGTCTCTCTCAGGTCAGGTTTAAAACAAAAAAGTCTTTAGTTACACATAGTGGACAAAGAGTGAACACCATAAAGTCTCCCAAGCAGTTCAGGAGTTGGAAGTCCTCATATAAACATTGCTTCTCATAGAGCAGGCATCACACTGCAGAAGTGCGGACTGTGTTGGGTATGGAAAAAGGCATTAAGTTCCCTTTCGCTCAAGGTTATCCTTTTCCAAGCACAGAAGCCTTCTGTCAGTCGGTTTCAGACAACAGCTGCAACCTGAAAACTCAGGACTATTTAAATAATTCAACCCTGTACACTTGGCCAAAGTTCAAAGTTCATCCTCATCCAGTTTGGCCAACCGGGGGACAGGTACACCCATTTCATCAGGGGTGGAGGAATAGCCAGGGAGTTCTCGGCCCAATGTGCTCAGTTTCTGGTAAATAGAGACAAAGAAAAAGGCTTACCTTAACCATACATTCAACAGATAAAGCACAAAAAATATACATGGTCACAAAGCAAACACTTCATAGGGAACGTATCAAATATAATACCTCACTAACTCTTTAGGTGAAGCGTTACACATTCTGAGTAATTATTACTATTGTCTCCATTTTTAACCAAATAAAGGTATATTTTTATTACATTGGGTAATTATATACATATATAATTTTTTTAAATTCATAATGCAATCTAATGCAATCCTTTGTAGCACACTGGTATGAACAGCCAATATCTAACATAGCAGGTATTCAGTACATTTCACCCCCTCAGATAGGGTCTCTAACACATCTCTCCTTCAAGGAGAGAGAGGGGAGGAGGTACCCAAATTATATCCCCATTTTAATTCCATTTACAAAAGGTGCCAATCAAATCCACCACCCCCCTCCCAAAACCATGAGTGGGTATTCAGCACATCTTCCTACCTACTATACCCCTTTTACAAATGCATATTTATTAATTGATACACATGAATACAATTTAAGAGTAACACTTTTGCCAAAAACATTACTAAGGATTTTGTATTGTCTGTTATAGGAAGAGGTCCATATGAGGAATGGAGAGTGGCTTGATAAGTTAACCCACTAGCTGGCACCAACAATAGTAAAGCCATTGGTTTAATGTATTACAACTAAGCTTACTCCATTACCTGAACTGCATTTATAGATTTTAGATTTCATCCACAACCCCACCTGCTGGTAAAATCTGATACTGCAGGAGTATGTACAAAAGTTTTCGATGAAATACCGCTTTTCATTGCAGCCAGCACTCATTATCTATGGCTTCAATAGCATAGATGCAGCTCTGGCACAAACAAATGAATATAAAAATATAAAGGGAACCTAGAGTGTAAAGAAAATTTGGGATGTGCGGTTATAACTTGTAAGCTTGGCCTATGGTATTGCTTTAGGGTAACTAATTGGACCTGATTGATTAAAATTTCCCAAGGCTGGAGAAGATACACTTTCATCAGTAAACCTGAGTGATCCAGCAAATCTGAAATATATCTGTTCCAGAATTGAAAACATTTGCTAACAAATAGCAAATGACTTTTAAGAAATCCATTTCAGGTTTGCTGGATCACCCAGCTTCACTGCTGAAAGTGTATCCTCTCCAGCCTTGGAGAGCCTTATTAAATCAGGCCCATTGTGTCCAATAGATATCACATTATATATATATATATATATATATATATATATATATATATATAAAACAACAAAGTACCATAGTTGTAACAATTATTACCTACAACAAATGAAAATGCTCATGATTGTCCATACAGCTTTCTGCACATGATGTAAAAACAAGCAATGGAAGGCAGCAAGAAACACAGGCGCTCCATAAAAATCCTATAAAATTCCTAGATAATTTAAAAAAAAAACTTTTTTTTTATCAAATAATTCATTAATTTATTGTAGTGGCTAATATGTTTATTTCCATTTCCAATATGTTTATTTCCATTTTCCATGGCATAATTAAATTAAACAAAAAATCTTATGATGCTTGTTGCTATTTTATACTTAAATAAAGGTTTCATTGGTTTATATTGGATTCTAATTGACCTTAAAAGTCCCACTATTGTTTGTTTTTGTTTGAAGTATAGCTTGTATTAGGGATGTGGCCTTGCAAACAGAATGATAGAGGGATTCGTACACTTTTTTAATCGTCATTTCACCATCAGACTCGTTGGAGCTGTTGTATAATCCAAAGCAATCAATCAACTCACAACAAAGATGTTATGGACATGTTAGGGAAATAAATGTAACTATGAACAAAATAAAAATTGCATATGATGCAGTCTGCCACTGGCACTAACACTACAGTTTTTTTAATGTTTTGTTCCCCTCAGTTTTCTTATCTGTTAATCATACCAGCAGATATGTTTTATATCTACTGGAAGTAACAACATGTCACAAAGATGCACAAGTTGTTTTAGAAAGACCTGTAATAAGCTGTAACTCCAGGACATTTTATCAATTCAGAGCTCACACCTTTAAAGCTCTTATGGACCAGATACAGCTCTAGGCCTGTCATGGCAATCAGGATTTGCCCAAAGTATATAGAGGATGTTTTTTGGCATATATAGCAAGATCAACGTAAAAAAATTGGTTAAACTGAGTTACTGTTTATATATATATATATATATATATATATATAATTTCTTCCAAACCCTTTTAGCTACCATCTTTACTAAACAAATTAGTCAGTCGCTGAAAATGTTGAGCAAAAATTTTCCTATTTTGCTTATAATTACATGTTAAAGCAACATTTACTGGATTTAAAGTTTAGCAAACGACTTAGGTTGCAGATCCGGCACTCTGAAATTCATTTAACAATAAAAACAATAATAAATTCTTACACGACTGGTAGGGTCACTTTGTGGGGTTCCATTGGACACAGTAGAGGTGGAGGACTCAGGATAATGATTTAAATTAAGGTTGATGTGTGCTGGGGTCAGAGTTGCTGGGGGGAGGACATCTGAGTGTGAACTTTTTCGAGGAGGGTGAACCTATAAAATCATAGACACAGAAACAAGGTTAGGTATGAAGCTAGCAATACATTGATGGTACACATCAGAATCATTTTGTTTTTGTGATTGGAGCACAAGTGTCTAATTTACACTTCATAAGTTTGCTATTGTTTTGGGAGTCCCAAAAAATGTAGTGCCTACTGGAACATTGAAATAGTTGATAAAACAAGGGTCCAAAAAAAGGGATTCTCGAACCCCAGTTTTAGATTTAACTAACTTTGAGGTCTCAAGCCACAAATATCACATACTTTTCACATATCATGAACCTCATTGGCCAGAAGAGCTGATTAAAAATACTTTGTACACTATTGTTATGCATGCAGCCTAAAATACATAAAAAAACGTATCTGGTGAAGTATGCTTCATCTTTTTGGACAATATATATGGCCTTCATCTGTTGTCGAAACTAAATCAAGTGCTTTGATGGGAAATAAATTAATGTATGAATGTAAGCTGGTAAAGAAAGGTGTAGAGAATAGATGAAGTTGTCTGTGCAGGATTTCAGTCCAACAAATACTTTGTGCTGTCAGACCCAACAGGAAGATAGCAACAGAAATGTCTGTAAAAGACCAGTAAGTATCCTGTTTATGCAGTTTTGAAATGGATAAAACACATGAAAATGTACATGCATTGTAGATATATAGTTAATATGCTTTTATTTTAAATTCTGCCCATACACTTTTCATGTACAATATAGTACTGGTGGGAACAATGAAACCAGTGGGAAGTGTTTCAACATTTTACAGCTGGCAGCAGCAGACATTACTGAACAACTTACTACCACTCCCATTATTCCCCATAGGTGGACATGCGACAGATGCTACAAGTAGGGTTGTGGGCATGGTTTACAGATAAGAGGAAGGGGTAACCGCACTGCAACCTTTTCAGCCCATCTGAACAAATCCTACCTCTGTGACATAAGCAAGGGAGCAATAAAAAGCTTATACCAGAAGAATGGAGTGGTTTATTTTAAGCAAATGAAGCTACAGGGAATCATAAGGCGAATCATGAAAAACAAAGGCTTTCATTAGTTAACCTATTAGCTATGAGCAGCACGGTGGCTCAGGAGTTACCACTCTTGCCTTTCCAGTGCTAAATCCCAGGTCCGAGTCCCGGCCAGGGAACTAAATGCATGGAGTTTGCAGGTTCCCCCCGTGTCTGCGTGGCTTTCTTCCGGGTACTCCGGTTTTCTCCCACATTCCAAAAAACCATGCAGTTAGGTTATTTGGCTTTCCCCCAAAAAACTGACCTTAGACTACATTAATGACAAATGGTAATGACAGTGACTGAGGTAGGGACATTAGATTGTGAGCCCCTTTGAGGGACAGTTGGTGTCATGAGAATGGACTTTGTACAGTGCTGCATAATATGATGGCGCTCTATAAATACTGTGCAATAATAATAAAAAAATAATAAGGAAACAAGCAATCTCCACCAATGTGATATTCATGTTTGTGAATTAAAAATACTGATGATAGAATTATTGTTAGCTGTAACAATGTAAAGTAACTTACAAATCAATAATCTGACCCTAACATCAATAATGGCAGAAACCCATCTAAAGATATAAATCCCTGTATTTACCTTGCTTCGACTCTCCCTAGAGTTGCTGGGTAAATAAAGGGAAGGCAAAGAAGTATTGTAGGATTTGAGGTTGGGCACTTTGTTTCTATCCATAGAGGCAGAGGAATGGGGCCTGAGACCACCACGAGTAGATTCCATTGCGTGGCTGTTGGTAGATCTTCCAAGACTGTTGGACTTGCTTTCTCTTCGTTGGTACTCAATAGGCGATTGAAGTGCTGGGGAAAGACACAAGTGTAATCTTATCTCTTGTTATATCATAGTCTCATTTTACGTTTTCCAGCTGAACTGTCACACTTTTTCTTTTCTCTGATTATTTTGATTTGTGAGGCTTAAAGCCAATGTTTTCCTGCTTTCTAGGCATCCTCCTGTCACATAGAACATAAATAACTGTATGTTACTCTGTCATATACGAGACAGAAAAAAAACTGCTATTGCTGGATCAATTTCCACATAATACACAAAGAGATGTAGAATGAAGGCAGCCAAGTGCAGTTAATATGGCAACTACACAGCAATAACCTGTATAGTATTTTGCAACATTAACATCTCACAGTTTATACAAAAATGGGTGATTTTACATTTTGATTTGATAGTTTATATAAAGGTTTTAGCAAGTGTTTTATTTTAAATTGAGTGATCCCTTAAGCCGTGCTTGCAATGTCAATGGCTGATTACCCCCATTATAGGGTGTAAAACACAGCATTGTTGTATTCAGAGAGTTGGGATTTTCCCACCGCCCACAGAAAGATCTTTAAAAACCTTTTGATGGATCAAACATTCCCACTGCTTTTAGAATCTGTCTTTAAGAATTTAACTGGAACATTTTATAAATAATAAATTAATTTTAGATATGACACTGCCCAGACCTCAAAATGCAGCAGAATCCTAATTTACATATTAGATTTAGGAAAGTAAATTGCATTTTTTGATTAAGTACAACTAGCTACTCAAAAACAGATTAAGAGTGTTCTGCATAACAAAAATGGCTAAATTAGGGTTTGATATTGGAATCTTTTTTTTTTTAACCTCATTTTGCCTAAAGACGTCAGTATTGTAATATATTGTGATCACAGTACTGAAGTGATGAACCACTCATAACTATTGTAAATTCAATCTGTAACATAACTGCAACAAACCATTGAGAAAGTTACGCTGGCTCTCCAATATCTGTCCAATGTCGTGGATCCAGGCCAATCTGATATCGGGATTCGAGGCCTGCAGGATGTAACGCACTAGACTGCGATCTGTACCACGGGATGTCAGTGAAAACTTACAAGGGTCATTATCCACGGATTCCTCAATTCCAAGACAGCTGATCTGCAAAATGGAAGAACAGTCTAGATTAGGTGGCACCTTCAGAAGTGTGTTTTAGCAACTCACATTACACATGGCAAGTACAGAGGATACTTGTGCAAAGAAGCCATTTTGAACCCTTTTATATATTTACTGTTGTTGTCTCATCTGCTAAAGATGTGCCATTACAACACAGATAGACCTACATCAGCATTTCTTAAAGAGGGATCTGTGGACCCTGGGGTTCCTCCAGAGGTTGCCAAGGGTTTGTTACACAATGAGCAATTTGTGACTCCCAGGTCAATATAACTGATACCAATGATCTTTTGGCTGTAAGGGTGACATTCTTCCCAATGTCCAGCACTGTAGGGGACATTCTTCCCACTGACCACCACACTAATGTACTGTGAAATGTGGATACAGTATCTATAGCAGGGATTCCATGAATACCTGAAAGTTATTTCAAGGGTGTCAAAAAGGTAAAGAAACACTGGCCTACATGGTCACCAGTGGAAGGGTTGCCAAGTTATACCCTGATTACCTGCACTCCCCTGGCTTTTTCTCGTTTCCTCTACACTGATGGAATTCCTTGTCTTTCTTGGTCCCTGTGCTCTAGCAAAAGTTGAACAGACAGTAAAACTTTTTTTTTTTGCAAGAAACCTAACCTTACAAAAAATGTATTCTGTTTTGTATTCACTCCAACGTTGTGCAACTTCAGTATAATAAATACGTTCACATCTGCTGGCCCATGTAAACCTGGACACGTTACAAATAGCTAGAAGAGCTTCTAGTCAAATTGTCTTTATTAGGAGGCACAAAAATATACCCCATTGTTTCCAGGAACAGGTTTATTTTTTTTCTCCCAAGATTATCCTTAATATTCTATGACATCAGCAAGTCACAAACTAAAAAATAACTTGTAAATTGCACAACACTCAACAGTAAAGTGAACCTGTCATTCTGTTCTAGAGATATTGTTGAGAAACAGAAGAACAATAAAATGTAAAATTCCAAGAGGCAATAAGGATTTACAAGGTATGCCAGCTAACTAGCAATGAATTGGGACAAAAGTGAAACAATACTTGTAACCACTAGGGGGATGCAATTAAGGTATGGGCTTCAATGTCTCCTAGCTACATACATAAAAGGAGATCATCTTATTGAAGATGATATTACAAAGATTGTTTCACTTAGTAAGGACTGTTCACTTAGTATGCACTGCCCCAGCTCAAAATATAAAATGGTAACTATTATCCTAATACACAGAACACAACACACCATAAATCCTATTGTTTATTATCAATAAAGTCTGCACTGTCTTTCCTTCAGCACCACTGGATATCACTGATGCAGATTGTTGGCACAGCATGACATAGCAGTAATCGGATCTTAGAAGCAGTAGGCGGATAATGTATTGTTTGATCAACACTGGATAATAATCATTTGGGTGGCTTGGCTAGGCAGTAATTACTGAAATTGATTCAATAACATAAATATGTCCACACCTGCATGCACAACTGTTAAAAAAAAGAAATAAAGCAAGATATAGTATGATATGTTAGGGTATTTGCAAAAAAAATGCTAAAAAACGATATTATGCATTATCCTGAAAAAAAAGCAAGATTCGATATGTGCTGCCTCACGAGAAGCTCTGCAGCACCAAGTCACAAACAATGGCCCTGTGATCTTGGCTGTGACGACATCACTCAGCATGCCCCAGACATCAACCATAAATTAGGACCACCAGTCCCTATCTATGTAATTGGCAAAAACAACCGACAACCCATTCTGAGCTGTGCCCTGTGTAGTCGTGCCCCGTGTTTGGTTTTCCTCGAGGATCATCAATCATCATGAGGAATTGGTAAAAATTTTACAAATCAGCCAAAAGTCCTCAACAAGTTTGTTCTTTAAATCTAAAATGCTAACCTGTGTGCTTGGTTTAATTTAAGTAGGGATTATGTCTTTTACTCTTAGGGACCTAGAGGGGTAGTGTTACAAATTATGGGAACCAAAGGTTTAGTAGGCAGAAAGTCTGTAGAAAAATGCCCAACACTCACCTTAATGCTGTTTTTAAAGATGTATCCAGGCAATGAGAATCCCTTCTTCTTGTCAATAGGTTCACTAAATATGATGAGCTGCTCGAAGAGGAAGACCCTGCGTTCTTTACCCCGTGTCAGGAAACTGGACTCCTGTTCCATCACTAAAAATGTGTCTTGCTGGAGAAGCTTCCCCTGAGCTGTGATCTTTCCCTAAATGTGCATACATTTGTAAACAACTGGTAAGTCTTTCATTAATGTAGAACTCCAGGCAGATATAAAAGACTCCTGGCAATAAATTATGCATCCAATAATAAAACATTGTTTTAAAAGGCAACAGTAAGCAAATAAACAGCTGAATTTAACTCAGTATTGGCATCCCTTTTACAAAATATGACGTGGTGCTAGTGTCGGGTGAAAATCAGACATGTGTACAGTGGTCCCAGGACTGTGTATATTGATCGGTCTTGTTTAAAATACTTATACTTAGTGCTGAGCTTGGCTGTGAAGAATATGCTTTATGTATCACGCGCATTCAATAGATTACAAATGCCTTACTTAAAGAATTGAACTTAGCAAGCATAAGGCAAACTGTATAATGCTATTAGAACTGATAAATATTTATTTCTTCACAGTATTAACACAGTATTAGGTGTTACACCTACCTGGATATAGTACGCTACATTCCAGACTAATAATTTGTTTTTATTAATTGGATGAGATATGGTATCCCCTGTATGCAACGTGTTTGTAGAGCTTGCTTCTTTTGAATAGCTTACCAGACTGAAGCATTTCAAATTACACGGACATTGAGAATCCCCTGTGGATATATGCCTGCAGTCGGGGATTTAAATTTGACTTATTTCCAGTGATCTTACATGGTGTGCCTACTATTTATACGTATATTTATAGGTATTTTGGTAGGTCAGTAGGTTGAGGGTTAGAGTTACGGCAAAGGTTAGCATAAAGGAGGCCTGAAGATAAGACTCTGTAAATCATAACTGGGCTCTCAGTATTTAAAACTAATGCCAACCAGAATACTTGTTCAAGGTCTGTGCATCAGAAAAAAACAAAGCTGTTGATTCAGCAGGACAACCTGGAAACTAGCATTTGCAGAAAGTTCAGCCACCAAAATGTCATCTTAGATCTGTTTGTACCCTTAATTTCACAGTAAAATGAAATATACAAATGCATACCTCAAACCCCTGAAGTCGACCAAGATTCATCATATCGTTGCATCGTTTGGGGACAAAGCACATCACTTCCACAGCTTTCTGTAAACACCAATATTAAACATTACTGTACAGACAGGTAGATCCAGAAGGAAATTTTGGTCTATTCCAAAAACATTTTAGCACGGACAAATGCATGTCCTATTACTAATAATTCTTTTACACACAAAGTCACTGGGTATCTGCAAAGATATGTTTCAAAGTAAAGCCGTATGTAGCTTAGGGTGATCATACAGGATTTCATAAAGGCAATTAGTGCAACAGATCTAAAGCCTATGATGTGTGACTACGCATGCACCAATATTTGAGACCGGCAAATCCTTGGTGGAATGTGCAATTTTTAGTGTGAGATCTGCCCTTTTACTTAATGTTATCAATACCTAGGTAATTAGAAAAAAATCTCTTTGGTCTGGTTGCATTTACCAACAAGGTTTATATGTTGTCCTTTCCTGAGAACTATGCTTGTGATATTTGTTACTGAGGACCATGTCACATAGACCATTTATTCTCAACAATCTTTTTTATTTCCTTTTGTTTCTTGCTTAGAAAATCATGGTTATTTTCCAAAAGATTTGTCAAGTCACTTATCCATTTGCAGCTCAGTCCCTCAGCAATTGAGTTTTAGCAGCACTTCATGTCAGCGACAATCACTCTCTCTCTATTCACTTCTATGATATTAGCTACAAATTGGTGTACTTTTCATGTTAGTCTATTCTTTGCTTGCCCCCTTTGGAAGACTCCAATTGTATTTCATTTCATTGACAGCCATGAAATGTTGGATTTTCCATTACTTTCTGTTCAGATGACAATGGTCACCAGAATAAATACAGAGTGAATCTACCTAACCCAGATAAAGACATCAATTAGAAGTTATAACATTCAAATTTCTATTGTTTGCAAATAAAAGAGAGATCTGAGGAGGTTTTTTCAATTTAAAAACAATAAACTATGTTTTCAATAACACGCAGTAATTTCCTTGATACGTGGCAGCCAGATATTGCTATATGATCAATGAGTTTTACACACCTCCAGTTCTGTTGTATCTTGTCCGGCTTTACTGTAATACTTAAGAAAGTCCTAAAAAGGGGAAGAAAAAGTGTTTATTAAGTTCAACTTTATTTACTCATTACTTTATTTATAACCAGTCTGCCACTGCTTTTAACTATATCTCCAATTTTTAATATTAATACATGTAAAAAGCTCTTGCTGCATGAGTAATATAAAGTGGGTTGCACCATCCAAACTGTTGAATTCTGAATAATGTGTCCCATACCTTTAGTAGCAGCTGGTACTTCATGATCCTCTGCACAGGTTTGATAAGTAGGTCATTAAGTTGTAGGCGATGTGACAGCTGTTGCCTCAACTCCTGCAGTAGAAATGCAAGAAAGAAATTTTGTGATTGGTGAAATTAATCTAGTTCATGTGACCTAATGAACCAGTAAATACACTGCCCATTGCATGCTAGTTTATCTGCAGTTAGTAGTACATTATGTCAATGTGTAGGTATTTTTGCAAGAAATCACCCACAATATTCTGATACTGACCTAAGAAAAAAAAGGATGAATAATTAAAAAAAATTAAACCAAATATTAAAGTTATTTCTAGAGACAAAAATATTATTGCTCAGTCTTGTTTCAGTCCTGGTTACAAATTTGACTTATTACTAACTGGCATGAGCAACACTCCTTTCTTCTGCAACTATTTTTAATAAATATTCTAGCTAAATTGGAAAGACACAGCCATGGTTAAAGCTAATTATTCACATTCTGCCATACATGTATATAACAGTGAATAAGTTCTTTAAGGTGTAACTGCACCTTTAGTACACTTATCTCCTTGTACACCTTGGCCAGAGCCTCCATACTAGTCTTATACTATCGATAACAAAATATTACAGCTACTATCCAACACTTGCTCAGGCATACATGTGCCCTGCACTCCCATTCATTCCCAGAGTGCTAATAACGTCTATAGAGTTATTGAGTACGAACTGGAACTCAAAGCTATGTGAGCAAGAATAGTGCAGTCCATACGCTGGCCCACACAGGAAGATTTTACCAACAGATCGAGTTAGACCTAATAAGGTAGGTCACTGGGTTGAGGATTGGTGAATATGATAATAGTACGGTATGCTTGATGCAAGGATCGGGGACTATGATAAAAATAGATGTAGTTAAACTTTAAAGTTGATCTGAAGTGAGTAGGTATGGTCTCTGCTGAACTCTCCATAAAATAATAGTTCTCTGGATTTCATGTTGAAATGTTTTTCAGTTAATTACCTAAAACAAGTAGGTTAATCAAGAGTTTTGACCTCCATTTGTTTTTCCTGCTTGCTTTAAGTCAGTGAAGACAAAAGTCAGGGGACTAGTCATTTCAAGGAAATGATAAGCACAGATGACTCACTATATGCTGAATTCAGGAATTTGCACTGCATTATTATAAGCATGCAATAGGTGCATTGAGTCCTTAACCATTAAAAAGCTTTATAGTTTGTGAAGATGTCTAATACATCTGGGGATGGTGAGGGGGATCAGGCAGGGTACAGAAAGACAGATGTCATTACAAGGCGTAAATGACAACTGGGTACAGATTATTACTTATCTTGGAAAACTCGATTTTATATAAAAAATCTAATTTATTAAGTACTTTATTGGGATTCAAACCACAAAATTGTAATAAAATGTCATAGTTTTTTTCCATTTACTTGGGGAAATTATATCTTAAACTTTAACAATAGCAATAACAACATTAATGCTGATTTTGTTCCTTACCTCAAAGTAGGTATCAATGTATTCAGACACGATGTGCTCAGACTTGGGCTTGTTTTGACAATACACCACATACATGTGCAGCCTGCGCTCCTAAACAAACAGTAATCACACTAATTAATAGACCAGAGAAATTTCACTGTTGGTTCTTTGATTAGAACATCTAAAAGTGGATTATTCAATATTTCTGAACAAACCATTAGGGGCAAAGGGGGTCCTCCATAGGAATAGATGGAGCATGCATTCCAGTGAGAAATTAGGTCAGCTCACACCAAAGCCCTGCCTAAAAAAGTACAATTTGGCATGAAGGGAGTGCCTTTTACCGGAGTAAGGAAATCAAAATTGTGAGCAAGCAGGTTTATTACTGCAGAAAGGACAAATGATGTCCCTTTACAAGAAAACATACTTACCTGCCTGTCCACAATTGTCTGTTCAAGGTACACAGAGCTGCTAGGAGTGAATGAACACACATGCAGCAAGGAGTTACATTTTTTTAGCTTGGCCAATCAAGATGACTAACTATCTAAGAAACACGGAATAGGACCAGGTGAAGATAGCATTGCCCACCACATAGAGGGTACTAGTGAGTGAAATGAGAAAATTGTGATTAGGCAGGAAAGTTTATTTTATTGCAGAAAGAATAATATGGATAATATTATATTATCCATATTATAATATGATAATAATATTATAAGATCATTAAGATAATATGGATATGGATAATGATAGAATAAAGATAATATGGATTATATAAAGAGCATAAACGGACAACATGTGTGAAAAAAGGACTTACGTGCTTTATAAAGAGTTGTGCTAATCGGTTTGGGTCCTCAAGGCACTTTTGTAGTTCACCTAGAAAATAGCTGTAGAGGTACAGTGTATTAGGTCATCACATAGGGGCACACATTTGCATCCTAACTGATCTGATCAGCCACCAGCACCGCTGTTCTGGTTTTCTAGGTGCAAGGGTTAGCAGTGGGGACTGAACTTCCCACTGCCCCCTTCCACATTCATTCTCTATGGGCTGACATGGATGAGACACTACATGTAGACAAGTAGACTTAGGGAAGCAGAATCTGCACTACAATCTCACTGCCAGTCTGAACAAAGCCTTTTACTACCTGATGGTCCTGCTAGTAGACCTGTTATTTCTCCACTCCCTGTAATATTATGACAGAACTGCTTGTTCTGCAGTGGAATAACTCAGTAGTATTGTCACCCTTAGGTAAACAAGTAGTTTTACATGGACAGTGCGTAAGAAACTAGCAAATTAAAGCTAAAACTCAGAAAACACTTTTTAAGGTGTTACAGTAACTGATTTTTGTCTTTTCATACCAATAAAATCAACCACTGTAATCAACCACATCTCATCTTTTCCTAACCCTGTAACTGCCAGTTTAGCTGAACACGTTGGTGAAAAAAAAGTATTAGAAGGATCAACAGGTAATAAAATCATGTTACTGGGTAAGTAGAGGGAAGATCAAATAAACTGCTGTGTTATTTACAATTGACAGCTTGTTTCATACTTGCTATTTTTATTTTTCCTATAGTTATAAATAAATAATATGCCCCACTGTAAGATTCTTTTGAATGAGCATTCCAGTTTAAAGTTGTAACATTGATAACCCTGTCTTCTGAAATAGTGTTATATTGTTCACTCAGAGTGTATATATTTAAAATTTTGCCTAAGCATAAATGTAATTGTCTAGTCCTCCCCCCGAGAGGTTGCTTTTCTTTAAAAAAAAAATGCAATTAAATCAGCACAGGGCTGATATCGCACGATAATCTTGTGTGTGTACAGTGCTTATCATCCATCGTTCAAACGACCGTCCTGGCGGATCCACGGCCGAGGAAGGATCATAATGAAAGGGAAGGGGAGAGATAGGGGTGCCACTGCGTCGTTCTCTCCCTCCCCTTTCCGTAGAGCAGAACGGTGCTGTATGTTCAGCGTTCGTTCATGCATCTTGCAGTTGTTTGTTGTTGGAAAGGATTGTGAAAGATCCTTTCTAACAACAATTATTGTACGTTTGTACTTAGCCTAAGACTGTAGCTATTGTTACATACTTTAAAAAACAGCAGATATGCTGAACTGAACACTGGGTGCCTTCATTTAAAAGGAAGCAAAAAAGTGCATATTGTGAATGTGTAATTGTGTGTGCAGAGACATGATACAAGTCACTATTTTAGCATGATTGTATTAAGTTTATAATTACTGTTTTTCATGCTGTAGGCCTCCAAGACTGAAAATAATCCACTTACTCCTTGTGCCAGTCAAATATCTGATGTATGTTTCCAAAGACAATTTTGTCTTTTCCCTTCATGTCCTCAGGAATTCCTTGAGCAGCCATGGTTGCCATGTAACCCTGTGGTGTAAAGGTAAGGACATGTTTAATGCAATACAATATACAGTACAATCGCCCTTTATGTACTCTGTGGCTTGCAGAATATGAGAAACAGCATGATATGTACAATTTCATAACAGTGTGAAACAGGCATATGTTATACATAGTCTGTGACTGGACAGTGAAGAACAGCAGACTGATGAGTTCATCCTTCTTCTCTTTCCTTCTGTCAGCAAGTTCTTTGTCAGTATATTTGCAAGAAGCACACCTATTAGACTCCTATTTCTGCCCCTATTCCTCTGTACATGGGAGTGTAAGAGGGTCAAATCAAGAAATATAAAGGTTCTTACATTGGTTTCATTCGTAAGTGGAAATAAATGATCTTTAATGAATACAGATTTTAATAATTGCCATTGCTTTTATATCTGCATGAAGATTGGCTTTAAGGGTAAGAAACTAGGTACAGTGCCAGTATGGATTTTGGTTAAATTACTAAGCAATATATTTTTATGTAGCATTAGTTTTTTTTTTTTTTCCTAAGCATTGAACCTTACAATGATTGCACATGTGAAATGAATTGTGCCTAGATATATATGTTTAGTAAAACTTTACTCTAATGCTTCTGTGCCAAAACACTTGGCTAATTTGACAACTGTCCCTGTGTAAAGGCACATTTTATGATTTTTTGTATGGGCCTTTAAACATCAGTAACATAGGAAACAATTGGGTAGGGTATTGTTGTCTGAGTAGACACAAGTTATCTACATAAACATTTTATACCTAAGCACAACTTCCATGTTGCAGTTCCTTTTCATATACTGTGTGTTGAAAGTAAGTTACAAAGTATAGGATTCAAACCGAACATTAGATTCTCTCCCATTACAGGCAAAATTTGTTGTGTGTTGTATTTTTTCAAGAGCCCCATATTTTTAAATATCTTGCTTTCCCTTTAGACGGTCTTCCTTAAAATGTATTACATTACTTTCATTGTAATCAAACTCTATTTAAATCAACCAATTTTAATTAAGCAATTTCAATGAATCGGTGCCTTGTGTAATGTTAAATAAATTAAGATTATTGCGTTGTTTAATTAAACCCGAATGGTCCTCAGTACAAAATAAGCACTTGTTCTTCATTACTTTCCCTAAGTGTCGGCAGATAAATCCATCCAATCAACAGCTTCATCAATCGCTATTTCAGTTCGGTCAGACGGGCTAGTAGGCCCATTCCAGCTTCGGCTGGATGGTCTTAGTACTGAGCCCCCGTCAGGAGGGATTACAATAGTACCCCAGTGCACGTTTTTTGTGTGGTGTTTTTGCACTATCACTTTTTTTTTTTTTGAGTACAGGGTTTTTGTTTAGTGGATCACATTACGCGAGATTAAAAAAAAACGGTACGGTTTGATGTTTGCCTCAACATAAGCATGAAGTGCCAGAATTTGTGACTAAAACAGTAACCATTTTATATATAGGTACACTAGTAAAAAAGAAGACCTTTAAAATAATATTGATGAAACCATTAGATCGGTTTAAAAAAGGAGTAAATGAAATGTCTACACCTGTCTTTAGATCCACCAACATTACCTAAGGCATTCATGTAATTTGGGTGAACTGTTAGTAGTAGTATGAAGAAAGGTAAAAGTCAGGCATACACTACAGAAGCTTGAGCTATTGAGCTCCGGTAAAGGAATATTAGGAAAATATTTGAAGGAGGGGCTTCATCTGCTAGCTAGAACAAAAACTATATAATATTTTTCTTAAATAGGATTGTCAATTACTTTGGGTTTTGTATTGTAATTTATCTAAACCAAAAGATCTGTTTTTACTTTTTAAAACTACCAATGCGGTTAATACTTTTTAAAGAAACTGTACACAGAACCCATTACATATTCTCTTTAAAGTGGAACTAAAGCTCCACTTTAGAATTTGCTATCAGGTGATCCTTTATTGCAGAATGGGATATTCAACGTTCCTTTCCACAATAAGCAATCTTACCTACCTTATTGCTTTAAAATCGCTGAGCTGTGGTGTTCCAGAATAGCAGGAACATCCCGCCTCCCCCAGCAGTTGTTGGGACTGAATGAACACACCTGCCTAAGCAATAAAAATTGGCAAGGATGGGAACAAGGAGGAAAAAAAGGAAGAAGATAATGGTGCCCATGACAGAACTGGGACAGGTGAGTATAAATAGGGTTTAGTTCAAATTTTAAACACATCAGTATTTTAATGAGTTACCTCAAAACAGAGATTTCTTAGTTTTAGAGTACAGTTGTATTCATAAAGAATACAGTTAGAGCTTTCTATAAAAATTATACTCCATCATCTTGTCATTTCACTTAGCTTAACGACAGGTAGTCATTACTGCAATATGATGATCCAGTCAATTTCAGATAGTGAAATAAGACCAGTTACATATTACTGTATGCTCGTTTTGTCCAGTTATAGTTAGACATTCTCTCTGATGCACTGCTGCGTTCTCGGAAAACATATTGGTGTAATTGGAGTATATATAGTAAACAGCACATTGATGATACTGCTGTTTTACACTCACAGAAAATAAAAATTACTTAATGGGAGGCTAAAAGCCATTACATCATTAGTCATTGTGATCTCCCATGATGATCCCTTGGTAATGAACTGGCTTTGATTCTACTGTGTAGGAAAAGAACCTTCTAAAGTCTCATGTTAAGGCTGACCTAACTGATGTGAGCATGGCTTGGGAACAAAAGATCACCAACATCCCTCTCGCAGCATGAAGACACACACATCCCAGAGGGATTGTGCTATACAAGTTCCTTCTCAGTACTCCTGCACTCCCTCGGATTAGGCAGCACAATTTCCTGCTTGTGTTATATCAGCTGGGTTCTGTTTATTTCACTTTGTGACGGGTAATAAGTATCCTTGCAATGAACTTTTAAGCAGTAATGAACTCCCTGTATAAAACAAATACATGACTGACAAATCAGAGGCCTAAACAAAACCTAAACTATAATAGCTGTAATCTTTCTTTCCCAATATAGCTCTGACATAAAAACATTAGGAACTTAAGAGAAACATCATATCTATTTTGTTTTATTGTCATTTCTATTACTGCTGATTATGGAAACTGTTTTGGTCAAATGAAATTCCATGTGTAAAAGTATCCAACGAAGTAACAAAGGGTTAGCAACAGAAACGAATTAGACATTTTTTTCAATTTGTTAAAACATGCACTACAGTACCTAACAATGACATTGAATTGGTTGTTTATTTAAAAAAAGGCTGTATAGCATAGTATACAATGTACAGTCATGTGGAAAAGTAATTACACCCCATGGAAGTTGTTGATTTTTTCAGCATATTTATACAGAAGACATGTAATATTTCAACAGTGCCTACAAATAGAGATGATATACATAAATATATAAACAAGCCAGAATTAGCGGTAATAATTTCCTAAGCATGTTTTGTTTAACTGTCCAACTCTCTGACATTAACTCAGTGAAAGTTTTAGCACTCCTCTATGTACAATTCCTTTGGTTGATGTTTGTGAGTTTTGAAAACACAAAGGGCCTAATTTAATAAAGCTCTGCAATGCTGGACAGGATAGTTTAATCAATAAAGCTGGGGGATCCAGCAAACCTGGAATGGGTTTGGTCCAGGATTGAAAACATTTGCTAAAAAATAGCAAATGCCTTTTAAGAGATCCATTCCAAGTTTGCTGGATCACCCAGCTTCACTGATGAAAGTTTATCCTCTACAGCCCTGGATAGCTTCATTAGTGTGCATCAGACCTTTTTTTGCACTGCACTAGTTTAAGTTTTGGACAGATGGCCTCAAATTCTCATAAAGAACTTATACAATGCAGAATTTATGGAATGACTTAATAACTGCAAGTTGCCCATGCTCTGAATCAACAAGCCAGTTTTAGACCATAACAGTTTTACACAATGGGCCTGATATATTAAATCTCTCCAAGATCTTGCAGCGAAAAAAAGTATCCTCAGGATGTGGTTAGAACCTAACCCTCCCAGTACCCATCATCTTACACAATGAGGCTGATTCATCAAGCAAAATCGGAAGCTCGCTCGCGCATTCGTATTCGCGATCCGAAATCGTACGCCGTCGCGCAATTCAGCAACTGAAAGAGCTCGCGGCCGGAGCCGCGCATCTCTGGCAGCTTTACACTGGCGAGTTTGCATTAAAAGTCACTGTTCCCCTAAAAAATCATTCTTTCTAATGGCACACACATTACCCTTAGCCCTAAAAAAAATGTTTGTGCTGTTCAAATGTTTAAAACATGTATGTGCGCCAAGAAAAAAGCATATTTTATAATCACTTATTTCTTTTCTGTTAGGCAAGAGTTAAACGAGTTCAACTCCTCTCCATTGGCGCCTAAAAGCTAACGATGCCTTGTCGGATATGTGTGAACGAGTGCGATGTTGCGGCCCTGACATCGCGCTCGTTCACACTCTTTTTTCTCTCAATAAAGTCACAAGCGCGCACACGTTCGACCCCTACTGCCCATTTTGTTATGAAGGCAAGCATCCGGCTTGGCAGTGAGGAGGCGAGTGTACGAGCGCATATGACTCCAGCCCGCGGTAAACCGGCTCGATATAACGGCGCGAAAGTACACGCGACCAGCGAGCGCGGATTTCATTGATAAATTAGGCCCAATATCTTCAATCTTTAATGACCATTGATAAAACTGAAGCCTCTCAACATTGGGACACCCATCCACAAAAACATGGAACATGGATGGCCTATCTTCACTTTACATTGACCCCTTCCCAATTGCAGGATAGTATAGAACTTTTTCGTCATACGGTTTGGTATGACGGTAGGGCTTTGGGAGAGCATTAAACAATGTTTTTTTGGCTAAACAGTATTACACTTTACTAATAGTACCATGTACAATGTAGATTGTGAATGGAGATATAATTTTATAATTTGATTTTGCACATTTATGGTGTTTCTCTCACTCTAGTGAGAATATGCATAAGTGAAGCATCTGAGATGTGTAGGTGTTTAAATTATTGTTTTTATTGGATCTCTAAAAGGGATTTTTGTTTGGTTTTCCCTTTTAACAGGTTTTTTGATGTTTACTCAAAATTCCTACTTTATTGTTTGAAAATAGAAAATGGGGGCGTGGCGGAAGAATTTTCTGTTATGTCGGGGGAAGTGTTTACTGCCCATTGTATATGCAAATTTGTTTACTGTACTCCTAAAGCTTTTTCTGATTGTCCCATACCAGATTGTACTTTCTCAATTTTCTTAATTTTTTGTTATTATGTCTCATGGGATCCTGTAACTTGTTTATTCTGCCAATAAAGATATAATAAAAAGGTAAATAAAAAAAAGCTGTCCAAGGCACTTTCATCAGTAAAGCTGGGTGATCCAGCAAACCACCCAAATTTGGTAGGGTGTCCAGTCCTGGACAAATAAAATTTGAACGTATATGACACATCTACAAGATAGCTAGCTGATGGTGACTCTGCCTCCTGCCATGTCTAGCAGCAAACACTTACCCATTTAATGAATTAGAGCTCTTGCACCTAGGGAGAGCAAGGGTTAGGGGGTGGAACTGGCATCAACTGGTCATTCTGTAGATGCCCCATGTAAATTCAACCTAACTGTCATTTAAAATCTATGTGTCTTGTGAATTATTTTCTCAAATGAAATTTTAGATAATTTGGTAACCTTTTTTAAATCCATAAATCAATTTGCATGTTTATGCTTAACTGCCATGTTAAAAATAAAGCATGCTGCAAGAATTCAGAAGCTCAAGGTAACTTATGTTAAATGATTTATAGAAGTGACCCATAATGTGTTTGCCTCGCTGTTTGCTTTGTGCAGATGGATCTTGCAGAGTTGAAGACGAGGGGAAAAGGTCCAAAGGCAAACAGCTTTTAATGTAACAAGCATCATCCTTACTAAATTGGCATGATACATAGCGTAAATGTTCAAATATTATTAGAAACTTTCTTGCCATTTGAATGTTTGATATTTTAACTCCTCAAAGATAACTAAATAACTGAAAATGTCAGCAAGATTAGACAGCAATCAAGTGACCTGTAAGACAACTGTATCTGATACTGAGAATCTCATGGAAAAAACAAAATGACAGGTAAGGTAAATTTTACAGTCTTTACCCTGTTATTCCCAATAAAGGGCTATACAACACCTGATCTTGAGATACATGAGTGCATGTTTATACGCCAACTGGGCAGAAAAATATCTGTTCTGGTATCTAAGAGGCTATTTTTAATGTACAAGTGATGCCAATAATAGAGCATATCTAGATTACCTATTTCAAAACATGATTTACAATGTGTCCAGTTAGTCTCTGATTGCTTTAGGATACTAAACATTTGCACCAGGTAGTAAGGGGGGAAGAAAAGGTTACCTCTACTATTTGGCCCAAATCTTCCACATACATCTTCTCAGTTTCAACTAACTCCATTAGGACATACCTAAACAGTGCAAAAAAGTGACAGTAGTTACAAATGACAGAGTAATTATATATTTTTTTCCAGATAATTAAACTTCTGATAACTGAGATTAATAACATTGTACAACTATTGTTTTCTAGGTCAGTTTACAGAAGGCAAAAAATGGATTTTCCAAGATTTGTAAATAGAATAGCAGTGGTATGAGTATGTGGAAAATCAGAGCTTTATTTGGTTCTCATTTGGCAATGGAATAGTTTTAGTGCTGGATGTGAATTTAGTTCTCTAATATGACTGTATGTACCACTGATAGATTTCCTCAATATGCAGTGATAAGTATCTACCTAGGCCTGAAAAACCTAAAATGCATTTTGATAATAATGGGTCATGTTAAAACACGTTTCATGCAAAGGCTCAAAAAAACAGCTGGAGCTTAGCTCAGACACTTGCATATCACAATCTGGGGAACCTTTTTGTATAAGCTTTATTCGTGGCACAGGAATAACACAGCAGTGACTCCACCATGGCACATCAACTTGTTTGCATGTGTTGCCCTTGTGTTTGCGGTGGTGGTGCAATTTCTTGGGGGTGCTGTTCCAGAGGAGGAAAAGCAACTGCATGATTAAAAGAAAATGTTGCTTCCAGGAACTGTGCCCCATCTCTACCTCAACTACACAATGATTCTCAACCACTGAAAGGTTTTTTTTGCACCTCTTCCTGCCTGTAACAGCTGAATGGCATCCAAGTTTTTCCTGTGTTTTGCAGAGCAAATCTCCGAATGTCAAATGACTACATCAGATGTCACCAGTCAGGAAAATAGAGCAATCTTTTAACTTAGACTACTTCTTTAGGACAGGATGCAGTACAGTATTATCGTGGGCCCTGATAGAGATGATGATGGCATTTTTATTTTTGCAAGTTACTTTTATTACTTATAATGTTATTTTTCTTCACTTAAAGGCCTCCGCTTCAGCTTTCAGGTCTGGTTCCTATTATGGTTATGAACTGTGTTTTCCAAAAGTCATGGGAATTGTAGTGTTCAGTAACCTATTCAATGGGCAGTTCAACTTTACCCCACAAAAATGTGATACATGCTGTACCTTTAAAAGAAGCGTGTTGCCATACGTTGTGGCACAGATGGCTGCTAGAGTGATTTGCAGTGCAACTCAAAAATGAATGGAAACCCAGAGCACCTGCCAAGTGTGTTGCTGCGTGTTTAGAATGATAGATAGATAGATAGATAGATAGATAGATAGATAGATAGATAGATAGATAGATAGATAGATAGAATGGGAATGTTTATATTAAAGCGTGGTAAGTATAGGGTATTTGTAAGAATTTTATTTTTGAATTTGTCTCTGTTCCCTCCCATCTACTATCCAGGTGGCGGACTTCAGACAGGACAGAAAAAATTTCTGAAAACTTTATAAAAACCAAGACTACAGCCAAAAGTGATGCGGAAATGCAATCATATAATATGTTACCCAATGACAGAACCTCATAAAATCATTACCAGATATTTAGTATATGTAGATAATGGGAATCCTAAATCTCATGCATTATGTGTACTTAGATGAAAGAGTTTATACACTGGAAGGCCCTCTGATTCCTGTAATGTTAAACCTCATTCTTTTTACTTAAAATAGATATGGCACATAAATGTCATCACCTGCTACATTAATGAGTAATGTTTGGCTGCAGGGACACCACCCATTAAAGATAAACAGCTCAGTAATCATTGCGAGCAGACTCTAGCCACTCAGTAAATCAAAGTTAGGAGCTGATAATGTAGGAAGCAGCTACTGATTGGACACATCCCCCGGAATGCACTTCCATTGTCAGGTGCTCCAGAAAGTTTTCTTACAAGTCTATGTTTTTTTTCCTCTGGACTTATCAGTAAGCCAGCATTTCCCTCCCCACAGATGTTATCATCCATCTACTTAGCCATATTTTCAACGGCCCAGTATTTCCATCAAGTATCATCAAATGCATTACTGGAAACATGAGTTCTTTACTTACGTATTTAACTAATTTTTTTGAAGTTCAAAAAGCTGGCCATGGTCGTTAGTCTGATTTAATAAATTCACATTTTTATTCTGACAAGCACATGTATATTAGGATAACCCATATATATATATATATATATATATATATATATATATAGAGAGAGAGAGAGAGAGAGAGAGAGAGCAATAAGGGGAACAAGTGAATGCCAAGGTTTATAAACATAAGGGTTATTACCTAACCTGGAAAAATCATATGGCATTTGTGTCATGGTACTGTCAGCTTTCCTACTATAAACTCACCCAGATGTTTTAGGTGTTATCAATATTGTTAAAAGAAAGAAGAGTAAAGGCCCATTCCCCATAAGCCCCGAAAAGGACTCACTTACATACTCTTTTCTAAGGCACTCTTCCTTTCTTCTTCTGTTTCTTCAGGGGAATAGGAGGAAACAAGAGACGTTTCAGAAGCTATAGACTCTTTCTTGGAGTCTGGGAGGTAGGATGTGTGCGGATCCTGCAACAAAAAAAAAAACAAACAAACAATTATTCCATCTGCTATAGACAAAATTAAAACATTTACTGTGATCAGTTACGTAAAATAGAAGCAGTGAAAAGAGCTGGTAGTGGTTGCATGAATAGTTTCATTGAAGAGAACAGAGGGCATAGGTTGTGTTTCTTAAAATATTAAATGTTATTTCTTAATTTATATCTGCATAGAAGCAGACACTGCAGAGACTACAACCAATAACCAGCCCACAACTCTAGGGGGTTTGAAATGGCTTTCCTTATTTAGGATTGCTTTTCTTTCATGGAGAAAGGTAAGCATCATCATGTTCGTAGGACCCATTCAAGATCAAAAGTTTGTTGTTTTTCAATTCTGATGGGAATTGTTAAAAATCAATTCCACTTGAAATAATGACAAGTTAGTGAAAACATTAACCCAACATAAAAGCCTTGATAAGAATATAAGGGTTGTTTTAGGCGGAGAGCAAATTGTTTGTACTGATCAGAGCAGTAAAGAACCAGCATACCACGGTATACAATTCCCACTCATCCTGCAAAAATTAGGAGACCCAGTCTGGTATCTAGTTGTCCATTGATCGAAAAAAAAAATCTCTCTCACCTAACTTAACATGGCTACTTCAGTGTGAGGTCTGTCACCTCCATTTATGCCTGTGACCTCAATCCTAGGGGTGTTAGTGAAAATGAGTGTAAATGCGAAAATTCAAACAGTTTTTAGCACACAATTTGATATAATCCTATAGTCTACAGTCAGTAATTATAGTTAGCAGTTTTTTTTTGCTGTCAAAATTCAATTTGAAGATTAGAATGTTCCAGTGAGACGAGATGATTTTCCTCAAAACAGGAAACAGGGAATCTCCCCAAAGGTACACATACAGCAAAGAGAGAAATCTATTGAAAACATTTTGGCTAGAGATACACTTTGGGTTCCCTACCCAAAGGTGTAAAAAAAGAGAGGAGAATCCTTTTAACCATAGTACATTTTGAAAAACCATTCAATATCTATTCTTACATAACTGATACACTCTCATTCTAAAAATGTGTCTATTGAATTGGAGCAAATGAAACATTGAAAACAGTCTCTTTGATGAAGTAGGACAGTAGGTAAGACAGCATATCAAAGGCAGTAAGTAGAAAAGGGCTTTGGATAATCTGGACTCTGCATTAGGTTAACTAATATTACTTTCACTTGATTTAATATTCGGCTTATAATGATGCAAAAAACATCAATCTCTGACCAGCCCAAAATGTCAGAAATCAAAGTGGCACCAGAATGACTACTTTCAAAATCGCTGGTACTTGTACACCTCAATAAATGTATATGTCTGTGTATGTTTGTTTTGACTTAACTTATACCTTGACAGCGACCCCCCCAAAGGCTCCACCTCCATGTGCCCGATGCCACTTAGATCCCACTAAGCCACCATAGTGGCTTCCACAAGCCACTATGGTCCGAGGTTGCAGGCCAGCCACCCACCGTGCTCTTACATAAAAAAGTGGTTCACTGGGTACCAGAATGAAGGATATAGTAAGTAAAAGCCTATTTACATCCCCCTTGACAAATAAACAAGTATTTAACACTTGCAGAACTCTTCAAAACCCTTCAACTGCAAGCTGGTTGTTTTAAAGTTTTTTTTATATCTTGCTAAGAATTTGTAAATAGATCATTTTATTCAGTGTTCATTAACTAGCACAAACTGATGTCTGTCTTTTGTTACGATGGCCTAAGTGGAGTGGGCTGCTGGGGTACCCAAGGGGAGAAGCTGTGTGCAATAATCATGTATTCCTCACAACTACTGCACAGTGCAACTCACTGATAAATTATTACAAATGTTTATTTTGTTATGAAAATGTATCTGTTATGTAATGATTTTGTATCTGTGGTTGCAATATTTCTTTGCATTTATATTGTATTTTTTAGCCTGTGTAGTAAATGAACTTGGCAGGAAATGTAAATGTACTGCTCTGTTTATTACTTGGTACAGTAACATAGAAAACGAAGCATGAAATGTACAGCCTAATTGCCTCTCTGTCCCATATATTATTGATCAGCAGAAGAAATGCTGCCAATGTAGACGTTCTGGTAAAAAGCATCTATCAATGCAATAAAAGCTTACAAACAAGTACAAGCTGAAATCTCTGGGAATTATGAAACTAGCTTTTTCATAAAATTCAGTATTGCTCCCAGCCAGGCTTATACCTAGAAAACATGGGCAATGTGTCAACATCTGCCATGCATTTGACCAGCATAGTAAATGTCACTAATAGAATAGGAAAGGTTTATAAATAGTGTTGTAAGATTTGCACCTGCTATTTTCGCACAGCTCTAGTTTTTGTGGCTGTTTACATGTTGCTGTTGTATTTACTAAATTATCTATAGTCAAGACATTTATCCTTGTAAATAGAGTAGGGAAGAGGTGGAACCTCTGGATAGTTTTATTTCTGTCTAATATTAACTGGGATTTATCTTTTTTGTCTGTCCTGATGAGGATTGTCAGTGGGATAGAAAGTTCTAGTTGTTTGTGGAACATGATGAGCTGGGATAACTTGTTCGAGTGATAACTGATTAAGGTCTAGTCAATACAACTAGATCCTTGCTAATGGTGGGGTGGGGATGGTATAAACCAGAGGTCCCCAACCCCCGGTTTATGGCTGTCTGACAGCTGGGCCGGGAGAGCACATAGACCAGCGGTGGTCCATGGCTCTGGCAGGTGCACCCCCCAGTGGGGTCAGGAGAAGGACCCTGCTTGGGGGTGGGGGCGCAGACCATGTCCCCATGTCCCCCGTGCAGATTTCAGGCTCAGTGCGGTGAGCAGGTTGTGTTTCTAGCTCTGACCTGCAATGGGAGAGTGGGCGGGTTCTGGAATCATGACGGCACTCTGGGACTCTGGGAGAAGTTTGGACCCTGTTTCGGGGGGCGCACTGCCAGAGCCTCGGAGACATTGCAGGCTCAGGGCAGTGGGTGGGTTGTATCTCTAAACACAACCCGCCAACTCTCCCATCGCAGGCCCAGACCCGCAGTCCAGAATCTGCGACCTGCAAGGTTGGTGACCACTGGTGTAAACAAGAGGACAGCGGAGAACTACCAAACAAATTTGCTTAATGACTTGTACACACAAATTTTAATCAATATTCATCAGCATATGATCATTTATTTATGATAGGCTGGCTGTTGAATTCAGTTCAGGTTCACATCAGATCCAATCATTTTACTGGATCAAAAGTAAAGATCAACCTGTGTACTAGGCCTAAGTGAAGATTTTGGTTACTTTACAGAGATTATAAATTAAGCCCTATGTTCAGTTCAGAGCGGTACACTGTGCATGAAGTAGGGTGCAAACTAAAAGAACATCAAACATTGCAGACGAAGTATTGACCGATGTTCTCAATGCATTGCAGTGTGTTGATATGAATAAGGTCAGAATAACGGACACAACTCGGATAACTGTTCATTGCTACAAAATATTTGCTTTGCATTTGTTAAAGTTTGAAGGAAGCCTTCAGTCCTGGGACACAGACAGTGAAAACTTCTGTTAAATTAGTGACATTTCTACATCACATTTGTCAAAGACCCTGCAGTTTGTGTGTTTAGGAATACTCTACCATATCACAAATAGGGGTTATCAGACCACCAGATTACCCAGGAAAAAAGTGGAGAGGAATGGTGCACTATAGCAATAGTTGAATAGAAGGCTGAAGGAATAAGCAGGTAAGCTGTAAGCTCCTTATGCATATTCAATGTATGATTACGTGAAAAAGAATAATGCTAAATAAAGTGTGTAAATATTGGTTACATCTGAGCAACACTCCTGTAAACCAGATACCTGCATAGTTCTGGACCTAACAACACTAAGCTTAGAGCCAACTGCATCACTTTTCTGATGTTTTCAGCTGTCTATAAAGGTAGTGTTTTGGCTCACACCTACAGACTATCATGCTGATATGAGATTTTTGGCTATCAGGGATATCAGCCTTGCCAAGTATGCTACAAGCACTTTGGGACTATTCAAATAGTCAGTAAGGTAGATGTTTGACATGGGAGACTTTTTCCATATGATATCTTCCTGTGGGATGGCAATGATATTCCAGTACCAATACAATTATGAATCAGACAATGTTCTGCAAAAGGCATTATCATCTAAAGTGGTACTGTTAAACGCCCAAGCTGATTATCATCTACAGTGCTACTGTTTGTGTCCAAAATCTTGTCTTGTTTGATATACAACCCTGCAGTTTGTGGATTTGTAATCTGAGATTTAATGTAGTATTGTATGATATATGATATATCAAGTATATCAAACATGTAAGTAGCCGTATGCTGCGACTTTGATATGAGGAAAAATGAAATGTGTCTTTATAATGTAATTATGATAAACGGCAATGTTTTATGGTAATATTTAACTAAAAACTTTTAACATATGATGTTGGCATCCACCTAAAAACTCTTATACATAGTGTCTATTAAGAATAATATATAATTGTTAGAGGGGTCTTTACTGCATCATTTAGTGTGTGTCATCCTGGGGTACTTATTTGATGGTGGTTATCTAAATGATTCCACAACAAATGTCTATAGCACAATCA
The DNA here is from genome assembly GCF_032062135.1 of Pyxicephalus adspersus. Taxonomy (NCBI): domain Eukaryota; kingdom Metazoa; phylum Chordata; class Amphibia; order Anura; family Pyxicephalidae; genus Pyxicephalus; species Pyxicephalus adspersus. Next base: position 39,502,650 of record NC_092858.1, read on the forward strand.
AAGCTAAAGGTGGTCCAACTATATATTAGAGTGTTTAACCCCTTTTTTGGCTAGGCAGTGTATAAAACCTGGAAATTCTGAAACAACAAAGTGAAAAATAAATTCTTTAGAACACAAAGCTGTATACTTGAATTCTTGAAATACACCTTGAGTCCAAATGTTTTTTGTCCCGTTCAGCTAGCTGCATGAACCTAGCTGTAACTAGACCTGTTTTGAAGCCCACAATCTATATGTATTTTTACACTTTAAAAAAACTGTTACAGGTTATATTTAGTGGAGACTCCAACACTTCTTCACAATGCTAGCAAATCAAAGGAGGTCAGGATACTTTTTCCAGCTAATAGATTTATGATGAGCTAATAAACAAAAAGACATCTTCATATCTTCCTCTTCTAATGCCTGTCTTTGTAGTCTCGTCATTGGCTTCCATTTCACCTTAGAATCAAATTCAGGCTCCTGTGCTTTGTCTTCCAATCCCTCCACAGTTCTTGTCCCACTTACCTTTCTGACCTGATAGAAAGATACTCCCCTAGCCGTTTCTCTTCGCTCCTCCAATGAACTACTAATGACTTCCTCACTCATAACCTCATTACATGCACGGCTCCAAGACTTTTCTAGAGCTGCACTGACTCTCTGGAATAGCCTTCCTTGTCCTATTCGGCTTGCTTCTACTTTCTGCTCCTTTAAAAGAGCATTCCCATCTTTTCAAACTTACCTACCCATCTTCTTCTGTCTCTCAAACCCTCACTACATAGCCACTTCTCCATATCCTCCCTCCTATTGTGTGATATGTCCCCCACCTCCTAAATTGTAAGCTCTTCTGGGCAGATCCTCTCCTCCTTCTGTGTCACTGTCTCCATCTATCTGTCATCTGCATCCTCTATTTAATGTACAGCAATACATAATATGTTGGCGCTATACAAATCCTGTTTACATTTAATATTATTTTAATAATTGGTATTCACCAAGGCAAGGGAGCCTTTTTGTATCCAATTTGCAATTTTCAACCTCACAAAGCACTGTACATGGATTGAAGTCTGCTGTGATGTTTGGGTCATAGTCACCTCTAATTTAAATAAGAATAGATACCCCAGGTATATGCATTAGGCCAATATATTTATAAATATATACCAATATTGATATTGGTTTTCCATGATCTTTAACAGCAATCTAATTACTCACTCTTTTTGTAGCAACACAAAAAGGACCATTTTCAGGAACCTTACCTCACTGTCCAGATGCCATAGCCAAGTGTGATATGGCAGGTCCTGCCATTCCACCAATCTGACCTATGTCAGATTATCTTGAAAAGGTGTAAATGTTAGTGAGAGGTTAAGGACAGAATGTGGGATATACCAGAGACAGACTGTCTGCCTGGAATAAGTAGAGTATTTTACTGGCCTTGAACCTACATTGTGAATTATTAATGCACATATATTGAAGTCGAGTTATAAAAAGCTTAGAGGACTTGTGTATGTGAGCAATTTCAGTCCCACTTTCGCTTAAACATTTTATAGTTGAGCCTTAAAATGATATTTCAATGTCAACACTTGGAATGCAAAGGCAAAAACATTTTTGGAAAGAGTAGGGAAGTGTTCATGTCACTTTAGGTTTTTATTGCCATCTGTGGCTAAATGGTGGAAAGATTACCTCTTCCTGTCATGATGCCCACAGAATGTGGGTAAAATATTAGGCTTGAATCTTTTTAGCACTTAATTAAAAAAGGTGTTTTAAAGCTATATGGGCACCAATTGGATTCTACTTGTGCTTTGTCCTGGTGATCACTTACAATGGCTGAAAATTATTGAAGGCACCTATTAAACTGCTAATGCTATCCTAGAAGCAATGCATTTAAACCAAAAATCAGAATGTTCAGTTTACCCTAACCTGACATCTGTTTAGTCCCCTTTAAATATAAGGCGAAAACTTTAAGCCAATAAAAACCTGCAAATCCTAACTTTTCCTACCCTATGCAAAAATATGACCTAGAAAGTGGCCTTTGTTGCTGATTTTAAGAATTTTTGTATTTATAATTTTTAGGTATAGGAAGGGGTCAAATGCCATTTGTTTCTATATCCAGTAACAGGGATTTTCCTAGTGTATGTTTCCAATGAAGAGAAAAGGACTGTTGAGTTTGTAAATGCTGGGTTGCTAGGCAGTTTAAGTTGCGACACATACTGCACTAATAATATTCTTCTCTACTAATTTACTGCTGCCAGGGTCATTGGAGACTCTTCATTTTAGCAACTAAACAAACTTATTAAGTTTTTTGACTGCATAAGTCTATGAATGGCCTTATTCAAACAAGTTTTTTCCTGTTGTAGCTGAACCCTACACTAACATAGCACAAACAGGTTTATTTACTACAGCACATTGGAAAAATGCAGCAGTAACACCCAAATTTCATCAGTTAAAATAGACTCTGCCAAAAATAGTTGCTGATTGGTTGCTCGAGGATACTGCACCCGTATCTGGGTTTGCAAAGCCTGAGAAGGATTTAGTCCCATAGCAGGTTAGTAGGAAATCATGTTTTATTCCCATAAAGATGGTTTGATTTGTCTGGAAAAGACAAAACCCATATCTCAAAGGTACCTTCCCTTGCAGCAAATGCAATATTAAAGCAACATTGATTGAAGAGGCCTTTAACTTAAATCATTCAGTACACACCTTATTGTCAGGCTCTGTGCTTGCCCCTTGCAGCAGGTCGCACAGGAAAGATATGTCAGGCAATTGATGTTTGTCAGGATTATCTTGTTCTTTCCATTCCTAAAAAACAAAAAGTTACAAAAAATGTAAGTGATATGTGTTGATAAAGTAAACAAAATATAGTTTTTATACATGTATAGAAGAGCACTTTTATAGGGTACTTCTACAGAATACAGCCAGAGGTTTGTGGATACCTATCAGCCAAAATTAATAAAGCTTGTTGGACACCCTTTCACAACCAATAGTCATAAATAAGGAATCAGTCTTTTGCAGATATGAAAGCATTCATTCTTCATATAAAACTTTGGTCTGCGGGAATTACTCCCCAATCTGCTAAATAAGCATTCGTTAGACCAAGTTCTGATGTTGGACAAGAAGACCTGGCTAGCAACCTGTGTTCCAATTCAACCCCAATATGTTAATATGGGTTGAGGTAAAGATTCTACAGGCCACTTAAATGCCTCTAAACCAAATTCATCATACTATGTCTTTATGTACCTGGCATTGTGTGCAGGCCAAACTTAAGAATAAAAAACACGTGTGGCTGAACGAACTGTTACTGTATGTTTTGGATTATCTAGGAAAAAACCCATTGCTACAGAAAGAGGAGGTTATTAGGACTTGTTCAAACTGACAGAAAGTCAACAAATGGCCAAAAAGTTAATCTTTACAACGATTTCACTAGGTTATTTCAACTCCTTCTACGTGGCATCCGAAGTGCAGTGACGGGTCCTCTTCTCGGAGCCCAGGACCTTCTGCACTTCGATTTAGAAGGTGGTAAAAAGTAAGAGGAACAGTAAAGGTATGTAAACTGAACTTCATTATTCTCCTGATGGACAGCAAACCTGATGGCAGGGGTTGATGACCTGTTTCATTACAGCAGAGGTCCAACACTTACAGGAGTATACAATGCCCCCAGAAAACCAGGGGACAGCATGATTTGTTTGAATATGACTTCTGTTAGATTAGTTATGCCATCAAGAGCAACACTGCACAAGAGTTTCAAAATCAATAATATCTAGCGAAGAAATTCTGTTCTGACGTGTTTTCTGATAGGGACGCCACTTTCCCAAAAATTCTAGCACTGTTTCTAGCACAAGATGTGTCAGGACAAGATTTGCCTGTGGTGGCTTTCTAAATGAGGAAATATCAATGTGCATAAGATCATAAGGTTGGAATTTGGAGTACAGCATAAATCCCTTTGGGGACAAGTGGACAGGAAGTTTGCAGAATGAATATGTAGTTTGTAAATCTGCAGCAAATGTGCGGGTATATTAGGTAAACAATAAAGATGTATATATATACATATAAATATATATATAAAATCATATCATCCTAATTTTGTAGAAATAGTTTATCCCTTCTACAGACTGCTGGCAAGAAGAAAGGATTATCTCCTGCTAGTTCATGACCCAAAAAACAGCTTTCAGACTCTGTTAGTCCAGACAGACTACCTAATCTATATTGCCCTGCAGATGAACCAGCCCATCATACCTCTGAGGCCCCTTATGGCTCATTTCTTTTTTTTAACAAGTCTGTTTTTTACATAGTAATATCCCTTCAGGCTACCTAAAATGTGAAAATGTCAGACCAGGGAATAATTCTCCTATAATAAGGAAGTGATTATCAGAAGAGAAAAGTGTTTTAATGCAAGGGCTACGTAAGAACCTTCAAGATGACAAATTCTATATATAATACAAATGGGAAAGACAAATGTTCACCTTTCTATTGTTGCTGATGAAGAATCTAGGTATGGATGCAGAATTTATTTAAGACAAGATAACTATATGTACTGTAAACAGAAACCAATTGTTGCTGGTAACATTGTTTTAGATAAAAGTGCATAAACCAGAAACTAACAAAGTTTGAAAGTTTTCACAATTATTGAATGCAACCATTTCAATGGCATATTTAATAAAGCAAGAGTGATCAAAAATAGAAGTTCATTGTTAAGGTTTACATTTTAATCCTCCACCTAAGTATCCAAAAAAGCTGATCATAACTAAACAGGATTACTCCTACCTAAAATTTAGCATACATTAAGCTTTTATTAATACTTTCAAAATCCAATTTTCATTTATTCCCCACTATCTAAAAATCCTAAAACTTTTCAGTACCCTGTACAATATATTAATATGTGAACGAGCAATTAAACCTTCACAATACGTGTAATTTAATTAGGTTTCTATTTCATTGCCTCTGTAATTACACTTCATAGATGCTTGAATCTCTTTTGTAGAAGAAGCTCTAAATCACTGACTGTCACTTTAGCTGAACGTATAAGGTATCAGCTTCTCATCAAAGCCTGTGAGAGAAATCCTCCAGTCAGACAACAGTGATTGAATATTTGGTAACAGAGTGAGACGTGAGAAGACCTGACAGCAAGGGGCTTCTGGGCTTAGCAGCCAATCTGCTTTGGAGAGCTGGGATTTTTTATTACAACATTAAATGTGGAAAATATTTGCTTTCAGTAACCATATGTATGATATTTAGGACTTAAAAAGGGAAGTGGAAAATTTGGAATAAATAACTATGGCGTGGCAATATCAAAAAGGTTTATGTAGTCAGGGAGAATGACAGGAGATGCTCTCTCTGCTGATGAATAATGTATTGTGGAAGCTGTAAGGAACTCAGTCTTCCGCAAGCTGTGAATCATTGCACTGAAGGATTAGCACTCTGTGTTACATTCACGCCGCATACAGCTTTTTCTGAGATCTAAACAGTATGAACTGTCATTCAGATTCACGTTTTATGCAACTTCACTTACTAAGAAATTTTAAAAAATTGGAGGACATCTGACAAAACAGGTAGTCTTTCAAACACTTACACCACCTGTCTGTCTAGTCCAGCCATTCCAAAATGGTAGACATGAATAATCTTCCTATATGTGGGCAAATACCCTATCAATTGAAGCTAAGGATGCGAGAACTGTTAATTACATTTATTGGCATACACCCAATAAAGACCCATTTTGCTTCTTGATATGTGCATTTTTGAGGCTGAACCTGGAATAAATTAATGCAGCCTTGTATTTATTAACACATTAATAAATACTGTATATAAATAAAAATGCAAGAAGTGTATGCACACAAATGTGACTTTATACCAGCCTCTTGCAGTCCATTTTACAGCAGATTCCAGACTGAGGGCGGAAGAAGCAGCACCTTAAAGTTGTTTTCCAGTGTTCATATGCTTACAAGGAAACTGTTGATAGGAGGAAGACTGCAAAGTGAGTTTATGAGTCTGATGATAATTCTTTTACTGTCCAGTCGAAGGCTGAGGGATGGACAAAACCTGCATTTGTTCTTTAAATCTTATGTTAAATCGTGACAAAACATTTCTCTTATTTGCTCCCTTTTGATCAGGTAAAACATATTTTCCCCAGACAAAAAAAGGGGCTAGTTGTTCTATAGTCCTGCTTTAGGAAGATAATCCAGAGATACAGTATGGTGAGTTAACATTGTCACTCAAGGACAAGAGTCACCAGTTCAAAATAATAGAAAAAAAATCCTACAAAAATTAAGCAGTTGTTACCTTAACACCAGTAAGCTGAATATATTTTGGTATTGTTCATAAATTTAAATATGCTTTAACTGCAGCATGCTAAATTGTAAATCTCAGTAATTTATGAACAGAAATACAAATTCTTTTGCAGTTTTAAACAGCTCCCTTATATGTATTTCCTCTGTGTATTTAGCTCTTTGTCTGTAGTTTAGCTTTAAACATGTGCTATAATATTCCCCCCACCTTTCTGTGGAAAAAAACAGCTTGACGCTTCAAGAGAAATTCCACTTCAGTTGTTTTTAAACTAGAGCTAATGCAATGAGATTCATGTGCCAGTGACTAAACGTACCAGTGAAAAAAATGAATTATATGCTGAAAGAGTGAAGGCATTTGTATTATTATCTGCTGCCACAAAACCATTACTGGCTGCTTATTGTTCATATTCCATATACTGTATGTTTAATGCTATAAGATGCCTTGCGTCCTGTCCATTAAACACCACACAAAGTGGAGAGGAATTCCTATTTCGGATATTTGCCCCCAGAGCAGGTGTTCTCACTAGGAGAATTCCTCCTCAGCTCCAGTTTTGTTGACAACTGTCACCAGGCCAGGACAAATGGAGAAGAGAAAAAAAAAAACATAAAAGTTTGTCTGGAGTTCAATATATAAAGTTATAACACAAAATAGATTAAACAAGTTAAACGTTTTTCCTTAATTTAATGGAATTTCTAACCAAACTCTTGTCTTCTGGCCGGGTGAAGTCCTCCATTTTCCGCAACACTCCAAGATCGAAGCTCCCCCTGCCGCCATCATCCGCACTCCTTCTTCGGCCCGTTAAGCCTCGTTTTGGACGACTTTCAATTTTCTTCTGCCTCTGATCAAGGCGGCTGCCACTGCTTAGTTTTCTGACTGGATTTGTCAGCCATTTCTTCAGAGTGCTCACAGACCTCCTGGATCCAGGGGAACTAGGTGCGGAGCTAGTGGAGGGCTGAGGTTGGATGGAAGCCACGGAAGCTGAAATGCTGCCATCACTGCCAGCAATAGAATAGGATTCTAGCACAAAAAAAAGAGAGAAAGAGAGAGATCATTATTAGATTATCAATGAATATTTTATATTATTCTCCATTTAGATATTCTTATTATAAAAACAGGTTAACAATAAACATTAAGGACATTCATGACCTTGGTATTACCCAGAGATTAGAAGAAAACATTGGACAGTTGGTTTGACAGTAGAATGTGTTATGGAGAAAATCAAAATATTGGAAATTATTTTGTCATAAATTCTTGTATTTGTCAGTGTGACAGCTGTAGGCTCATATTTATAACTTGCATCTTCCTTCATAGGCTAAACAACTTAGAAATCCTATAAATTCTACCTTTAACAAAAACAAACTACAGCTTTATGTAATTATTTAATTAAGTAGATTTACTAGATACAAAGCAAGGCATGTTGCCATTTTCTGTCCAAAGTCAATAATAATCATATGTAAGTTTTTCATGTATGCTAACAAAAAAAATACAAATAAATAAAACTTTGTTCCAAAATTGTGTGGCTAAGTAGACTAATACCCACATGTGGACAAGTCTATCACTAAGATCAGGTAACCTGTTAGAATCAAGCTATTATATTTTTTTATACAACTTAGAAGATGAATGGCTACCTTGAACAACACATGCCATTTTTCTCTCCACCAGATATTACATTAGACCAAATGTTTTTGCAGCTCATCCTCTAAACAAGAGGTTTAGTTGAAAGAAGAAATCTAATTGATTATTATCATTTACAGTAATTTTCCCTGTTCAATGGGCTAAGCTTAACAAGTCTACAGTTGACATTCAAAAATCCATCAACCTCAAGACCCGAGGAGTGCCGGATTTTCGAAAATTCCGGATTTTTGAAATTTATACTTACCTCCACACACAGGCCAGCCTTCCTCTCGCAGCACCCGACATCTGGCTCAGTTCTATGGAGCAGGTAGCAGAGACGTTTCAACGTGTATTTAGTGTAGTAAGGAAGACCCAACGGCTGTTTCTGCAGAACAGTGCCATCAAAACACCAGTGGCCAAACAGTGTACTGCACTCCCTATATTGAAAATGCTACCTGAAATTCATGCCTGAAAACTGAAGGAAACCAGATTATCAATGGTCAGATTTTTAATTGTCAACTGTATATTTAGAGATATTTCTGGTTAGCCTAAATCATTTCTTAGAGTAAATCATCTCTGCAGTAAACTCTAAAGTGATAGGGTAAATAAGTATGCTTGTCTTGCAAAACTAGGGTCCTAATTTCTGTTCCCAAGAACATTATCTGCATTGAATAAGTATTGGGGAGGGGGGGGGGCCTAATTTCTTCCTAAAACACAAACAACATATTGGTGGTTTAACCGGCTCCTACTTAAACTGCACTTGATGGCTAAACGACAATGGTAGGGATTCCCAAATCTTTACGCACAATTCAGAATTGCAGTTGTTTGCAACAATGAACCGCAGGCTTAACCACACTCCCAGACACTCTCATTTAACAGAATGGCAGGGAACCAATTTGTGCACACATTTCCAAATGGTTGAGGCTATGTTGCAGTGCATTGGAAGCAGCATGGTTCCTGGAACTAAAGCACCAACAAAACAATGTCTTGTTAACCTGTGATGTGGTTTGCTGCTCCTGGCTGCATAGCAGTAATAGTGATGTTCGTGGGAATGGGTTTTTCACACGGTTTGCAACCATAGGTGTGGGGCTTTAGACTATAAACTATGTGGAGCCAGAGGATTATGTGACTGCATTTGTCAATTCTGGGCAAATAAATTTTTCAGCAAGTACGGAAAATATCTGCTGATTTTGATAAAAACACAATGTTCTTGTTACTTCCTGTGAACTTAAACAAACGCACAAAGGACCTTATCTTTCTTTGTAAACTTCCATCCAGTTCCATCAGCACTAGTGATGGAGATGAACAAAGGCTGCACTTTTTTAGTCCAAGTAGGGTAGCAACCATGGCTATCTTGATAGATAGTGTTAAGGAGTACGTATAGCCGTTCAGGAAGAGTGTGTTAATAATGGGATTACCAAATTGAAATAAGGGGGATAAGTCTGCCCAAAACAGAAAACCAATGGAAAATGCAACATGTTACAGTTTTGTTTTTGAATTTAGATATGGTATAGGAAACTAAAGGTTGTGGTGTTAGTAAAGCCTACAAAGTTATTATATGAGGAAAGTGGGGATTTTAGTTTTAAATTGATCTTGTAAACAAATGCTGTTTTCTGGATTACCTTCAAGTATGCTTCCATTAGTTGATTTATTTCTATTCTAAACATACATTACTGAATATCTACAGCCACGGTTAATGTTAGAATAAATTAGGGAGTGGTTGGTTGCTTTCCCTTTACATTCTGTACCAAAGGTTGGAACCCCCAGTTCGTGTCTGTCTGACAGCTGGGCTGCGTGAGCACAGAGACCAGCGGTGGTCGGCGTCTCTGGCAGGTGACCCCCCAGCTGGGTCAGGAGAAGGACCCTGTTCGGGAGGGTGCACCAGCCAGAGCCGCTGACCATGTCCCCCATACAGATCGCAGGCTCAGAGTGCTGGGCAAGTTGTGTCTATGGCTCAGACCTGCGATGGGAGAGTGGGCAGGTTCTGGCTTCATGACATCACTCTGGGGGAAGTTTCTTCCCCTTTGAGTGACACGCTGCTCTGTGCACATGCGCGGTCCGGAGTCCGTAGATTCAGTGGTCCGTGAGCTCCAAAAGGTTGGGGACCACTGTCTTAAAGAAAGGTGAGATCCCTGCTGGAGAAACTCACCATAACAGGTGTACCTACTGGAAAAATTTCCATTCTGGTCACAACTGTAACATATTGCATTTTGCATCACTTTTTGTGTTTATTACACTTTTTTCATAACTACAATAATCCTTTTACAGTTTAGTTAAATCCTAAAATATTTAAGGGATGAAACATTTGAACACAATCCACTACTCAGCTTTGTAAAACCGGGAGTTTCAGTACACCTCCATGAGTCGAGATACTGGCACCCTTCACACAGTCTGGTGTAACATTAATGAACAAAGAAGAAATTGATTTTTTTTAATAGCAAAAGCTGAAAAACTTTGAGAAATTAGGAAATGAATCACAAAACGTGGGATTTCTTGATATACATGTAGTATATAAACTTAATGTGGGTTAAAGGATAGAGTGCCAGACCTGGGTCATGTAATGACTGATTCATGTCTGTGTGGGCTGAATTCCACTGCAGGACACATCTCCATGGTAACCGGTGACGATGGAGGAGCACCATGTGTTCATCACTGGTGAGAATGACAAGGAACATTTAGGCATCAAGCACAGCATGCTGCTGTCATGTAATATTTATCCAGATAGTGATAGAAAGACAGTGATAGATTAGAGATAGAGGCTAGACAGCCAGCAGGGAAAAAAATGACAAAATGTGTGACAATGATGGACAATGAAACCAATAAATGTGTGGGAAAAAAATTATATGATACTGATACTCTTCCTATACAGTGTGGGTCTTGTAAGCCTGGGGCCACTAAATATACCAGAGGGTAATGGAAACAGTGCTGACAACATTTATGGCTAAGTACCAAAATATTGTCAAAACAAAGGATCTTCAAAATTACAGCGGCACAGTAGTAATGAGTAAGCTGCCCTTTAACTAAACTAGTCACTAAACCGAATTCTGTGGTGTCACGGAATGACTTCACTGCTGCTCCATTCCAAGACTTCTATTACCCAGCGTCTTCTCTCACATTCCTTAAACTCGGTTGCAAGCACCAACATTGCATTGGATTTGGTGATTGGCGGAGTAAATTAGTATCGGGTAACAGGGTATGGGAGAGGAGAACAACTGCAATTGCATGAAATACTTTTTGATGAGGGATTTAAACCCCAAAACCACCATTGTCCTACAGCACAAAGAAACAGCCATGTATCATCCCATCAAGTAAAAATGAGAATATTGAATGTTTTTAAACACAGAGTTGACTTCCTGGCAAGAAGTATCACATAGATTAAGGGCCATTTCAGACCAGCGGCTCTACCTGATCACAACCATGGTCATTCAAGTAAATGGGAGTGGTGGAAACACAGCTACTTTTATGAACACAGCTGTGGTGGGTCGTGGTGTTGTTCCAGAATCTAACAAGGCACTTTTGACTGTGTGGTTCCTTTATCTCTTTTGGAGTAAAAACTACAATCGCATGCAAATGTGTTTACCTGGGGTGTGCTTTGTCACATAGTAAACTGTGTACGTATGAGGAGGCCATCTTTTTTTTAACTTTTCCAAAAAAAAAAAACAAAAAACAATAATTTTTGTGCAATTCAGCAATCATATTTTTTTAAGTGTTGTTCTTTGACATATGTGAATGTTTCTAGTAGGTCTTTCATGTACCGTTATGTAATATTTTGCTTTGGGATTAGTGATCATGTAATCTCCTTTAATCTGTTTAGAATGGACAGTAAGGATTCAAGAGAAAATAAAGAGAAAAAAGGTGGTTAAGTTAAACCTTGCAACCATTTTATAGAGGGGTCTGTATAATATAATTTTTTCCAAGCAGTAGAGTTCTGAAGAAGTTCAGACACCTGTAACTTATATGGAATTCAAAACAGGTATCCTGTTGAAGAAGAAGATATGAAGATAAGAATCATTTCACAGATTTGGTTGTAATACAGTATCCCCATACTTGGTTTTCATTTAATGCAACAGGACACTTGTCTTTTGTGCATGTTAAGAAAATGATGATATTGTAGCAGACTTTTAGTCTCTTGTAATCAGTTTCTAGTAACTGAGTAGTAGTTTCTAACTTGACAGTGTTCGGTAACAAGCACTTCTTTCTGTCATAATAGTTTCCAGTAATGTGGCAATCCTATGTAAAATAACAACTGTCTTGTAACATGTCATCTTTCTGTTATGAGCTCTGTCATACTATGGCAGCTTGATCTTGCCACATAGCGGTTATCAAAATGAGATTCAGTAGGGATGTAGAAGTAAATTATATAGATACATCAGGTGTAGGACTACAGACTGTTGTGAGTTTATTATATACTGGTAACCTCTGTATGGCATGTAGAACACTGGTATGTAAAAACCTGCACCTAAAAGCAAGACTTGGGCCACCAAAGCATTCCAGTTTAAGCAAAAGAAGGACACTGGCTGCTAACGCTGCTATAAAGCTGCATACACACGTGCAATATTAGTCCTTGGAAAGGATCTTTCACAATCCTTTCCAACGACTAGCACTGCACGATGCATAAATGAGCGCTGTACATTCAGCACCATTCTGCTCTATGCAGAGGGGAAAGTGACGAAGCGACACCCTGCTGCACGCTCTTTCCCTTCCCTTGCACTGGGATCATTAGTTGTTCATCGTCCCTGGATCGGCCAGGACGCTTGTTTGGACGATGGACGACTGGCAGTGTACACACGACAGATTCTCGCCCGATTTTGGCCCTGAGCCTATTATTGGGCAAGAACCGTTAGGTGTGTGTACGTAGCTTTAGACAGCTCTATAGGCCAAATTTTCTCAATCTTTTTACACTTAAGGAACCCTCAAATTAGATTTTTGATGTTGGGGAACCTCTGCTATAAATATTTAATAGGAAAATGCTATTTGCATTGGTTGCCAGTGGGAAGAATACCTAATACATACATTAGTGGTAAGAATGACACCTTTGCAGACAGCTACAATGTTTTTCATTTTATGTGTATGACTCTGGCAAGTGGTGCTGGCCCAAGAACTACGGAAGCACCATCTTATGAGAGGTTAGTCAGCCACTGCTTAAGGAACCCCTGGCAACCTCGGTAGGAACCTAGGAACCTAGGATTCTGCAGAACCTTATTTGAGAATGTCTACATTTTATTGGGCACTCTATATACCCTCTGGCTGCCTCATTTGCCTGTTATGTTTAATGAAACATAATGTTCAACAATGTAATTCCTTCATAAATCAACAGGAGTCCAACAATACAAATACTAGGGCAAGTGAAAGTTGTTTTTTTTCTAGGAAGATTGTATACTGAGTGTAATAAGCTTATGGGTATGGCATAACTTACTGCCTCCCACTCACAACACACTGATTTTAACTGGAATTCCCTCTTTTGGCTTTAATGCACAGATATGACACACTTGGGAGTGATACAGTTTAATGGCTGCAGGCATTGGTAAAATTACTGGCATGGAAGAAAGCAGTGGAAAAAGCACAAAAAACAAATTCTGTTTGAGATACGGCTTAGGATACCTAAGAGAACCATATATACGTATTGGTTCCACTATGGTTTTCCAGAGTTGTAGAGATGCAACTGAATAGTATCCACCTTTTATTCAAGTACAAGAAGATACAAGTACAACAAGTAAGTTTTACAAGAAGTCCTCAATGACCAGTGCATCTAAAGGCAATGAATAATAATTAATTCTCAAATCTCAGCATGCTTTACTCTCTCCTTCTAATGTGTACCTGTTTTGTGTACATTCCAAAACAGGTACTGAGGAAAAGTAGCCCTTGAATGGAAAAGGTCCACTTTTAAACAAAAGTTACAGTCTGACATGCTCATCCACCCTTCCCTTTTACCCCTCTCCATGGAAAAGAACAGTAATGTGTACAGTGCTCGTTGATGGAATATCTGGGCTTTAGAGCTTATTGTATAACACAATGGATTACTGTAGATAGAGTTTAATAATCACATCCTTTTAAAATCTCCTGAAGCTTTCTCAAAGCAGATGATGTGTGTGTGCGTACGCAGGCGTGTGTATTTGGAATATAACATCCGCCAAGAGATGATATGAGAACATTCAATTAGTTAGTGATTCACTGCCCATTTTACTGATGTTATAAAACTGTTCTGTGAAGCTGGCTAATGAAAGATAAAAACTGCCAAGCTGTCAGCAACAGCAATGTTCCTCCTGGGAACCAAAAAACTCATAACTGGTCTTCATTAGATCTTCTTTCTAAATGGAGACTGGTAAGAGCATTAGTTTTTGCTGGTGATTATTTTTGCAGTGGATCTACAAGGCAGAACAATGTTCACACTGATGTACAGTCTTGCAGTAACTTGATGCATATTTAGCTCATTATGGATTGCTATCAGCCTTCTGTGGTTTGTATTGAAACTGAACTCAAAGCACTTATAAGAAGCAACTACTTTTTCAGCTATAAATACTTAAAACCATGAAATATGTTTTACATATGTAAAGGACTTGAATATGTCTTATATCAGTATGCTGTAACTACCATGCATAGCAAAACAATATTCACTGCATAGTGGTGGTTACCTAACTAGAGGGACTTCTATAAGAAGGCAGAGTGTCACCCCAGCAATGTCATGCTTCCCATTTATTACCCAATCACAGGTTAGCGCAGGACATGGACCAGGATATATCACACAACGGTGCTGTAATCTGCAAAGTGGTCACAGTGAGGGCAGGATTTAGTTATGCAATTTGGTAGGTGTGCTAGGACCAAGACTTGTGGAATAAAATGACTAATTCTTTGATAAGTAAAACTGTTCCCATATATGAATTTCAGTGGCATCCTTAGTTTTTTGACTGCAGTTGTAGTTTCTAAGCAACAAAAGGGAAAGCTGAAAGCTGAAGCGTGTAAGAGTTTTTCAGAATTACAAATGTAACAATATGGGCCCAATTCCCAAAGAATAGCACAAATAATACTGGAGATACTGTGTGAAAGTTACAAGGAGAAACTTATCATACAAATAAGGCAACCCATCCTACAAGGCAAGGAATCCACTGCTCCAGGCAACTACTCTACTTTTGCACTAATTGTCAATTAGCAGCATTAAATTTAGTTTAAATAAGAACTTCAGATAAAATGTTACCCTCCAGGGACAAAAAATAACATGAGTTAATTTCTCTCATCACCCATTTAAATGTCCACACTTTTGTTAATGTATTCATTGCCACACTACATGGTAATGCGTAGCACTGTGGTGTCATTCATGTTAAATGGCACACCAATACACTAAGACAAGGCCCCTGCATTGCATCACGCCACAATGAACTTTAGTGTCTTGGCAGCCCAGTCATTTTCAATTGTCTGACCGAATGCAATGCACGTTAACACATAATAATCATTAATGCATTGCAAAAGAGTTGTGGGCTTTTATTAAGAATTCCTCTCACCTCACAACTGGCAAATAGAGAAGGTGAATCTCCCCAACAAAAACACTGACAGCTCTTTAATCCTGCCAGGCATTCTAAGTTTAGCATAGACGTCTCTACATTACTTAAGAGACAAAAATCAAGTACAGGCAGAGAATAAAGTAAAAAAAAAAAAAAATCAAAGGAGTAATTGTATTTTAATATGTTCTACCCCACTAGCTATGCAATGTCCAAACCATGTAGATTTAAATGTTAACAATGGACACATGGGATATTCTAATTAAATGTTCATCAGAGTTTTTAATAAATTCTTCCGAATTTCAGAGCTGACATACTCCATTAAGTAGGAAACCTATACTGAGAAAATTACACGGGTTGCCCAAGCTTACCCTCTCCAAAGATGCTAGAAGCCTGGCTATTCCTGGAGTTTAACTAAAACAGAACTGCAATGGTATTATAAGGATTTTTTTTTTTTGTAATAGACATATTTATATCAGAACAATAGACGAGGAATACGTATTTTCTTAGGCACAGTAGTATTTCAAGAATGTAGCAATGCAAGGTGTGAGAGCTTGGTCCTCTCACATCACCCCACAAAACACTGTTTGCTAAAACTCGAGACGTTTAATAATCATGGAGCATGAATTCAGAAACTACAGTGGACTTTGTGTCCCACATCTTGCATAGCAGACCACTAAACAACGTCATGACAGATGTAATGGTGCCAGATTTTCACTCAAATTAAGGACAAAAACATCCAGCATATGTTCCCAACTTTGGACCTTTTTTGTCATGACTGAAAGCAACTGCAGATTCTAAAGCAATACGTTTGAAGGTACTTGGATGTTTGTAGGTGTTTGGATAGCTTGTAATCTTTAATTGAGTAGTGCGACCATGACACAGTATTAGGACTGAAGTAACAATATTACAGTAGTTTGCTGAAGCTAAAGTATATCTATATACTGTAAAACAGCTCATCCTTTTTTAGATTTAGTTAGAACAGAGGATGGCTAAATGAATATTTTTTCTGTGCTTACCATCCATTTATTTTCTACCATTAGTCACATATTACACAAACTAGGTGCTGACTTCGTAATCCAGGGCAGAACTAAAGCTAAAATAGCTAAAACCAGGTAGGCTGAGATTCTACACTCACTGGCCGCTGCTGGCATGGGTTTTTGAGGTTTAAAACATATATAAAAGTTTCTGAAGCAGGCAATAGTTGTTTTTTTGTGTCTCAGCATGGTTAATAAAGACAAACGGGAACCCTGCCCAGCAACCTGGAATCCATTATTTCAGTCTTCAAAATGAAGGTATTCACCTGACCGCATAATCAAACTGATGTAGCCAACTTGCTACTACATTTTCCATCCCAGCATTTAAGTATCTAATTTTTGCTATTCAAGTATGGATCCTCATCAGGAATAGTTTTCTCTTTACAAGTTGCAAGCATTGCCAGATTATAGAACACAGGGACTTATCTACTAATGATGGCAGACTCTTAAGCTGCGTACACACTTGCAATTTTTGTCGTTGGAAAGGATCTTTCATGATCCTTTCCAACGACAAGGGACTACCCGATGCATGAACGGTGCTATACATACAGCACCGTTCATGCTCTATGGAAAGGGGAGGGGGAGAGCGACGGAGCGGCACCCTGCTGCGCGCTCTCCCCCTTCCCTTTCATTAGGATCGGTCGCCGTCCATCGTCCGTGGATCCGGCAGGTCCCGATATTTGGCCGATGCCGATTATCGGGCGATAAAAATCTGCCATGTGTACGTAGCTTTAGGCTAACTCATCTTGCATGAAAGCATAGGGACACTAAACCAGAGGAAGTATCCAAAAAGAGATTGCTGACTTTTCTCTGTTGATCCTGATCTGCAAACTTGTTTAGGGTTACTAACTCTGCATAGTAATTTAGTATAACAACTAGGCAACATACATTTTTGGAACAAAGTCATCAATGGCAACCATTTTGTTTCTTAAAGAAAGGTGTTCTATCACTCACTGCAGCAACAAAATGCCAAACTCATCTTTTTTGGGCAGGTCATTGCAGGTTAATAAGGATCATATGAATATTTTATGAAAAGATATTTCATTAAAATCAAATACGATATAAAACAGGCTCTTCATTGCATTTTTTCCTCCATGATTGTTAAATCTTGAATATAGTAAAATTATATGAAATCTAATATTTTAATTGCAAATTAAATTTACCACAGCTGAGTAGATGCATCCTGTTGTGCTGGGACTGGTGAAATAAAGGAGTATAGAACAGGAGATGAGCTAATTGCTTGTATTTAACACTGTCCTATCTAACAACAAGGGGAATAATGGGATCAATACTTCATTAGTCAAGAACTGCTAGGAAATAAAAGATTTCTTCCAGGCTAGAAACACTTCAAAAAACAGTTTAGTAGTAATGGCCTATGTATAAAGAAGTGGGCAGGCGTTTACAAGAAAGATACACATAAACAATAGCATTTTTTTGTTTGCCCCATTTATTAAATTGAGGATCAGCCTCTTTTCAGCACAATCACCACTTTTATAAGTGACACCACTTTTACATTTACATGTTCATGATCACCATATTTAAAATTTGATTGACCTTTAAAAAAAACAGTAGAGCTGAGATGTAGTACATGCCATTTTATACTTTAAATGCCTTGTTTGCGACTTCTGAAGCTGTACACTGATGTAGACAGTGGAGAACAGTTACTCTACTCGACTGAATGGAGCTTCTCATCAACACCTAAGAGATATTACAGTACCTTCTCACTCTTAGAAGTCTCATCACCAAGGACCATATTCTGTTCCCACATTTGTAAATATGGTAATATAAACATAGCAGTCAGTTTTCCGAAACTAGAGAAAAAAAATTGGAGAATATTCTTTGGGTCTACTTTTTTTTTTAATTAGCCCTCTATTTGGTGATAATTAAAGCATTCTGACATCTGCTTTGGCACTGAATTAAGCAATTACATGTTGCACACACACTCTCTATCAGCTGTCACCAACTGGTGGTCCACGGCTCTGGCCAGCGTGCCCCCAAGAGGGGGTCAGTAGAAGGACCCTGCTTGGGGGGGAGCACTAGCGGACCATGTCCCCCATATGGATCGCAGGCTCAGGGAGGTGGTCCACTCATCCCAGGCTCAGATCTGTGATGGGAGAGTTGCCGGGTTCTGGCATCATGACTTCACTATGGAGGAAGTTTCTTCCCCTTTAATTGATAACCAGCTCCCCAGAGACGGTAATTTTAATAGTCTGTGGGTCCGAAAAGGTTGGCAACCACTGCGCTATATCAGTGGTCATCAACCTTTTGATTGTAAAGGACCACTAATTTCATGGACTCTGGACCGTGAATGCGTGGGAAGCCGTGTGTCAATTAAAGGGGAAGACACTTTCCCAACAGTGACGTGATCATCGGCTCTGGCCAGTGCGCCCCCCCCCCCAGCGGAGGCCTTTTCCTGACCCTGCTGGGGGGTGCACTGTTCAGAGCCGTGGACCACCATATACTTGTATCAATAAATGTGTACAGCTTACAAACATAATCCAGAATACATCTATATGACTATCTGCACTGCATTAGCCAGGACAGAGCATGTATCAAATGATAAAGGTTTGCAGCAGGCTTAATATTTGCAGGACAAGCCTGAGAGAGGAACCTGAACTCACCACCAACCTTTTAAATAAAGGTGTATATTGTCCTCTGAAAAAAATTTACACATACCTTTTATTTTTGGACTTGTGAAAAAAACATTCAAACACTTAAAGCTGGGAATTTCAGTGTTATTAATCATAAAATTATCATACAAACTTTCTTAATACAAAATTCACAAAAACTATTTCTCTTTCCATGTACATAAAGATTTGGACAGGTTGCACAAAGTACAAACAGTACAAGAAAATAGTATTTAGGACAAGTCCTTACTTAGACGCTTCTTTGTATAGTGGTAAATATTAAATTGAACCAGGAGCTTCAGAATATGGCAGTCAGATATTTAAATTGAACCCGACGCTTTCCACTCCATTTACATGGAAAGATAAATTGTTTTTATGAATTTTGTATTAATAAAGTTGGTATGATGATTATATGCTTAATACCACTGAAACTCTCTGCTTTCTTCGACCCTAAGGTTAGGGTGTTTGAATGTTTTTTTTCCCACACATTACTTGTGGAAAGTGGTTTATCTAGCTAGATCTTTTGCACATGGGGACATATGTTTATAAATTAGTGCGTTTTATCTTTAACTAACTGATCCCATTTATAAGAAAATTTGGTCAGAGATTCCCCTGAGAGAAGGTAGTAACAATATGGTCAGGCCATGATTGACAGTGAGCGCCATCCATGAAATGGAAAGATGGTGGGGTCCACTTTTGTAATTAGGCAATTTGGCAGTGCTTGTTGGATACATCAGTGCATTTTCCAGAGGTCCACTTCATGTGACTATAGGAAACATAAAAAAAAAATCCTAGATAACTCATGTTTGCTTGAAGATTTCCATTGTAAATTTCAATCCAAATAATAGAAACAGAATTTTATCAAAAATCCTTCAAAAACGTGAAGCTATTGTTTGGGTGGCATTACCAACAGTTCTCCTGCTGGATCCTAATGGTCAGAAACCAGTTTATTGACTCCCCAGTTCCCCAGAGCCTGGGTTCTGGTGAAACTTGTTTTGTGTCTACAAATCAACCAAATATATTTTTTTCCTTCCTGTTTTAGAGTTCTAACCATTCCCCTCTCTGTCCCAAAGTAAAACAAGACGTTTTGGCAGGAGTTATGCATTAATACCATTATCTCTTCTTATTAAAGTGTTAAGCTTTCTCTATACTTAGAAAGCTACAGACTTCAATATGTGCAATGTTATACAAATCCAGTTGTATATTTTGCCTTCCAGAGACTGTGTTGATTGGTGTTCTTGATTTTTGGGCAAATATATTTATTGCTCGCTGCCAGATGTTCTATGACTTACAGAAGAGAAGATGGAAAATTCCATGTGCTGCAAGAAATGCCAAAATTACAAATCACAAATGAGGTCCGTGCCAGACTCCAGAGAAAAGAGAGCGTGCCGGTGATCACAGAGCAGACAATCCGCATAGATCACTTATACAATAAAGGAAAATGATACTTGTTTTCAATTCATTACACTAAGTACTTTTATTGGAAGGGAATGTCACTGCATCAGGCAATAAGGCGGCTTTGCATTTTAATCTGAACAAATGAGAAAATCTCCCCTCACTCCCCCAGATTACACAATGCTATCATCTCTGACAGAAATGACTTCTGTAATGTGATGAATTTGGAACAAAATGAATCAGGTGTCATTTTAACAGATCAGAACCCTTTTCTTTTCTGCACAAATGAAAACCACAATTAGGCACACAGTGTTTTCATCTAATGGCTGTATATAAGCTATATCAAAGAAATCTGTCTAAATATATGAAACCTAATACAAAGTTTTATTCTT
The DNA here is from genome assembly GCF_032062135.1 of Pyxicephalus adspersus. NCBI lineage: Eukaryota > Metazoa > Chordata > Amphibia > Anura > Pyxicephalidae > Pyxicephalus > Pyxicephalus adspersus. The sequence continues at coordinate 39,523,454 of NC_092858.1, forward strand.
GGAAAAGTCTGTAAATTATATTCAACTGATATATTTACCTGAAATCCGATTTTTATTGTATTACCACACAACAGTTAGGAAATAAAATCAAGCTAGGGGTGGGACTATTTATTTTGTCAACTGCTGTGCAGGCAGTCCATCTACTAAGGCTACGTACACACGTCAGATCGCCTCAGGGCTGATATCAGAGGAAAATCTGGCATGTGTACAGCGCTCGTCGTTCATGGATTCGTTCTGGTGGACCAACAGATGACGAACGACCATAATGGAAGTGAAGGAGAGAAAGGGAGCAGGGTGCCACTCCATCATTCTCCCACCTCCATAAAGCAGAACAGCGTTGTATATACAGTGCTCGTTCATGCATCGTTCAGTCTTTTGTCATTGGAAAAGGATCATGAAAGATCCTTTCCAACGACAAATTTTGAATGTCCTTCATGCTGGACAGATTAAGGGATGGCTGTGTGTGGCAAAAAAAAAAGAGGCAGAGCCGCACCCTCCACTGAACTACTCGTTTCACTTTTAGAAGGTAAAACAGTCCCTACCTATGTGTTGTAACTGTGTATTTAAAAGTTTGGTAGGGGTTACTAAACTTTCTACTAGTAACACTGGGGTACTAAAACTGTCCCTGGAGGAAGGGGGAACACAGACAGGGGGAGACCTTGCTTTGGTATAGTTCGAAGGAGGTTTATCTATTCAGAAGATGAACAAATGTGGATATGTGATACTCATTATGAAAAGTGCCACATAAGTAGTGCAATATACAGAGCCTCAATATAGGATTTAATTCTTGTTTAGATGCTTTCATCTTTCAAGTGTAACACCGTCTTTACGCGATTAAGAAAAAAGCAATCTTGTGTGAAAACCTCCAACTAGATTGAGCTAGTCAGGTATGGCATAGCTAATGGAAAAGAGACATTAGAGTCTACACAAGAAACAACTGTGCTGTACAGCAGTCACTTATCTTTTTAGACCTATTCAAAAAAAAAAAAAAAAAGTAACTTTTTGTTACACTTTGTACTTTTTTTGGTGTAAAATGAACCTGTCACACACACCAACTCCTAAAACATTTAGTGTTATTGGCAATTCCTCCAGCGGGTACACCATCTATGTAAAAGAAAATCCAATGAATAAATAAAGGAAAGAGGCAATGGTATTGCACTGTACACACATCATTTTAGACAGGATGTGCAACCTGAGGGAAGGGACTGGTTTTAAAACATGTCAGGTGCTTCCTACTAACAATATGGCAATTTGGATTAAACAAAGAGTACCTTTGTTACTTTATTCATGGTAAAAGAAAGAAGGGTTAGAGAGACAAATAAACCAGAACTACCCAGGAAATAATATAATAACCTTTAGGTAAATATATTGAATATATAAATATATTCTATAATATTCGTTTGGATGCAAATAACTGCTATGTGCACACTTCTCACCCCCACACTGGAAATCATGTAATGGTACCGCTTACCCAGTCACCTGTCAGTCAGCTGTTCGGCCAAAGAAGAAGAAGCAAAGACCAAGTGAAGCAGTATAACGAATGACTGGAGTTTAATTTATCAAACTAGAATGCTAGCTGTTTGTGAAAATCATGTAAATGTATATATTGAAGAATATATAACTCATTTTTGTTTAATATTAAAGCATGTACAACATATTTCTATACTTTCGTAGGCATTTACAACAAATTATAGTGGATTTTTTTTAAATGTCTGCTATTGATTTGTGTATTTAGGTAATTGTGTGGGCCATCTGCAAATTTTATCATGCTTCTGGAGAACATCTGAACATGAACACAAGCATATGACCAGACACTAATGACTGGAGATAGGTCATATGAAACATGAAGCAAATACCCCCATTTAATGTGCATTGCTGCGTAATATGTTGGCGCCACATAACTACTGTTTATTATTATTATTATTATTATTATTAATAATAATAATAATATTAATGCTAAGTGCTACAATTTAATACCTAAAATTACAAGCACTGTAAGCACCTTGTACTCTATTTATAAAACATTCCCTCAAACAATCCCTGCTGGGAATCATTTACTGCCATTTTAACAAATGGGTGAGCAATTAACACAACAGCAATGATGGTGTCATAAATTACCCCAAATCTACACAAAGATACTAGCCCAAGTTTTTCAAAAAGGACAGATAGGTATGACATAAAGACATATCACCTTATCAGGATTTCTATATGTGAGCAACAGCAAGAAACCTGCATTGGTTGCATTGGTTGGGATTGTGTTCAAAGCCTTTAATCGGAATTCTATGTTTATGTATTTCAGAGTTTAACTTTCAACTGATATGTCCATTTCATATATAACTGCCTGAACTCATTCAGCCTAAAACTGCATTAAACCAAGAAACAAACATGCCTTTGCAAACCCAGTTTTGCCCACTGCAAACTGAATGAAGAAAAGTCATCCTGCGCAATAAGGAAAAGAGCAGCAGTAACTAGTCCTGCAGGAAACTTTCACACAAAAATTTTGGCTAGATTACACAAATCTGGAAGAAAAACACAGGGAATCAGACATTCCCGTAAACATTCCCTCATGAGAATCAATTATTACCAATAAAACAAATGGACCTGGAAGATTCCCCCGAAGGAATGATTCCCTGTTTTATAACCAGAGTTCTAACAATTAAGTAAGTATACAAGTCTTATTTATTTGGAAAACATTTGCTTATCCCAGAGTTTACCTCTAAGTATTCTTTTAGTCTAGCTTTTTGTGTATTTTGTAGGATTCAGAAGTAATTTTACAATGACATGTTCCCTTTCTATAGAAAACACAAATGTTAGAAACACAATAAATCAATAGCAAAGTCAAAGTGAAGTATTTCAAGGGGCTCCCACTGCAAGAAGTATTCTGCTTTAACAACAAACTTCAAGCACAGTTCTCACAGTGTCAAATGTTCCAGGATAGTTCTGTGTACATAATATTACAATCAATTTGATTCTCCAATTATACTTGACTCAAGAATGTTTCACCTCTGTGCCAATTACCAAAAGATCTTTCTCTACCTAGAAAAGTATTGCATTCAATATTTGTCAAGCATCATCTTGTATGTGTGGAGTCCCAGGTGAAAATGTAACATTTACACTAAGCATCTATTTATTAGTATTATTTTGGCACATTCATTTGACTCCAGCAGTGAGGTTCTTTATCTTGCAAGTCGGCTTTTGTAAAACACCAGGATTTTTTAACAGGAGGAACACACCCATATATTTCTTAGCTATTGTAAAGCAGGTGACTTTTCTAGGTCACTGTTTCCCATATAATCATTCTGTGCTTTCCTATACATACTTTCTGAGTAGGAGGAAGTAAAACATTCTTTAAGTTTCTTTTAAGTACTATTAACTAAAACATGTTATAAATTAAAGTCCAACTTTACCCAAAACTTGATAATGATGACCAAAAACAACCCCAAGCTTTTTAATATTCTTCAGGAGTTCTAATGTAAGATTATCCTGTGTTAGTTTTATCTATGGCATTTACAAATGGCTGTAAAACTGCTGCAACTTTTGTAGTTGGACTCTTAAGTTTCGTGTTTTTTCTACGCCAGTCATTCTCAACTAAAGTTGCCGCTGATTTTGGCACCGTTCTAGCAATTTTGCCCATTTTGGATCAAGCTGGGATAGAAATACTGGGAGGCTAAACATGGAAATTAGTAGTTTCAACTGACTGCAAAATCATGAGGTAGAAATTGCCTTAAGTGGACCCAACAAAAATATTTTTTTTTTAATTGTGATTAATAGTCAATTTATAGCAAATATATATTTATATGTTGCAAATTGCTTGTTTTGAAGAAAGGCAACCCCCTTCCATTAGTTGATGGAAAGCATCACCGGGGCTCGCTAACAAATTCTTAAACAGTGGGCAGATATAGAATTATCTTCCGCCTGGGATTGACTGAGAAGTATTAGGGCTGTATGAGGGCAGTGGATCCTCTTTTCTTGTCTTTTAGAATAAGCAATGAAACCAGGAATGTTATTAGCAGCCTCTGAAGGAGGCTTTCTTCCTATGGCCCACCATTGCATTAAGGCATTCATTTCAATGACCACCAATGTAGGAGGACGCATCTCTTATTGACCACTAAAGTAAGGGGAAATACACTGATTTCCAATACAAGAAGCAAAACAATGGCTACCACTGACCACCAAGTGAAGTAATAATAGCATTTGAATTGTATTTGTGTAGTTTGTAGATTATTTTTTTTAAATACTTTTTCATATATTATAAGGGTGGGTTAAGTAGGAAACCAGCTGGATGTCATTTTCTATTTATTATTGAAACAAGGCTGTTCAACATTTTCAAAAATCTAATTTAACTTTGTTGGCATACAGTAAATTACTTTGTGGGGACACTGGAGTTTCAAAAAGCTCCAGCAGGTAATAGGTGTAAAACTAACTGAATGGCATGTCAATAAATATTCGATTTTGTCTTTAATAATTTAGGTTAGCCAATAAAACAAACTTTCCTCCATAAACATTTCCTAACACAGTTCAAGACTCTACTACAATTATTTATTTGCTTATTTATTCTTTTTATCGCTATTTCTTATGCAAACATATCATGTGCTTTTATATCAAAGGTGTCTTCGCAAACAAAAATAAACAGTTTTCACAGCGGAAGTATCAGCACTCTATAAATGATCAGCTTTCTCAGCACACCTATTACTTTAGGGACAGATGTTAGTAAAAACCTGGAGGAAATACCAAGCGAAGCATTTGAAATGGCTAGACATATGGAAGCTTCCCTCCTACTGGTTCATTTACTGATATTAATTGCCAAGAGCTTGTACTCGCATGCTATACTCACTCCCATATGGGCTGTCAAACTGATCCAAAATACTACATGCACATGTCTTCTAAACATTTATTAATTATTGTTTTAACTAAAATACATGGATATAATGTAAAAATCTAAGTGCCTATTAAGGCCTATCTTTAACCACATTCTTCTTTATTAAGTTTTAAATAGAGTCGGCAGGTTTGTAATGTTTTTTTTTTCTTTATTTGCTGTATGTGACCCCATTCTAAAGATGTTCATTCACTTGTATTGCTGTGAGACTGGAGGAGGACCAATAGGAAATTTATACGACATGTATACATATGTAGTGACATAAGAGTGTCAGATGTTGTGTGATATGCATATGGTTTAATATATTTGTGTTTTTATTGCCATATAAGTGTGTAAAGTAAACATTGCTGCTGCATATGTGCTACTATTAAGCTTCCAGTTGTCCAACTTTTGGGAGCAAATCCACTTATCCAACTTTTGGGATCAAATCCTCAAATCCTTTTTGTGTGTATATTTTGATCTAATAATTGTATAAACACCTATTCAAAATGTACTTCTCAAACCACACTAAACTTTTAATCCATCCTCTAAATTAGTTATTTTGGTATTTCAAGATACCAGAAAGAAAAAGTAGTAGAAAAAAGGAGCTGGGTGAATGGGTTGTTGTACCCTCTGACTACATAAATTTGTGCTAAAAAATGTTTCTATTGTTGTCCCAGAAAGTTGGAAGGTGTGCATGAATAAGACATTCTACTAACCTGAAGACCTATTTGGCTACAAAGTCAACAGAAGCCTACTCATATAGCAGTCTAAGGAGGTTTCTGGTCTTCCCTTAAGCAAACCCCATTTACCCTCAAGGCCTAGGATCTATTGCACTCTCTTTCATCCCAAAAACCAACCAATGCATGACACGGTAAGGGCCTGAGCTAATGGGCTTTGATGGGCAAATCAAGCATGTGTGAGATCATTCAGAATTTATTGCAGGTAGAGTTGACCTGCTGCAACATTCTTACAGAATTCTATGGGGAAAAGCAGTTTTGAAACAAGCAAAAGCCGTTCCACAAAGGCTGTAATGCTTGTCAGGCAAGTCCTAACAGTTGCTGAAAGTGTCAAGACTGCTTCCCCGCAATCACATGCAGAAAAGAAATCATAAGAAAAAAAAAAACTTTTCTGTAAAACAGGCTGCAAACAGTGATAATTCCATGCAGTGCGTCTCCACTTACTGAAACAGTCAAGGCAAAATTCACATCTTTTCATGTCAAGAGACTCAGAAAAGAACTGTGATTAGATTGTCGTAAATTAGACCACAATTCTCAATTCTGACACCAAAACGCATTTAAGACCTTTAGTACTCTCACACTTCATGTTCAGCTCCATGTTTAAATAGGGTCAATCAGGTGAGAGCAATCCCCAGAAATGTTATGGGAATATTACTGGAAAATTAATCTTTTTAAAGAAATGGAAGAATGAATGTCAAATAGTATGAATGACAGGATGAGCCTGGCTCTAAATAAAAAGCTTTTAACATTTACTATCCCAGTCAAAAACTGATGAAAATTGCTATTCCACTGCACAGATATATTGCTAAAAGAATACCCCCTACAATACTTGAAAAAAGGTAACATGTTTTTCATACAGAGCAAAAAAAATCATCTTCAATTCAGTGTGGCATGGAGAATAGTAGCCAGGACCTCTGAACCCACGTGGGTGTTGTCATTTACATTAGTGTGCCCAACACAAAAAAATTTGAGCATGCTGAGCTTTTATACAAAAAATGTTGCAGTTCAGTAGATTGATAAGGTGCCTTTAGAGTGGGTCAAAAATGAATGGAAACCCAGGGCACTAATGGATTTCTTGTGCTATGCTAAGCACGGTGGTTCAGTGGTTAGCACTCTGGCCTTTGCAGCACTAGGTCCCAGGTTTTTGGATCTAGGCCAGGACAATATCTGCATGGAGTTTGCAAGTTCTCCCAGTGTTTGTGTGGGTTTCCTCTAGCTACTCTGGTTTCATCCCACATCCCAAAAAATGTAGACTTAGTCTTATGCAAGGTAGACCCCACTACTATGGGCATGTAAAGTCTATATACAGTAGATAGATGCTCATACCTAAAAGTAAAATTTTTAGGGGCCAAGATCGGCACACGTTTTTACTAATCCTATAACAGTTACCAGTATGTTTAGTAGGATTTGGTTTAAAAAAATAAGAAAATGTTTACATAAAAATACTGTCTGTATTTATTCATTGAGTACAGGTATATTACTATACTATTTACTATTAAAGAAAGGGAGGGAAAGGCATATGTGGGGGTAAAACTACTCTATCCTATTCCCAAGATCCTTTGGGTGGCACTTATGTCTACTAAGAACTTTGTAGAATAAATCATAAACTGATATAAGGAGATTGACAGGTTTGTAACACAAGAGTCCCCTATCACTGAAAACTACAGTCTAATATTGAGCATTGGGCATGGAGGAAAGAAAATGCATAACAACTGCAAGTAGCTTCTGAAGAAAACATATGTTTGATTATGTATATCATTTCAGCAGTATGATTCCAGTGAGGTTTAAGGCTATTATGAATCAAGGAGAATTAAACAGAAGAGAATGGCTGATGGATGTATAAATCAGATTATTGTACTGTTTTCATTTAAACGAGTAATTATATGCATTAAATGTTATTGGCAGAGTGTCTTCTGCTCAAACATTGGCAGTTTTCATAGCTGAAAGAAAAATGAATGATGTTAAACTGTGCCTGTTCCAAGTCTAAATTTAATGTCTTCCTGTTGCACATCTTACCCACCTCCAATATGCTATGGGTGTAGGTACATAGGCTTTTACCACTAAAACAAATCAAATGAAAGAGTTCCAGGTATTCCAAACCTATACCCTATTGCCACTAACTGTTCAGGTGACCTTAACGTGTGGAGTTAGAAGCACCTCATACCTGGAAGTATCAGGAATTTATTATATTTTAACATGTTAAATTATTTCATTATGATGTACACAGTGACAGATATAAGAGGAAGGTCGAGGTATTACAGTACATGGGTACTACAGTAGACAGAAACATATGATGCAAAATTCAAGGGGTATTTGGCATTATGTACCTCCATTTTCCCTGGAAAAGGGATTAAAAGGCTCATATAACGCTATTGGTAATTGTGTCCTGGAAGGAAATAGTGAGCCAGGTTCCATGCCTTTTCCAGGACAGAAATTGAGGATGGCTCTGGAGCACCTGGCCTTTCATATCCTCCTGGCTCAGGTGTGCCCAGGATGTCGGTGGGAATGACAGAGAACAAAGAGGCAGAATTTTGTGTTTATTTTCTTGTTATGCATTTTTTTGTCCTCTGAGAAGAGAAAATTCTGGATTTTGCTGTGTTTTGGAGTTTTTGCAAAAAAAGTGGAAAAGCACCCTGAATTTAAAGTCTGAATACCTCTCTGAGTTGAAGCTAATCTCCCACAATATACCCAAACAAACCAATAACATAAAAATATGTACACATATACTGACCTACAATCTTTTCCTATGATTATATTTTAATTTATGAGCTGATCTGTAACACATTTTCATTCCAAAAGTATTTATGGAGGAGTAGCAATGTCACAATAGCTTCAGTCAATAAAAAGAAAAGCCTAGGTTTGACTACTTGTCTGAACAAAGCAGCTTCTAAAGTATACCTGTTGGACACATTTAAATTGTGAGATTTACTGTTAATAAAAAATGTTCAAATCTTTACTTTTCCTAGAGCTTTTTTGTATCCATTTCAGAAACATGTGGAATTAAAATTCAGGTACACTTAGAAAGACAACGCAATATGTGATTGATTTGTGGGCAGTGTTTCCACATTTCCCTTCATCTGGTTCCTGGAGCCGTATCTGACTCTTCAGTCTGCTTCATAGCTGGAAACCTCGCTCTCTTTCTCTAAACTTCTGAAAAGGTTTGCTATACATTCTATGAGATGTACATTTGGACTAACATTTATATATGAGTGTGTGAGATGAGACAGGAGGTGGCACAGACCCTTAGGCATAGCCATTTTGTTAAACCAAAATTTGACACCGGTTTATACGGGGAAGTTTTATAAATCTTCACTGAGGGTGCAACAGAACAAAATGTTCTTATTGGTTTATTAAACAGCTAATGAGGGCAGTCTAGTCTGCATCAAAATGCCAATGCCTTGTGAATTCATTTTTGCATGGCAGATCTTTCCACTTGTGGGGATATGCGGAGGGGAGTAGAATGGAACCAAGAAAAATATAAAAAATGTAATGCAAGCAGGCAATTTTATTTTTAACAAGACGGAGCGATTACTACAAAGATGAAGCTAAAATGCATTACTCCACACCGCTAGCGTAGAAGTCAAAGCATGCGTCATCCACCTCAAGGAAACAACAGACAAATATTAGTTCTTTCCTGCAATAACCCAGAGTTGTAGTAAATTTAGAATATATGGAATTCCAATAGCTTCCTATTTTATATGTATGTAACAAAGTTATCATAAGTAATGGCTTGGTAATTCACTGCACATAAAACAATTACTAATTTAAAACATACACCAGGAAGATTGACCTGAAGTGAATGTTTTGTGAATGTCACAATCACTTCTTTATAGATATATCATTAAATCTCAGCCCTGATCTGGACATGTTGCCAACTAAAGCATTTGTAGTGATCTTCCACCTAATCATCTTTTGAGAAAGAAAACATGACTATGTGATTATATGATCTGATTTTAATAGACTGAGGAGTTAACTATATACATACGTTAGATTTTCTAATGACAAAAGACTGAAAGATCCATGAACGAGCAGTGTACATACAGCACCATTCAGCTCTATGAAGAGGGGGGAACAAGCTAGCGGCACCCTGCTGGGCTCTCTCCCTTTCACTTTATTACAATTGTTCGCCGTTCGTGGGTCATCCAGGACAGATCCATGAATGACGTCTGACGAGCAATGTGCACACATCAGACTCTCATCCGATACCAGCCCTAAAGCGATATTAAGATGAGAATCATCTGACGTGTGTACGTAGCCTTAGAGTTGGTGTCAAAGAATCTATGTACTGACTCCAAAACCCTGGTAAAATGTAAGGTCATCAACCCTGCTAGGTTTTGTTAATTAGGATGCATAAAGAGCTATATGGTGGCTTTATTTACCTGGAATTCTGTCAATCGGGTCTATCAATCATTTTAATTGTAGACAAGAATGCATTCTAAAATAAGAATAAACAATAGCATCAGTCTAAAGCCTGCCACATATGTTTAATTACTACAAAGGAATGTAAATCATTATACATAAGTGACAAATCACTATGATTTGTGCTATTGTGTCTCATTATTTTTAGCAGTTTCAGCTTTGATATAAAGCAAATAACAACTGCAGACACGCCTAATCTTATCCAGCTCCAAATGTACACCTCATATGGTTGTCATTGAAAATGTAAATGGGAATCCTGTGGGCATTTAAGGCTAATGATCAGAGCATAAAATATTGCTGCTTAGCCAGTTTTCAATTATTTTACTTTGCAAGTGGTGAAAATAAATATGAGTTCCACTAAATCTTTGTAGATTTGGTCTAGCATATTAGTTTGATTATACTGTAAGCTAATTAGAATGTAACAGCCGGAATGGTTCTTGAAGTCTGACGTTGGCAGCTAAAAATCTAATACCTGACTTTAAGTACAAGAACACGATAATTTATCATCATCTCTTTCTACACAGCTTCAACTGATGAAAGATGAGAAACATAAAAAAAAAACTCCACTAAGCACCCTTTGAAACTGGTTACAAAAAGTAATTTTTAAAATAAAAGAAACACTATATGTAAAAAAAAAAAAAAAATGTCTATTGTTGACCAAAATGTTTAATATACAGTATGTATGCAAGAATTCTATAACAAGGAGACATAAGGCTAGGTACAAACGCGCAATAATAATTGTTAGAAAACAAACGAATAACGACCGATCAATGATTATGCACGAGTATTTTGATCGTATTGTGCACAATTCTGTACATGCTGAAACAAAACAATTGTTCAAATATAATCCACCAATAAAGTATACACACTAAATACGATCGTTCAAACGATGCAGAAAGTGACATGTACAGGGGAAAGTGTATCACAGAATAATCCACAATTACTGAACCACCGTACACACAAGAGATAGTGAACGATCGTTGCCCAATCATTTCCAGCGGTATTCCTCGTTCAACGGCGCAGTTGCTCAGTCATTGTGAACTTTTTTGTTAACGATTATCGGTCGATCGGTTGTCAATCGTTTGTTTCCAACAAAAATTATTGCACGTGTTAACATAGCCTAAGTCATAGGACCTCAGCACCTTAGTTACAGTTTTGTACAAGGAAATGTATTACTCTTCTGCTTAAACTGAATGTCTTTTCAATGATTTCTAGGGATGTATGAAAAAGATCAGCTTGCCAAAAATGTATCCTAGTGATTAAAAAAAAAAACTTGCTTGTATGTTTGTAGAGTAAATATATAGAATATTGCTTAAGCTGCGTACACACTGCCAATTTTTGTCGTTGGAAAGGATCTTTCACGATCCTTTCCAACGACAAGGGAGTGCACGATGCATGAACGGTGCTGTACATACAGCACCGTTCATGCTGTATGGAGAGGGGAGGGGGAGAGCGACGGAGCGGCACCCTGCTGCGCGCTCTCCCCTTCACTTTCATTACGATCGGCTGTCGTCCATCGTCCGTGGATCCGGCAGGTCGGTCGTCCGGACGATGGACGACACCGAATGTACACACGGCAGATTTTCGCCCGATAATTGGCCGATGCCGATTATCGGGCGATAAAAATCTGACGTGTGTACGTAGCTTAAGGGGTCAGCACAGAATGTACATACAATCCATCAAAGTCCAAAAGACAGGGAGTGTCAAAAATTGAACTGCAGATTGAACACTGTGCTACTGCGGTGAACAACTATTCTTTATTTTACATTGGTAAAAAGTAATAAACATAATTGAATGCATGAAAAGTTATTGTTTAGGTTTTAATATTATTAAGGCATATAATAACTAAGGAATTAGCCCTTGTAATTGATGGGATCAGAAAAGCACAACAAAGAATTATGACCCTTATCAAACATGGCATTTTTGTTATTTTTAATTCATTGAACTGTAATTTATCACATCACAATTAGCATACCATGACATAACAATTAGCAAATTACTTTTAGGAAATCCATTCCAGGTTTGCTGGATCATCCAGCTTCACTGATGAAAGTGTGTCCTCTCCAGCCTTGGAGAACTTTCATCAGTCAGGCCCCTTATCTTACACATTAAGAAGGATCTATCTAAATGTGATGTGATATGTTGACAGGAAAAGAGACATACAGGGACAGTGACCACTGCCACAGACAGAAGGGATACATGTGCATTGATAAGTCAGTTGGCAAGAACATTATGATCCTAGCGAGTATACAATGTTCCATCTGTCTTCCATTATGATTGTGAGGAGAGATCTTATTTTACAATCAAAACCGAAAACACCGCTGAAGCATGCAATGTATTCCATGTGGAGCTTTCTAAATGATCCAAATCATGTTTAATAGTGTTCTCCAATTAACCCACTATAAAACAAAGCAGATATTTATACTTTAGCAGCATACTTAACATTAACTGCTCAGTCCTATGGGATTCAAAACATCCAATCAGGGATATGCAGCGATCAAGTTAAAGCAAAATCCTAAAATACATTTTAATATGCATAAAAATTAAAGATTCCCCTGGTCTGGAATGGCTGAGGTTGGTTGATGAAATCTTTTTTGACACAAAGACATATATAGACTTTTATAGTAGTTAGTGTTTTATGTCTAGAAAAAAATAGCCATATTTGGTAAGAAATTAATGAAAGAAGAAAGTTATATTTTATAAGGCTACCAAAAGATTTATAATGGTAGCTGCAAAATCAATCTGACCATCCAATGATGGTGATCCACAATTTTTCATGATGTACCATCCTAGTACATTTATTCAGGTGTTTATCTGTAATGCACTGGAGTGTGTACAGAAGTCATTCATCTACAAACAGTACCCATGTGTCCCGGCAGAAGGAAGAAGAAATACCCTTAAGCTGCGTACACACTGCCAATTTTTGTCGTTGGAAAGGATCTTTCACGATCCTTTCCAACGACAAGGGAGTGCACGATGCATGAATGGTGCTGTACATACAGCACCGTTCATGCTCTATGGAGAGGGGAGGGGGAGAGCGACGGAGCGGCACCCTGCTGCGCACTCTCCCCTTCCCTTTCATTAGGATCGGCTGTCGTCCATCGTCCGTGGATCTGGCAGGTCGGTCGTCCGGACGATGGACGACACCGACTGTACACACGGCAGATTTTCGCCCGATAATTGGCCGATGCCGATTATCGGGCGATAAAAATCTGACGTGTGTACGTAGCTTTAGATGTAAAAACACATGAACGTTCGTAAATAAACAGAACATTGCATCTACTTTCAGCACAGTGGTATATGGAGCTCTGGATTTAGCATTTAGCAGTCATCCACCAAGAACTATGTTTATTGTAAAGTTCTGGTTTGCCTTTGTATGGGGAAACCAATTGGATGACCAGTCACCAAACCCAATTGTTGACATGTGGGGGAATGTGGATATTCATGTGTATCTATTGACTTTGAGAATATTGATAGTTTCATAAGTATTTTGGGGACCAGCAGTGCAGATGGTATGGAGAAAGTGAGGTATGTGAGTGCACATTATGGTGTTTGTTACAATTCAGTAATGGTTTCCTCACTTTCAAATCAGTACACTGAGTCCCTTCAGTTTTTATGTTTTTCCTGCATATTGTTGAGTAAGTGTCTCAAACAGTGTAAAGATTTTATTAGTGGAAATACCTTAGGCAACATGGACACGTGCAAAAATTATCGTTAGAAAAGGAACGATTAACAACCAATAATCGATTATTTTGAACAATTGTATTGTTACAGCATGTACACACTCGTGCACTATACGACCGTTGAAAATCGTTTCAATGATTCAGGAAGTGACGTGTACTGGAGAAAGTGTACTGCGGAACCATCCACAATCACTAAACAACTGTCATCACAATAGATAGCGAGCGATCATCGCCCAATCAGATCCGCCAAAATGGTCGGTCATTTCCAACTACATTCCTCATTCATTGTTGTGGTTGGCCTGTCGTTCACTTTTGTTAACGAATCGAACGATCGGTCGTTAAACGTTCCTTTCCAACGATAATTATTGCACGTGTGTACATAGCCTTACTAATAATCACACCCTTATCTTTAACACACAAGAAGTCAAATTATATTGTAGATCCCTGCAAATCAGTAATATAGCGTTAGAATGCGGATTTCAAATGATGGTATAGATAGATTCAAAGTCACATACAGAAACATAAATTGCTCTCTTAGTGCAAAAAAGCTATTTAGACACTTTTGTACTATTAAATAGGAACATCATAGATGCTGGATTCTGCTTTAATGAATGAAACATTATTGCTAGTTTGGATTAGTAATGGTTCAGTGTAAATGTGTCATTTTGTATTATTGCAGAAGACATGCATTGGTGATCTACATCAAAAGTACCTTCCTCTTTTTTTTCCACCAATTTTTTTCCCCACAGATTTGGTAAAAGAGGAAAAACTTTTAAGTAGACTTTTTATTACAGAAAATTACACTTCAATTTGGCATGTGAGCAATACTAAATCATGTTATATTACTGAGGTCTTTTTTGAAACTTACAACAGATCTTAGAAGATGGTTTGTGGCTGCCCAATGCATTATATTTTTTGACATCAAATGAAACTGCAGTATACTGTTTTCCATTACTAACAGGTTTTATAAGTAAGATAAGAGGATCAGCATGAAGCAAAGCATGTTAATATATTACGCAAACATGGAATCCCCTTTTTATCTAGATAAGCAACATCTATTTTAAACAACGTTTACATCAAATTTAAAGATAATTATTTTTCTACATTTATAACTAAAAATGCAAGAGATTTTTTTAAATGAAAAAAAACATTGTTATATATCTATGTGCATTGCATATGTTAGGATATGGCATAAGAAAAAGGGATGGGCCAAATCTTTGTTACATGTATTATACACAGGGGCCTCATTCTTTCAAAGAATGTACAGTTGCATACATTTCAACGATTTTTCCAGATACAAATACTACTTGATACTGGAAATTGCTGGTGGGTGAAACAACTGCATGTTTTCCCTGACAAAAAGACAACTCTCAGATTCTCAGATTTATGCTACTGCCTTTAAAAGCATTTGTTTTCTTTCTTGGTGCCATGCGTGCAGATAAGGTATAGAAAAGATGCAAGTTAACGCCAAGTCGGCTGTACCTAAAAGTCAAACGCAAAACTTTTTTTTTGTTGTGGAAAGCACAATCATACAAACTGTGTTTAGAATTACAAAATCGATTTCTGGGCCCCAGGGAACCTCTAGAACAGACATGTCAAGCTTGCAATTTGTGGGACTCCTGCAGCCCCATCACTACTTTTGGGCTTTGTGAATTTTAATAGTTCTATTTATTATAAAGTCTACAAGTCTACACATCCTTGCATAACTGTCCCATTCTTTTTCTGACCTGGGTGGGCTTTGACCTCTTGTACAATTTGCCTCTATCCATCCTTCTTTACTGTTCTCTTAATGGAATCTTAGATGGGACTAATGTGTTAATGTGATGTGTTCTTTTTGTGTTGTACACGGTATCTCCCCCCTCTATGTGAAGTACAATCTTTCTTTCAATATTTTTTCAGATATGTCTCTATTCTCTCCACATTTCAGCCTGCGAATTCGCTGTGCCTTTATATGCTTAGCATTTCTCTGCCTCTATTCTTTCCTTTAGGACTTGGTTACTGAATTTTTTTATATGTTTTCAACTGGTATTTTAGATTTAGTTTTAACTGGTCCAGCAACTCCTCTTAGAACCTTTTTCCAAATATTGTTAGAGCTTCCTCTGATGCCACTGGCGCATTATATTTTCTTTTCTTTCGTTTATTACATGTCTAACGCTAATTGCTTGATTGCTATGTATATATTTTTGTGTATATGTTTTAAATCCCTAATTAACATTATATTATCCATGTAATGTATGTCTGTAAGGAATGTATGTCTGTAAGAAAGACTACAGAGATAGGTAATACCACCTTCTGCAGACCGATATTTACTTTGATCCAACAGTCACAATCCCGCTGTTTGTTTATATTAATTTCAACAAATCTTCAGTGTCCTGGCTGCACCTACACATTCCAGCCCTATAGATTTCTATGGGAATGTTTCCCAAGGCTGGAGAAAATTGGGGACAGTTCCATTAAACTCCGAGGCAGTAATGCACAAGTAAGGCCAGGAGAAGTGAAGACTTAGGGTGCTAAATGTAAACAAACTTTTTCTTTTTACACAATCTTACATACTCCAAATAGACACGTGCTATTTTAGGAGAACCAGCTTAGCAAAACAGCTACAAAAATAAACTTTACCTGCAGAGTAAATCAAATGTGTAATTTATTAAACTGCAGCAACTTTGAAACTACATATGATGAACCCTGTAAGGTAGCCCTGTATACCATTTTACAATCCCTTTTCCTGATTTCTCAGATGAAGCCAGATCAAGCCTTTCCCTCATTACACAGTGTTTATAAATGGCTCTGACAGAAAGCTTGATTTTAGGATTACATAAACAGTCTACTTTTAGAAGAGTATAAAAAAAAAATCTGAAAAGTTCCATACGAGCTTGAGGCTCAGCAGAGCAAAGAACAAAACTGACTTAAGATTTCAAGTAACGTACCAGGACTGCTACATTTTATTATGTGTTGTTTTATATATATATATATATATATATATATATATATATATATATATATATATACACACACACACACACACACACACACATACATACACACAACCTAATATTTTACAGTCACAAGCTCATCCTGTCTGATAAGCTACTTATTACCCTCCAGTAACTGCAAAGGCTACAGGGAAAAGATCACTGAGAAGACGGGTAAATACAGCCAGGAATATTTGCAATTGTGCTGTAGTTAGAAAATCTACTGAACTTTCCTTTGAGTTCTATAAAGTTTAGCCCTTAACCTCTGAAGGTGATATGTAAAGCACCTGCATATGTGAGGTAGAACACACGTTCCTTTTTTGCTGTTCCCTAGAGGACCAATACTATGCTGTGACACAATATGAAGACTGTCAATGTCAATATTGTCTACTTTGTCTCTAGCTGGACAAATTCATCTAAAAAAATAAATAAATAAAAAATAAATAGATAAGAAAGAAATCTAATACAAGTCAAGCAATCCAGATGGTAGCAATGTGTGGCTGTGGAGAGAAAATAAGGTGCAAATAAGTAACTCATAATTTAATGTACAAGAGCTCTGTAGGAAGCTTGATGCATGGTATAATATGAAATAAATTTCAATCTCCATAGGAGCCATCACATTCTGACACTTTTGAAATGTTGGCCTTAGCTTTTCAATCAAACTAGCATTGTTAAACCATAATGCCCATCTTTGGTAAAAAAAAAAAAAAAAAAAAAAAATACCATAAATGCTCTCCCCTTTCACCTGGGTTTAGTGAGTAATCTTATACTCCGCCACAAGTCTGCATCCCAGGTGCTGTTTCTGAATTTGAGGGACTGGTAATTCAATGCTGAAGATGTGCCCATGTCAGTAGGTTCCCTGACTACATCACTATTGAATTCGAGAGGACCCAGACACTGAACAGTTCATAAGACAGGTCTACACTACACACCTTAAGAATGAAGCCTCCTATGCATGAAAGAAGAAGACTCTGGTACATGATGTAACAACTGATTTAGGTCAGTAAAAAAGGGATTTGGGTTGTTTTTTTATTTTATTTTTTTGCCACTAATAAATAAAAGGGGGTTTACAGACAGAGGGTGTGGTGTGTTAGGGGAACGACTGATACTAATATACCAAGCACATAAGTAAACATACTGGCCAATCATCATAGCCACATTTATCATTTTAGTTAAAGAGTTGGACTTATTTTCTCACAAACACCAACCAGATTGAAAGCTGAAGAACAAGAATCACAGTCATATTTTGTAATTGATCCCTTTTTTATATAACCATGTGTTTTCCTAATCTCTGTATCTACAATCTTTTTAAGCTTCATACTAGTGTATTACTATTTATAAACCAAGATGCTAAAAATGTAAATTGGTCTTATTTAAAAATAATGGGAAAAAATAAAAATATGTACTTGGCTATTCTTAGAAATGGGTGGAAAGTCTGAGAAAATACTTACAAAATGTGACAACTGATTCCAAGAGTAAAATATTTACCAAGTTTGGAGTTCCAAGATATGCTGTAACTTCTACTTACAGTTACTGTACAGAGCACAGCAGTGGTCGCAAAGGTATAGCCGAACACGTCATCCTGGAACATTTCAATTGTAGAAGGAAGTTTATTTACAATGCCAAATAACATTTGTTTTGTGTACACAGTGATGGCATCAGTTTTGAGAAATATTAGAATTTATGTACGTGCTTTTCACCTGTAGCTCATCTCCTTCTGACCTGCATTTGACTCATGGAACAATTTGTGGATGGGAAAACCCTCCGAAGTGAAACATAACCTTATAATGCCCTCCAGCCCAGGGAAAGAATGACTACTAAAGGGATCTATCCCTCCTGCCCTTTACACTATTTAGAATGTATGGATGGGAGAAGCTTGGTTTCAGTGTTGGCCCAATTTACTTTACTGTAAAGATTTGGTGTAAAAAAACACCCAAACGCTTGTGATACTCAGTGTCAGTGTCTGACATTTTTTTCACAAATCGCTTCTTAAGAGCGAATGAAGAGGATTACACACACACCTTGCATTTCCATAATAAAAATGTACTGTACTGCAAAGCAATTGCTATGGTGCTCTCGTTTCTTTTAAACTCCAGGCCATCACAATATTGATTGAATGCATTAGACTTATGATTCTACACTCCTTAATCTTTCCCTGTACAAAGCTAAAGTAATTCTAGAAACTAGGTTAGCCTAGTAAGTGATACAAAAAAAGCAGAAATGTAATTCATGTCAAAAGTACTCATATAATAAGAAAACAAACTACTAAAGATACTATAATAACCTAATATTAACCAAGAATATCAAGAAACATTTGACACTAAGAGAGATTTTCACAGAAAGGTATAAATACAATACAATACAAAGCAATAGTATCTCAGTACGACCTGAACAGTGATTACTTCACATGAGAGATGCTGGATTTCGGTCGCCCCCAAAAAATCACTAATGGCACAGGCCACACTGAGATGAATGTTGGTGATTGTTTCTGGTGAAAATCTGCTGTCTGTAAAGTTGTCCCCTGATATTGCTCAATGATCCATCCTGCTAAATCACTGAATGAGTGACAGCTAATGACTGGTTCTATTACCTATCGAGGAGGACGCAGCAGGGTGCTCTCGCTGGTTCCCCACCTCCCCTCTCCATAGATTTGAACAGTGCTGCCTGCACAGCTTTCCTCCCTTTCTACTGTAGCTGGAAGCCACCAACAACAACAATTTCTAGTAAAAATGATCTAGCACCTGTGGTTAGTTTTAGATGTCTCAAAGAGAAAAACTGTGTCCTAATAAGACTAATAAATAGGTGTGGGTCTGATGTGGGATATTGTCTTTTAGGGTCGTGGCTTAGAGAATTTGAGCTTGCCCAGATTTTTACAAATCAGTACTTTTTGTGTTTTTAAAGTTATTTCCGAAGAATATCAAGAACAAACAGCAAAGCCATTAACGGACAACATGAGCTAATCTACTGCACTGAATCAGGGCTGCGTTCCAAGCTGAAACTATCCAAGCATCTTTTATTTGGAAGGACAAATGCAGACAACTGTCAAAGCCTCATAAGAAGCAGTTTAATTCATTACTCTGTGCAGACACAGTGATCCAATCAGGAATATATCGAATCAATCATGAACATATGAAACAAAGTGAATCTGTTTCCTAGTATTTGTGAAGCTCTGACTTGTGCCCCTTTGTTCTATATTTGTTCAGTTCTATTTCTTCTGATGCCGCTTGCTGTCACCAGAGCATACAGGACAATCTATCTTACCAGTGCCAGTGGTATTTGTCTTCCTCTAATTTAATAGAATTAGATTAAGGAGGCAGTTTTATCTTGCTTGATTTCTCCCCTCAGGACATGACCTAGTCTGTGTATAAGAGTCTATGCCAGACCTTTATATTTTAACCCCATTCTATCCCTGCTTCACACTGTAAGTGCTGGATATCTTCTAAGTCAAAACTAAGTTAAAGCTTTCATTTTATATTAAATATAATATTTCAAAAAATACTACACGCCGAGTTCAGATTTGCACTTCCAGCAATAGGATAGATATAGTGAGCTGAGCTAACACTCACAGTTAAAACTAGTATGAACGCAAGTAAACTTCTAGAAATGACTGGAGGCGATTTTAGAAACTTCACAAGTGCCAAAAGTCATGCAATCAAATGGGACGCTTGGTAATATTAGTTGCCTAAATCTGTTCTCTACTAAACTTTTCTTTACTATATCGCCACTAAACTTTACTAGACTACAGAGCGGGAGGGTTACTCTTACAGATGTCATTGTTGCTGCTTGGTGATGTGGACACTTCCATTTGGCAATACATTGGATAGGTCCTCACATTTTCTGATTACTCCAGCAGCGATGTGAAGACATCATGATAAGGGGTGACAACAAAACCAGTCAGCAGAAGGACTGGAGTGCAGGGGATAACCTCTAGTGTATACTCACTAACTACAAAAAGTAAGTATAAATGGCTCTAGAAGTATTTTTTTTTCTTCAGTTTGTGGGTGGCTTTAACGTATAATAGAAACAACATTTGCCGGAAGATGAGATTGTAATTATGTCTAGCCAGCATTCATTGTCCTACTATTAGAAAGTGAGGCCTCGTATAACTGAAACAGGCCAATAAAAAAAACATAGGAGGACGCTAGAGCTGGTGGACTTTTGGGTTCTCTAGGTGTTTTACAAATTATATTAAAACCTGCCAGCCCTCTAAGTGACTTCTATTAGGTATGCTGATAATTTACTAGTACACCAGGTTTATATTAATGTTTTTTACTCTGCAACTTCTCATTTAAAAAGAAAAGGCCTGACAAAATATACTGATGGGAAAGGTGTTTCAAAGTTTTTACGCTGTGACAGTTTCAATATAAAACCCTTGTTGTGAGTCATTACTTTTCAGCATCACAGATCCTTTTTCAGGTTTCTCCAGATATCTATTTTATTCCGCCACAGAAATGTGTTAGTGGCTGTAAACAATGATTCTGAAGGTGAAGGATTCTATCAAGCAGACACAGGGAGCAAACATACTAACCCACTGATAACTGTCAAAGACCATCAGTACAGTCTGCTCTATTTAGATAACTATACATCACCCCCTGCTTTGCCTACTGAATTAGCCCAACAAAACTCAAGTTCCCTGCTGATTGAGTAGTGTTCAGTATCCTCCCAGCAGACAATCCCCAGACAGACAGGGCTCAACAAAGCAAGGTTAATGGTTATACAANTGCATCGTGCAGTCTTTTCTCGTTGGAAAGGATCGTGAAAGATCCTTTCCAACGAGAAAAATTGCAGGTGTGTACGCAGCTTTAGTGGCTGTAAACAATGATTCTGAAGGTGAAGGATTCTATCAAGCAGATACAGTGAGCAAACATACTAACCCACTGATAACTGTCAAAGACCATCAGTACAGTCTGCTCTATTTAGATAACTATACATCACCCCCTGCTTTGTCTACTGAATTAGCCCAACAAAACTCCAAGTTCCCTGCTGATTGAGTAGTGTTCAGTATCCTCCCAGCAGACAATCCCCAGACAGACAGGGCTCAACAAAGCAAGGTTAATGGTTATACAATGTGTGCACTTTGAGGAATATCAGGTACTGCCTCCATTAGGACCAGTGAAGGACAAAAGAAAGTGATAACTGGTAAAAAATGCGAGGATTAAATACTGAAGACAAAGGAAGCACAAGCAGAAGAGTTAAAACAATGTGGAAGGCAGAAAGAGATTTATTTATGTGTCATTTGACTCCAGAGAGGATTAAGTTTGAGAATTACTTTTCCACTATCCCTTAGGACTCTTTGGCAGCTGATTCAAATGCTGGCTGATTAGCCTACTCAGAACATGCACGTGTAGAAGAAAGAAATATCAATATTTTAGTTATTCTCAGCTATTTCTGGTCAGTTTTAATTCTCAGACACTGTAAAAGTTGGATGAGAATGTTCAATTATATAGATATTAAATACATATGAGTTGAAACTTAGTATTTTGTTCTCAGAACTTTAATGACATTCTAATATTAAGCTAGTGCGTGTGCTTCTGTAATGATGATAAATTGGACCTAACTGAGGTACAGAATATCCACTGGTCCAACTCACCGCTGTCTTTGTGTCTGAACCAACAGTTAATTTTTTTTTTAGGATTTCATCTCAAATTATTGGATGTAGAACGTTACTAGAATATATATAGCCTACAGGAAACCCAATAGCAACAGAGGTCTCTCTGTGTTTTAAATTGAATCTTTTACTTTGGGAGTTATGACACTATTGTGGTGCATATGTAATGTGACATGTATGTTACTATGCATCATGGTGAATATGCACTGCATTAAGGCAGCCCATTCCTTTGAATAAGTCTGCCTAACACATTAAAAAAAGGAACTAAATATTGTAATACAGAACACTAAAATGTGATTGTGGTGTGATGAAACCCATGTGTGTTGGTAAGGTGTATTAGGATGCCATTAGGAATTAATGGAAGCACATTGTTGTGCACCAACATAAATCAATTCAATATGTATACAGAGGGAGTTTAAAGGTAGCTACACATTAAGAAAACTTTCTGAACATTAGTGCAATGGATTGGATTGCTCTGAACTATTACTTTTACCAGTGGGGATAGATAAAAAAAAATAGCACCAGGCACAGGGTTCACAATTGTGCAAAATAAAGCACAATGCAGCAAAGTAATCTGAATCCTGATTACAAACAAATGGTCCGGAATTATATCACAGAGGCCTGTCAACAGCCACTACCCCCAATACTGGTACCGGACAGCTACTTCAAAAAGAATCCCAGGTTTAGTTTATTTTAATCCTGTTTATAATCTCTGATAGAGTAGAGACAACTAATTTCTAGTAAATGTTATATATTCACTTTTTTTTTTAATAAAGTGCAGGTAATTTACTGTAACAATACTTTCTATAACTGATAAATACATTCTAAGTAAAGTGCAAATTGAGGAAATGTAACACAATCTAAGTCTACATCATCAAATGTGATCACCGGTTAGGCACCTACCAAATTAAACGTGTCGTAACACCAGCTTCTTTCTTCAATTCTTTTTCTTGGTCCCCCAATATACCTGGCACCCTGCTTTCACAGTGTCCCTTTTTCCCAGCTTCTTTTTTGTGGATAGACACTTGGCAGTGCCTCACAATTCATGTTGTAGTCTCACCTACAGCAGAAGTAGCCATCTGATCCTTATATTTTATTATGCTTTCTTCTATGAGCCTTCTAGCTGGTAAAACTAGCTTTGGGCTTACAAAGCTTACTAAGTGGTGGCACTTTTTTTAAGGTAGGACATGCTGTACACATTTTTCTGGCCATAATCACATTTGATTGGATTATGAGCAGTCTGAGTTTGGGATTGACTTATATGTTTTAAAATGATAACTGATATTAAATTACAACATAGGCAGATCACTTTACAAAGGTGCAACGTTGGTAGGGTCATCCTTATGTTACTGTTAGGATTCAATTACCCCATTAGGAGCTGCACAAAAAATTATTTCAAAGTAATATAAACCGCCAATAAAGTTGCTAGATTTGCAGCAAGCTAAAGTATTTATAAAAGCATCTCATGTACAGACTTTGGAATGGTGTATTATTTCAAGCTGGAAGATCACATAACTTCTGAATGAGATGAGGGAGATACAGGGGGCTATCCTTCCCTGGAACATTATCCATAAAAAGAGGCAGCACTGCTGTCTGTTTAATATCCGTCTCTTATCACCTTACTATGTTCCCTGCTCAGCAGACAGAGAAATAAATTCCAGACACACTGCATGAAGCTAAAGCTCAGAGATGAAACAGGAAGTGCACGCAGTGACTGCACATACTACTTTCAGCCACCTTACACAAACACATAACACAACCTGGGATATCACAAGCAGTAAAAAAGTAGGCTGGAAATGTGGAACTACACAACCTAGCTAAAGAAAATCAAAATGTATTCGTCAAATAGCAATTTCAGGTAACACATCAAGTTAAGCAGTGCTATGACTATAAACCCAACTCTGGACTTCCCTCAACCCAACTTTTGCCATTTAACCCACTTGGAGCCCCCACCATGTAAATGTCACATTTTTTCTCACTATAAAACAGCTGCACATGTAATAAATGTTGAAAGTCTAATTCCAAGTATCAGCTATTTATAGGAATCAACACACGAGTCTAGTAATCTACTAGTTTAAAAAGAGTACAGACAGGGGAGTAAAGTTTAGGAATCAATGTACTGGCCCTTTTGTAAAACCAAGCATAAAAAGAAATAAGTGGTAAGTGAGTGTGTCTGCAAAATGATCCAAGGCAGTGAACTGTATAGCCAGTCATCTTTAATTTGGTCTCACCTTTTTCATGAAGAAAGTTACAATTATTTAATGTGGCAGCTGTACTATGGACCTTGAAGAATGTCAAGCTTAGACCCTTCCTTCTAATCCTACCTATCTATAAACACTATGAACAATCACCAAGATGTATATAACGCATGTAATGTTTGATTTATGATTATTGTTGCCATTCGGAGATACTCATTAGGAATACCTACATCTGTTTAGTGCCAGCACAGAGTAAAGCAAAGCTTGCTCCTGATTAGCCTAAATTCCTACCCGTGTGTGCACTGTGAGCTTTGGACCGCCAGGACCCCCGGTTAAAGTACATCTGATTACTTAGTTGGGGATTGTGGTTAAGCAGTGGAAAATAGAGATAATGAATCCTGCACGATGCCAGCAAATCCCTGGGCATCACAGCAGATTACATCACTAACTTTCTATATATACAACAATTTTCTTAAACCTATTAAAGGCTGAATTATTGTCTGCTAGTGTCTACTGTTCAAGTCAAGTTATTTGACTAAATTCCCCACAAACAGCTTTAATTATTTCTATATAATGGTCATTTAAAGTAAGGGCCATCTGCACTTATTGGTCTGGTAAATTTACAATTAGAAACATTTTGGTAAATATGTTGTTGCTGATATTGTCCAAAACTCAGAGCTGGCTGGTGTCTAATTTCTGTCTAAAGATTTAAGTCCAGAAAAGGCACTGTGTCTACAAAAACCATACAAACAATAACTAGAAGCTGAGAGCCTTTTTTTAATAAGTAGTTTTCAGAGAGGACAACCATGGGCAATGTGCATGTATTGCATTGATGTACTGCATTGTTTTGCCATGCCTGCATATTTAAAGGAACATCAAACCAAAAATGTGTTTGCTTCTTTTCAAAACAAAAACACATTAAACAATATGTCTACAGTCCTAACAAAAGAACATTTTAATTGCTTGTGACAGTGATGTCAATTGGCCGGCTTCTTTCGCTCTGCTTTACAGACAGGAGAAGACACGTGCTGCTGCCAGAGAGAAGAGGAGACAGACGCTGCTGCAGCCAGAGACACACGCAGGATCGGGTGAGTATATTATTTTAGTTATTTTATCACACCTTTGTCGTATAGGACGCACTAACTTTTCCCCCCCAGTTTTGGGGAAGAAAAAGTGCGTCTTATATGGCAAAAAATACGGTAAGTTATAGTAGATCAGATTTTGATTACCTGATTTATACCAACCTGGGCAGCTTATGTTAGGTGATAGTTTTGTGGTTATTTATTTACCATTAAATTATATTTTGAAATTGTTTTTGTTTTGTTTTTATATTTTGGTATTCAATTTAGGTTACCCCATTTCTAAATAGCTTTTCAGCCCACATTTAAAAAGTACTGTGTGTGGATATTTTATTTGGAATAAATATTCATTACAATGCAACATTTATTTCAAATTTCTAACATGAGCTTTCTTTTGGTAAACAGCAGCATTTTTCACCAGCCTACATTCAGTTCTGAAAATGTTTGTGAAAATCACAATTTTTACACTGCGGACATAGCAGAAATGTGTGGTTTTTGAAAACATCTTCAGAATTGTATAATGCTCAACAAGGCAACCCAACAAAAATGTATAAAATACAATAATTAGCCAATCAACTCTACAGAGGCTGCCAAATGAATACAGATTTCAGGACACAGTCATGTCTAGGAGGCCTTAGGTACTTTGAAGGTATCAGGGCACCTTGGTTTTTGCTGGCAATAATGCTGAAGGTGGAGAAAGGTTAGGTACCTGGAAGTATCTTTTAGGGGTTCTTGCTACCAGCAGCCCTTGTCTCTGTGAATGCTTTCCTGTGTTGAATTTTTTTAGCTGTTACACTAGATTAATTCCCTTCTAAGATAATACCTTTCTAGGCTTTATTTGTGCAAAGCTTTAGTCAATGCCTTAACACAACAACCTGGAAGATTAATGTATCAAGAACATAATTCTACAAATTACCGAAATCCATTTGTGATTTGGCACAAGAGCTTAAATGATGAAATGGGACATGCTGTGGTTTGAAAACAAAGGAAACTGATGTCAACAGAAATTATATTGGTGGAAATAAAAATGCATCTCTCAGTATGTTACATCCTGATCAAAAACAGTAACCTTCTATCTCACACAGCTGGTAATTGTGAAACGTACATTCAACAGAACGCTCTCCCCATTCTTCAACACTCATAATGCCTACAAAATCAATGCAGTTGTGCAATAAAATGAATGGTTATTTTTTCTTTTTTCAACTAGGAATATGGCTGTAAAGGAACAGAAATCAGATGAAGAATAAAAATGTTTCATAACAATAAAGTCAATAATGGCATTCAGCAAACGTAATTAGAATCTTCTATTTATATCGCTCTGATATATAGCAACTCTATAGTCATGTTACTAAATGTCCCCCAGAGGAGGTCACAATGTAATGTCCCTACACCATAGTCATATCCCAATAACATGATCCTAGACCAGTTTCAGGGAAAGCCAATTATTCTACCAGAATGTTTTTGAGATGTGGGACGAAACCAGAATGCCAAGAGAAACCCACCCGAACACAGGAGTCATGGCTGACTGTTCAACCTGGGCCCCTAATGCTGCAATGGTAAAGGTGCTAGCAACTTAGCCACCATGCCTATTTATACATTCAATAATTTGACCAATGTGGTATCAATCAAGCTCTCAAAAAAATCTGATTTAAGTTAGTGACAAATGGAATGCAATATACAGAAAAAGGGAAAGGAAACCTGTATTAAAAGACTATCATTGCAGATCTCCCTTCTTGAAGATCTGAGTGTCTTTAATATATTATCTTTAACTGACCCAGATTTACCACATAAGTAAAACCAGGACTCCTAAACTGCATATTCTTTAGGGCCAGCAAAAAGCAGGTCAGATAAGGCATTCTTCTTACTTTTCTCATTACAAATGTTCTTTAAAGTAAATGATCCAAAACAACATAGATTAACTAAAAAACAAGCAACTATACCGAGCTTAATCAATGAAAAAGAAAAAAACACTGCAGTACCTACAGTAGCGGATCAGAACCTAACTATAAATAGATTCTGGCTGGTTGCAATGTGTTACTGTACTTGGAACTTTTCATACAATAACATTATTATTAAAAAAAAGATTCATAATATAAAGAAAAAGCAAAGAAAAAAAAAACAAATAAAGAACGACTGATCATAAATTATTGCAACAAGTTTGAACAGCGGGAACAGCAAGTGAGTTGACTACAAGGAATCTCAAGGTAAAATATAACTATGCATAGGACATCCATCCTCCATCAGTCTCTGCCCAACATGATATAAATAGCTATAAAAGCAGCTAATCTTTTGATCCAGGTACCCGAGTCAGACAGCATAGCCATTCAGGAACACACCCATTGCTTGCTAATTGGACAGTGAGTGAGTAGTAGCTTGCCAATGAGGTTATCACTCCTCATCTATGAGCTTGTTTCTTGTCAGGATATTTGCATGCAGCAAAGCTTGACTGACTGCTAGTGCTGGCCGTCCCTGTTGCAGGCCTAATGCTGTAGTATTATTATTAAACATAATTATTATTAAACAGGATTTATATAGCGCCAACATATTACGCAGCGCTGTACATTCAATAGGGATTGCAAATGACAGACTAATACAGACAGTGATACAGGAGGAGAGGACCCTGCCCCGAGGAGCTTACAATCTAGTAAGTGGGGGAATTTCACACACAATAGGATGGGAGATATGTAGTGTGGGAAGTAGTGATGGTTTCAAAAGACAGAAGAAGATGGGTAGGCAAGTTTGAAAAAATGTGTTTTGAGCGCTCTTTCAAATGAGCAGAAAGTAGGAGCAAGCCGAATAGGATGAGGAAGACCATTCCAGAGAGTTGGGGCAGCTCTAGAGAAGTCTTGTAACCGTGCGTGTGATGAGGTTATGAGTGAGGAAGTCATTAGAAGGTCATTGGAGGAGCGGAGAGAGCAGCAGGGGGAGTATTTTTGTACCAAGTCAGAAATGTAAGTGCCTGTGTAGGGATTTGAAGGCAAAGCACAGGAGCTTAAATTTGATTCTAAGGTGAAATGCAAGCCAATGGAGAGAACTACAAAGAGATGTAGCGGAAGAGGAGCGGAGGGAAGGATGGATGAGTCTGGTTGCAGCATTCATAATAGATTGTAGAGGAGAGAGTCGGGTTAGTGGAATACCAGAGAGAAGGATGTTACAGTAGTCCATACGAGAGATGATAAGAGCATGTACAAGGAGTTTGGTGGTCTCTGGGGACAGGTAGGGGCGGATTTTGGAGATGTTGCGTAAGTGAAAGTGACAGGACCTGGAAATGTTCTGAATATGGTTGGTAAATGAGAGGGCCGAGTCAAAGGTGACACCAAGGCAACGTGCCTGAGGGGAGGGCCGAATAACAGTCTTGTTAATAGTTAGATATATGTCAGGGGGGGATTTGGAATTTGAGGGGGGGATGATGATGAGTTCTGTTTTATCCAGGTTGAGTTTCAGGAATCGGTCAGACATCCATGATGAGTTGGCTGACAGGCAGCATGAGACCTTATCCAGGACTGAGGGAGACAGGTCAGGGGTGGACAGATAAATTTGAGTGTCATCAGCATACAGAGTAGTACAGGGAGTAGTTGATAAGACTAATTCATATACTACCTACATTTACATAAACACCTAACGGTTACTTAAAGAGGAACTAAACTCAAAAACAGCCAAAAAAAAAAAACAAATACACTTACCTTCAAACCTGCTGAGCAGTCGATCGGTCCGGAGGACTCTTTCATCAGGTCCTGTGTCGTCCCGGTATCTGTCTTCGGCCCGCGCTCCAGGCACCGCTATCTTCCCCTCTTCTTCTGGGTTCTTATTACTACGTCACCCGATACAGGCGCGAGATCGGGTGACGTAGCTGGAGAAAAAACTTGCCGATCTCACTGTGCAATTTTTTTTCCCATTTGACAAAAGGGCTCCTTCTGCGCACCCAAGAGCCTCCCGAGATGCATGACGTAGGTATCCCAGAAGGCTCTGCGCTCCCATTCAGCAGTGAGCTGGGCTGCCCTTAAAAAAAAAATAACACGCAGAATTTTTACTAAACATAAAGGGGTTGTCTAACCTTTTATGAAAAGTGAAAGTTCTGAGTTTAGGTACGCTTTAATGAATATATAACTGCATTAACTGATTTTTTATTATCCACTTTGAAATCAGCTTAAACACAGGCATTTCAGAATAAAAAGGGCATGGTTTAGGATGGATATGTGGAGTGTATGGTGTTTCATGTGTGCAGGCCACTGACGTATTTCAGATTGTAGGTATAACACATTAATTCATGTAAAAAGAATGGAAAGGCAGGTATGCATGTAAAACAATTTCTAAACAATTGCTTCCATCATCAATG
Organism: Pyxicephalus adspersus; assembly: GCF_032062135.1. Taxonomy (NCBI): domain Eukaryota; kingdom Metazoa; phylum Chordata; class Amphibia; order Anura; family Pyxicephalidae; genus Pyxicephalus; species Pyxicephalus adspersus. The sequence continues at coordinate 39,553,344 of NC_092858.1, forward strand.
AAAACACTATTATACCAAAACTAACCTCCTCTGTGTGTGACAAGCAGTATCGAGCATCATTACTACTACAATGAAGTTTTGTAATTTTCTAAATTCCTCATACAGAATCAATAGGTGGGTTTGCACTTATTAAGTTGGAATACATTGTACATTTTGTCCTCATACAGTGCAACAAATAGAAGGCTCAGTTGCCATGCCTACACACCACAATACAGCAAAAAGTAATAATGACAAGTACCCGGCATGGGTTACACTTGCAAAACATCTTCTATAGACAAACACTTTATGTTTGGCATCATACATTTCCTGGGCAGCTAAAAATATTCAGTGTCTAAAATGAGAGGGTTACCATCTCACATATTGGAAACTCAAACAAAGAACAGACTGTTCACACACTATATACCTTTACCTTATCATGAAGTTTTCCTCTAATGAAGATCCCAGGTAGTTTTTCTTCATACTGCACCTATGCACTGTCCCCATTCCTTCATAGGGATAAGCCATCCTCTGCTGAGCCACTGGAGGCTACCCCATAGGACCATGGTACACAAGGAAAATATCATCAACACAAGCCAGCAAGGACTTTGTCAAAGGGTTCAGGGGGAAGGTAAATATTATCCTAGGTGGGCTGCTCTCAAGTGGTATTGGAGATTTACTTAAGAACAATTTACAATTCCTTAATACATGCTGCAAGAGTTCTCCAACTTCCTTGAAGGGGATATTAGTATACTACCCTGTTGGATCACTGGTGACCATAATGGCCGAGGATATTGTTTTTTTTAAATTTCACTTGCTTCCTCTCAGTAGGTCTCTCCCACTCTTCTCCCATCTACCAGAAAGCAAAGCAACCCATCTGTACAGCAAGTCTTCCCTAAAGGATTGCTGAAAAGTGTGTACCTAGCATTTGTCATTTATTCTAGATAGCTGTCACCCGAGATGAACACTTTTGAACACTTCAGGTAAAAATCCAGCGCATGTACAGTGGTCCCATCAACTGTTGTCATTTCCTGTGGAGGAAGATGTAGGAGGGTAATTCCCGCTTGTCCTTCCCCTCCATAGAACTGAACTGAGCTGTACAGAATTCATTCTTTCTAGTGCTGCTACAAATGATCACAAAGATCTTTTGCACCTACATAAATGTTACATTCATACATAGCCTTAGTCTTCTTAATTCCCCATTGTTCAATGCAAGTTTGACAAGCCTGGCTTGGTAAATGTAAACCCTGACTATGAATTTATCTTATTTGTTCTGATTTGGTTCATTAAACTAACCATTGAAAGTCGTATCCTGTTCTGGGGTGACAGCTCTACTACTGTGTGACTATTACCACCCAGGACAGAAAGTGTGGTACTGATCACTAGATGAAAAAAAAAATGTCTGAGAAAAACTACTGCAACCACCATAACTGTGTGCTGATAAACTGAAATACATTTCTGTTCTTCTTCATTTAGCTTAATAGATTAAACTGCAAAGTCAAACCTAAATCTAAATTTTTAGTTACTATAGGTTAGGTAAACTCGACCTAGGGGGACCGTAGGGGGCCGCCACCGCTATCTTCTTTCTGAAGATGCCCATTAATACATTCTATGTTACTGACCTGAAACAAGTATGATGATCAGAAAAGACTCAGAAGATCAGAAAGGTCAATGATTTGAATACTGAAGCCAAGCAACTAGCATTTTTAGCAGAAAAAAAAAGTCTTTATATCTCTCTCATGACATGCAATTTTTAAATAATTTCCCCTTTTTAACACCCAGTATTTTTCTTTAATTACAAAAAAAAAACGTATAGGTTAAATGTTTTCCAAGCAAGCCATCATATTTTTAAATACCTATTGCTAGTTACTGATATGCTTTCTGTATGAATTAATGTTCATTTAAACCCTTACAAATAGTTTTTATATTAAACTACAAACAAATGAAATCCTAGCAATACATAAAATAATGACTAAGAAGCAGTGCTGGATTTTATGCATCATCATTGCTCAGATACGTATGACTTTATTAAATACGCCAACAGCCCTGCAGGTATCTATGAATACATCAGTAAATACAGACTACTAATATCAAAGGGGTGACACCACCAAACCCTAATGACACCCAAATCATAAAAAATGGACATATGGACACATATTTACACACACATATATATATATATATATATATATATATATATATATATATATATATGTGTGTGTAAATACTTACTTGTTTCAGGTCAGGTATATATATATGTGTGTGTAAATATGTGTCCATATGTCCATTTTTTATTTACCTCAGTGGCAGTACTAGCAGTTCTATTTTCCCCCCAGGATCTGTAGGAGTTAAATATTAAAACTTACCTGTTGCCATAGCAGCTGCTGTTCTCCTGGATTCTGCTCCCTCCTCCCAGATCTTCAGACATACCTCCCTGGGTCATCCCCAGTTAGGCTTGTCCAATTTATTCATACTCAACACTTGATAAAAGGGGAATTCTCTAACTGTCTGGTGCCTGTGTCATCCTCTGCAGAAGGAGCTCAGTTAGCTGGGGATGTGTATATGGTTCCTATTGTATCCTAGCAACAACCTCACATGCAATGTACTCTGTACTGCATGTCTCTTATAACATATACAGTCTCTTACAATGTTACAAGAATGTCAACATGAAAAGCGTGCCGTGTAAATAGACACAACAGACACGTTGGATTTTATTTGCAGCATCGATTTTGCTCACTGCTACTTCCATTTTTTCCTATAGCTACCAATACCCAACCAGTGTGTGGGCCAAATTCACAACCCTTCCTGGGGGAAATAAAGTGGAAGCATACATCGTAGTGACCATATATATGTTAATTTAGGGGGGGTACACAAGGGAAGATTTTTTTACTCCAAAACAATTTCTGATCAAATAAAAAGTCAGTCTGAAATAAAATGAACTTTGGGCCAATCGCTACCAAATGATTTTGGCACCTGGATTGGTTGTTGAGCAATTGGACATGTTGGTAAATCTTGATCAAACATACATACGTATGAACCGCATGTGCTGTGCTTTTACTTTTTACTATTATTTGTTTGTTTTGCAGTTGAGGAACAAAATATCCACTATATGGCTTGAAAATGTGTGTATTATGAATAGTAACTAGTGTACACATCAAATGGCTGCAATGTATCTCCACAAATACATCTGGATGGGAGGAGTAGGCAGGGAAGTTCCGCTTTCAATTTGTGATGTTTACTGTACAGCCAGGGATACATGTGCATCCTGAATGGTAAGTAAGGTACTTATTGGATGGATGCTAGTTACATGGCGGGCACACTCCTATTGGCTGCTACCACCGTGTACATTGCAACTATTTGGATTTCATTGTTTTTGGGGATTTTTCAATAAATATTGGGGAAAAATGGGGAGTCACATACAACAATAAAATATCTTTTCCAACTGTACAGGAATTTTCAGTTTTAACATCAGGAAGTTTTGATAATCTAGTAACCTTATCAATTCTATGTTAATCAACATCATTTCAACCATCACCATCATCATCCCCCACCTTCTAGATTGTAAGCTCTTCGGGGCAGGGTCTTCCCCTCCTGTGTCACTGTCTGTATCTGTCTCTCATTTGCAACCCCTATGCCCCGAAGAGCTTACAATCTAGGAGGTGGAGGATGATGATGCTGATGGTTATAATGATGTTGATGCCTTCACATACTTGATGTATATTGCATTTTGGGAAGGAAGGTAGATATGCTTTACATTTCAGGCAGGATTTGTTTTGCAGAAGTGACCTTACTATTGATCAAGATCGTTGCAGAAGAAGATGGTGGTGCCCATGTAAAAAATGCAACCAGGCAAGCGCAGGTATTTTATTATAGAAGGGACAATACCTGCCCCTCCTACAATTGGGGACAAATTGTTGGTCAAAGTAAGAGAGAACTGCTACTGGCTGCTATTCTATTAGCATTGTCAACACATGGTTAAATCTTTCAGTATCAGAGAATTTTAATTACTTGTATAGTCCTTGTCTTAATCATTTTTGTTTCTTCCTATAGGATATATTGTATGATATTCTCTGAAAACTTTCTTACCATATCTTTTTTATTTTTTTGTGCTAGACACCCATCATTATAGCTGCTGATTAATTGCCTCAAATTTACTCCTGAAGATTAATGTTCACGCATTGAAAAATGTAGACCGATTCTAATTAAGATTAAATGACTCCGCATACACTGTGTACATGAAGAAATCTCTCTCTGTACCGCTATATTTTTTTTAATCTGTTCTAACCTAGGAGCATGTTCTCATATTTATGTTGTGTACATTTGAGAGTAGGGAAATGGAGAAATAAGAGCACAATGAATAAACGTACTTAAGAATGTTTAAGACTTGCCTCTGTTAAAGGATTTAGGCTCCTTTAACATCTTTGCTATAATACATCAGATAAAAGGATGTGTGGGAATGTGCTGTAAGCATATTACTGCACTAATAATACCTGCAATTGTAGACAGAAATATTAGACAACCCTTCAACCCTCATGGGTCTTTTCAAATTCAAAAAAATACTTTCATAAACACCCATGCAGAGCTGAAATATGTTGCCTGGTATGCCAGGATCTTGCAGAGCTGGTGATGCCACTTCTCTTGGATACTGCATGCTCAACTGTAATGGCATAAGGAAATGATTTTCCCATTGAAAAGCTGTAGTTTCCATTCTCAGTACTATTAGGCTGAGACAGAAGCCAGAGGGTTTGAATCTTCCACCAGCTACTCAGTCATCACTCATGAGATATCTCTGCTGGCATTCCCATTTCATCCAACCTGCAGCCATAAAAACTAATTTTTTAAAGTGAAACTAAACTAAATTAACTTTAAATTGCCAGCAGGCAGTTCTTTATTGCAGATGGGACAGGCTATGTATCTCCTGCAATAAAACAAACTTACCTGCCTATTTGTAATCTTTTGAAGGATATACACTGAGCTGTGCATGAGCTGCTCAGTGTAGGATCCCAGCATAACTGTCTGTCAGGAATGAATGATATTCTGTCTTTCCAGGACAATTAGCATGGCCAAAGGTGCTGGAAGAGGACCAGCATATGGTGTCAGCCCTGGTGACGGAGCAAGGAGAGGTGAGCTTAGTTTAGCTTTAAGTCATATGAGACTGAGGCTTCTCTCTATTGGTAATGACAAGTGCATATAAAAGGGAGTTCTGGGTATAGTAAGCTCATATTCGGAGTTCTAAAACTATATAAATACAGCTGACCCAACTGGGATATGCAATTTTGTTGTGCCATTTTACCCAAAACTGGGCAAAAGTCAGATAACAGTATTTTTTTTATCTCAACAAGTATTCCAACAGAAACATCTCTAACCTGCACACACCACAGCCATTACAGGGGCATCCCCATCTACCAACATATTTGATTAATTTTTTGTATATTTTGTAAAATACAATATAATGCATGGAAAAGCCCAATGATACAATTTAAAGTTAACCTGTAGCCAGGATACGAACACTTAAGTATTTCTACATTTTTAGCAGTAACAACTTTAAAATAGGCCCTCGCAGTTGTAGTTGTATGTATTGCTCATCTATTCATTTTACCAGCAGTGACCTGGCAGTGTTCCAGCCCAGAACTTGCTCTGAGATTCTAATAGAAGAAGAAGGATAAGAAAGAAGAATAGAATGCTTTTAAATCATTAATAGGAGGCAGGGGTTGATGAGCTGAGAAGAAAAACAACTTCAGTGCTTCTACTATAAACTTTGAGAATGAATTGTTCCACAATCCCTGCAGCTACAGATGTTAGTGTTTGTTTTGAAGCTTCTAACTGCTTAAGAATATATAAATACTTGGAAGTCACATCAGCTCTATAAACTGGCGGCATTTTTATTACTCCATACTCCTATATCTAAAACCCTTGGTTGGAAAAGTCCAGAATGTTTACAGGAGTAATAGAAGTTTTGCAAGGCTTTGACACATTTACAGCACCCTCAATCTAGGCGGCTTTTCTAAGGGAAGTCAGCTAAAGGAAAGTTCATCACCTAAAGAGTGCTAAAACACTGTGAATGGAGTTTACCCATTGCAGAAAAATTGATTCACTTGACAGAGCATTAGTTTAAAATATTAGTAGGCATTAAATAGACAATTTGAAGACTGCAGTGAGTCCAAGTTAATATTATATGCTATACTAAACCTGATTAAATATTTATGCTTCTTTACACTATGCTTGCTCTAGCACCAAGCCAAATTGCCTGAACACATCCTACTGTACAATTATTCTGATTATAGTGCCAACAAAAAATGTGCATTTGTCCTCATTTTAGCACCAATTGCTTCAAAAACTGCTCTTTATAACAAATAAGCTGGAGGCAAACTAGTATTTCATCCTACCTCCCTCTTCTCTAATATTCATATTGTGGGTAATAAAGCAGTTTATGCTTGTCAATTAAATCAGTTGAAGAAGAAAGGTGTGCAAGATTCAGTGTAGAGATTCTTTTCCAGCAAGTTTAACTGAGGCATTGGTGTACACACATATAAATAGAATGTGTTACACCATCACACTTGTACCTCTCATCATCTGACATGCTTTGTCTTGCCCAGGGGTTCAATTAATAAAATTACCAGTTCATTTTCCAGAAATCTAGTGTGTCCTAACTTCCTATATGAGCAAAAATGATCAGACAGGTCTGACAGTACTTTACACTCATTTTTTCATCAGAACAACTGGCATTTTACTGGAACTAGAAGCCTTTTTTGTGTAAAACATTCCTTAAACAACCTCCTATGTTTAAAAACAAAATTGAATTCTCTGTCAGATCTGTTTTATTTTTAAAATGCTCCCCCTCATAATCAATAATGCTCCTTGGAATACACGTACCTCACTGGCAGAAAAACTTAGTTGTGAGTATACACACATAATTTCTACACTATTTTCTCATTGTGATGAGTGCAACTTTAAAAAAAATGCAGGTATAGACAATATTGATCTCTTAGGAAATAAGCCGATACGATCTTTGCAGCACTTAAAACAAGTGTCAGTGAGCACTAAAAATGCCCTTACCATACAGATCAATATCTCTGCATGGGAAATGCCAAATGTGCTTACACTAAATGAGGGTCCGGAGCCGTCCTGCGTTATATCATATTTCAGCTCTTACCTTTATCACTGAAGACCGTCTTACTTTTCTGAATTTTCAAGACAAACACCTTTATGAAAAGAGAAAATAGCTTTTTTGCCATTACCTCAATGTTTTTGTCTGCTTGCTACAGAAAAGCAGCTTATTCCAATTAGTACTGACTGGGGGAACATTGAGTGGGTGGAAGCCATGTACCCTTTTTCTGTCAAGTGAACTTTAAATTACATTATTGCAACTGGCACAGCAAAATAAGGCAGAGATACAAGCAGCAGTGCCAATTAGCAGCAAATGCTGCAGAAACACATCTGATATATCAAGTGAGGGAGATCTCAATCCAAGTGGAGGCTGACATGAACTTGGTTAGAGATTGTATTTGCCAATGTAATTTCTACATGATGAAATGTAGGTGCTGAAGGCAATTATTCATGCAGTGCCCCCTAAAGTATTGTTCTGATTGTTGTCACCAGAAGCTTAGAACAAAATGTGTCATCATAGGTTAAAGCTCATCTGATGGTGTTTCTGGCTCACTCCACTACCTAGATAGATAGATAGATAGATAGATAGATAGATATAGTACTGTAGAATGAAACACCTGATCCCAAGTTCAGGCGGTATTTGGAATCATGTACTTCAATTCACATTTTTTTTTTTTATAAATAAAAGTGGGCAGGGCGCCCTGAATTTGGAACTAAAGTCTGTAATACCTCTGCAGTGAGTGGGTTTGGTGCTAACCCGTCACAATAAAAAAAAATTATACAGTGAGCGCTTATTTGAGCCATGTACCCTCTAGAGCAAGCAGCTGTCCCTTTCTTTTAACAAATTCTGCTTTCTCTATTGCACCTCAGTTGTCCCTTCCTCTAATGTGTTATATTGCACTAAACACATTCCTTCTTTACATTATTATTTTTATTATTATTATTGTTAAACAGGATTTTTTTTAGCGGCAACATATTACGCATCGCTGTACATAAGCATAAATAGGGATAAATGATTGCTTCTTATTTTTGACTGCAAGTATGAAGAGAAAGTACTGATAGAAAATGCAACACCTTTTTGCCAGATATTTACTAAATCTGAATGTGCACATGTCCTTTAAACATCTCAGAGACCTGGGAAAGCCCAGGGGTAATCAGCAATGACAGTATACAAATGCATAAAAAAAAGCCAAGCACAGCATATTGTTTATATTAGGACACAAAACTGCTTAGGTAACTATATGTGATCAGCACAATACTATTTCACTTATCAGTCTCGGCATGTGCTTTCACCACCACAAGCTTTTTAAAAATTGTTATTTGCCAATTAAATAATCACTGATGTAACCCTTTAGGGAACATTGTAAAATACAGATGAGTTCTATTAAATCACTAGCTGTTTTTACAGTTATGCTTATTTTATATACCACTAACATACTTCCCAAAGCAGTCTTGAGAAATTACAGAATATACATATAAAGATAAAGAATTAATTATCTAGTATAAGAAATACAGCATTTTACTAATATCAGAACAATGGCTTTAAATACAATTAGCTTCCATCTTGTACTGAAAAGTACATACTGTACATAGTACAAAACCCCAATAAACACTACTTCTGCATTCTGATAATGAATTTGCTGATTACTCTTTGAGTATTAAAAGAAATTCCTCATCATTTTCTGTCCTGATAATCCTCAGTCACCTGGGCAGGAAGTAATGGAAAAACAGACAACACTAAGAGCCTAACCTTGGTTTCAATTGGTTGGTATTGCTCTCTCTAGCAGAAAATACGTCTTATAGGCATCACTGCTTTGATAAAACTTTTATCAAGTTTTAGAGTTTTTGTTTGTGTGTCATAAACCACCTACGTATCACTTCAAATTGCACTAGGAACATTATACATAATATTCTGCTTTATTGTAATTGTATCTTGATTTCTCTGGATTTTTATACTGGAACATTGTGAATTCATCTCAAACCACACAAAATAAAGCACAGACCACAGCAGCACAAAATTAGCTGGTAATAGATCAATTTATCACAGACATTAAGAATTAAATTTTTAGATTGAAATTGATCAGTCTGCCTTTTTTGTGAATAGCATTACTGTATAACTGCTATTTGACCCTCTCACATTACGATATTTTTCCCCAACTTTTTGCACTTTTGCACACAGGTTAAAATGCACATTTTAAGTCCCCAAAATATAATATTAGGCAAAGTTTTTGTAGAATATAACTATGGTGTTTGTAAAATGTTCTATTTGCACAAAAACATATAAAAATGATTAGTCCTTGCTTATACACACTTTTCCCAATGGTAAATGTTGCTTTCAATTGCACATGTGACATTTGTGCTAAAAACTATAGGTGCCAACTAAACCCTACTAGACAATTCATTTATATTGAACAACCATAGCCTGCTAATAAAAGAAAGTTATGTAAAAGAAAGGACTTAAAAGACGGAATGGCTGGGAATTAGTAACAAACTCCATATATGATATTGTATAGAAACAGCAGCAACATGGAAGAAGAAAATTACCCCCCCTCCACTACAGGAGAGGCTAGCAATGCGTAGGGGTTATATAAACACACTGAACAGCAGGGAGCCTAACATGAGAAGAAAGCAGGGGGAGGAGTGATGAAGAGACAGATTTGGCATGTTCCCCTAAAACAAATTACTGCAGGAAAACACCCGTTTGCAAAATATACTGTTTTTTATTATTTGTGCAATTAGTGAATTAACCACTGCCATCACCCTTTAGTATTAATTTCCCAGCCACGGATGCTGCAGCGCAGAATGGTAATAAAGTGACCCACACTTTGGCTTTAAATGCGTTAAAGATCTACGAGTTTTATATATATATATATATATATATATATATATATATATAACTTGACTGGGCAACATGACTTGATGTTGCTGCAATGTGCTGAATCTAAACCAGATGTGTCTATAATGTCTGGACATGCTATTTCCCCACCTTGGGAATATAAAAAAAAAAAGAAAAAAAAAGAAAAGTGGTTTGTTCCCGTATTATGAGCGATGCTTTTGTTGGCAAATAATTTCAATCCTGAACCAGATCCATTCCAGGCTTGCTGGATCACCCAGGTTCACTGATGAAAGTGTATCTTCTCCACTCTTGGAGAGCTTTAATAAATCAGGTCTATGGATGGAAAGCTGTCCTGTATATGGGCTAGGAGCACTTTAGGTTTACTTTGTTGAAATGTTGACTTTATTTAATATAAAAAAACAGGTTTCTGGGGCTGAAGCCGCACTGCTTAGAAAAAATGAAAGGCAGAATTTGGGATGCAAAAATGGCAAATGTCTGACCTCTTTACAATTTGAAAATTTACAACATTTTTGATGCAAAGAGGAAACTTGTTTTGATACAGTACATGTACAATTATTAAAGGCCAATACCGGATAGCCAAGTGCTTTAAATTCTATGATTTTAGCAAAAGCACAAAAGAATCTAAAGGATAACAGCATTTATAGTGCACATCACTTTCCTTGGCCTTGTCCCTTCCTTGGCAGGCAAGCAGCTAGCATTTTCAGAAGATGTTATCAACTGAAGCCTCCAAATTCTTTCAGTACAGTTTTTTTTTTTAAGACAGGTAGCAGAGGGACAGGCAGATTTCCTAAGAGCATAAATGCCATAGATAACAGTTCCTATGAGGCTGCAGGCCATGGGGTGCTAGGCACTGGTTGGAGCTTTTAACTTTTATGAAGTTGCAGAGACAAGCATACCTAAAGCACATGCTTTGTACATGCAGTATACAGTTGTACAAAGTGAACCTTGCATTAAAATGAAAGATCTTCTAATTCTGCAGTTTCCCCAACTCCAAGTAAAGATTCAAAGCCAAGTTTAAAATAAAAAGGCAAACTTTAAAGGAAAATTTATTAGTTAAAGTTATTAATTATTATTTAAAGTTATTAATCTTACACTTCACAGTGTTTAGGCAAGAGTCACAAATCTTATGAAAGGATGGTCTATCAAAGTATACAAGTGCATTGTCAGTGCATGGGAGCTAACTGGTGACCTCCTCATTGCTTTACCCCTTCCTGGATATCAAATTACATCAGCCCTGCTAAAATACATAGAAATCCTTGAGGATATAGAGAATTAGCAAAGAGTGTGTTGCAAAGTAGGAAGAAAAGGACCGTTGCAGTGACAGACTCACACATAGAATGAGCTAACAGAGAAAGTCTTCTTTAGAACAGTGTTATTATTATAATTATCATTATTATTATTAATATTATTAATAAACAGGATATTTAAAGCGCCAACATATTACACAGCGCTGTACAATTAAAGATATATATATTCTCCTATTGACACATAGATATGCTTTCAGAAAGACAAAGTTTTGCATTTTTCGGTAAGCCACCACATGACCTCAGATGATTGCACTGATTGATTCCTGAACAATAATAGTAAAAGTGGCTGGCTTGGCTATTGTCTAGGAATATATGAAAAGTGCTAATATGTTCAACATACAGTTACAATTAAGAGCTTATTCACACCAGAAGGGAGTTCATAAAGTTTGAGACAACCCGCATGGTACATGTTAAATCACACAAAAAGCTGCTTGTGTTTTCAATCTCATCCATTGTGAATAAGCGCTAAAAGGAATCCATGGTAATTCTGTATTTTTTTTATAGAAATGTATATTTTTAGGCAGGTAAATATGAAAGTTTTCATGCAATCAGTTCTCCCTTTGTGCTAACAAGTGCCACTTTCATATGTTTTCCCCCTTTTCCACACCTCCTGCTCAAATTGTGGCCATGGCACTACATATATCGATCCGGTATGCAAAGGTTTCCTCTAGATTAGGGGTTATCAAACTTTTTTGGCCACTAGGCCATTTTAGGGGTGGGCAGGAGCACACTAGGCCGCACTCTCTCTCAAGTCCCGCCCTAATGGCTCCGCTCCCCACCAGGAACGTCCCCTGAAGGGAATTCCCTCTCCTCCGCAATGCATACAGAGGAGAGGGAATGTTCCCTATTTACCTCGGCCGGCGTTAACACTTCCGCCAACGGGGTAAATAGGGAACATTCCCTCTCCGTAGCATACAGAATTCCCTTCAGGGAGCCACAGCAAGAGGAGGCTCAAGAGCCGCATGCGGCTCGGGTAGTTTGTTCTGGCCTAATCCCATCCGGAAACCGGCGGCACTGGCCTGTATTAGGCCGGATCAGCCAGGGGGCGTTAGCCCGGAACAAACTACCGGCTAGGTCATATCTGGCCTAAAGGCCAGGGTTTGCTGACCTCTGCTCTAGATACTCCAGCATCTTCCTACATCCTGAAACAATCCGATAGGTTTATTGGCTTCCACTCCAAAGATGGCCATGTTCTGTTTAAGCCATTGGATATATAAAGCGGGTGGGTTCAGTTATTCATTTCCTAAGACCCAAAGTTGATCAATGCTTTACAGCCGATTCACAAGAAATACAAGTAGTTATTGCTATAAAGAGAGAGATAGATTTTTATTAAAGTCGTCCGTGTTGCAAAAGAATAAAGAGAAGGATGTCTTAATTGAATTTTGTCATTCCTAATTAAATTCCACTAACTTTGTTTCTATTACTTTTCTCTGCAGTTCATTGCGCAAGTGTTTTAATATCCAAGTGGAAATGACAAAGCTCTCTTCCAGACACATACATATATACATACTGCTTTGTTAAAGTATATTCAAAGTCAACAACAGAAATGCAACACACTAAAGATTACTTCAGTCTGCATTTATTTTTTACCCTTCTTTCCTTTATTACTTGATGATCTTTCTCTTTCTAGTAACACGCTGTCTGTCTGTTACAATGCTTACCTAAAGCACTATGCCTGTGTTGTCACCCAAAACCTGAAATGTGTTGGGCCTACAGAACATAACATAAATGGTGATCTTTAGTTCATGGATGTGAACAGGACAAGGATGATACCAATGCTTAAGATTTCAGCGCAGTATAGGCACAGGAAGTTAGGAGCTCACCAAATTTCTGGCAGATCAACGGAAATGAAAAAATGTATTGCACAAAATCTTAATTTTTCTCTTTATAACACAAGTGTCAATATGGTAGATATTCACAAAAAATAAAATCCAAATAAAAAGATTTTAGATTGTAAGCTTATCCAGGCAGGGTCCTCTCGTTCTATTGTGTCATTCTTTGTATCTGTCTGTCATTTTGTAACCCCTATTACTGCGCTGGGTAACATGTTGGCGCTATATAAATAGAGTTTATTAATAATAAGAAGAAGAATAATAAAAAGAAAGATTAGGTTACCAAATAACCTTCTGCTCATCAGTAAATGTGACTTTACTAGCAAACGTAGAACATATGAATTTACCTTGCCATCTGTTCAGTGCCAACTATCTCCAGCCAACTTCCATCCTCAAGCATTCAAGCAGCTTAATTGATAGTGTAAACTCAATGCTCTAGTGTGTTGCAAAACTCATTGCAGCTGAAAGGTGTGAAGTAGCAGTTAATTAGCTATTTCCTTTTTTCTTCATATTTTTTTTAATAAACCCATTCTCACATTTCCTAGTTAAATAAATTCTTAACAAAAACACAATGACTTGCTTTGCAACATTTTTATTTGATCAATACGAGCTTTCAACATTGGATATTACCTGGGTTTCTAGTGACAATTGTGCAAATAATGTTTATTGCTTCTCTTGTATAAAAGTGGAAACTGACGTGAAATTTGTAGCTCCCCGAAGCAGCTCTTTTCAGTAAAGTGGACTTGGTCCTCCCAAAATCGATATTGAAGTTGATTAAAATGATACTTCTGGAGGTAGGATTGCATTAGCGAAAGCCTGAAAAAAGCCCAACATCTCTAAAACCAGCTTTTCCAAAATAAATTGGATCCTGATAAACGATAAAATAACTTACACCCTAAAAAACTCTTTGACTAAATTTGATGATATTTGGGAGCCTTGGATTTCTTTTTTATCTTACAGATCACAAGTAGCGAATAGCAAAGGGGAATAAGTAAGCAGTAGAGAATTGGTTAAAATAATGGAAATATCAGCACAAAATTGATTTGTTGGTTGTTTATTGTTATAATTCACAAATAGATTGATTACAGACACAGATTGTGATAAGATGTCAATACTGTATACTGAGAAGCACTGTATTTTAGTTTTTTAAGTGAATGACTACTTTTTTTTTGTTATTTTTGAACAAAAAAGAAAAAAAGTGGAAACTGCCCAGTGCATAGTAAAATGACATTGAAGTCTTTTTGTTTTTCTGGTGTTTTGTTACTTGGAACATAATATAAAAGGATTGTCAACTCCTCTGTGTATTCCATTTACTCTAGTTTTATGTTTATGTTAATATCTAGGGTACTGTTCAGTAATTTACTTGAATTTGTAGACAATGGTATTTTTAGAAGAGTTTTCCCAAGTAGACCTGAAAATATTGTAAGACATCCTCCATGGCAGTGCTTCTCAACCAGGGTTTCTCCAGAGGTTGCTAGGGGTTCCCTAAACCGTGAGTAATTTGCACCTCTCAGGTCAGTTATTACTGATACCAATGATCTTTTTGGCTATTTGTAAGAATGACTTTGTTCACACTGGGCAGCAATATAAATGGCATTTTTCCTACTGACCACCATGCTAATGTACTATGAGCTGTGGATATAGGAATTATAGCAGGGGGTTCACTAAAGACCTGAAAGTTATTTCAGGGGGCACCTCGTGTTATAAAGTTTGAGATGGTAACATTCAATGGTAAAAAGTTGACAAAGGCTGCATTAGAGAAAGGGCTTTCTGATTTCCTCTAAACCCGTCCTACTATAAATTGACTAGCTTTACTTGTGCTACTTACTGTGGGTTCTTATACTCTGCAAATAAAACAGATAAATACAAATGTAAATCAATGGAGAAATTGCACTACACACTGCAGCAATCTCATTATCAGCAGAATAGAGCTGGTCTTCGAGTAGTACTAAGGAGATATAATTTACTCAAGTCGTTGTGTACAAACTGATGTTTTTTTTCTAATTTCAATGTAACCTTGCAATATATGCATGGAAAAAAACCTTTTGGTACATACAGTGTAACATTAAATACCTCCAGCAATATCATAGTGCCAAATATTGTGCTGGCACTGTGTACAATTACATTATCATGTGTGTAGCACATGGAGGTAACAGGCAGGACCCAGGACTATAAATAGCTAGGGGTGTTGAAAACAGCACTTATAATATTTAATCCACTGGTAAAGCATACTGCCACAAATTAGAGAGCTGTGCACAGTATGTTAGTAGTTAGCACAATGCATGTCCTACTTCTGATGAGCTGTAAGAGTGGCAAAACATGCTGGAATTAGGATTATGAAAAAGCTTAGTTACATAGCTTCTTAAAAACAGGTTGGAGCATTTTGTAGGGACAGTTATCCCTTAAAGGATTGCTAAAAAAAAAAGGGAATATACAAGACATTTCTTCAGGTTTGAGGCAGTAAAAGAGGAAGAGAGTAAATTATAGCTGGTACAGAAGATAGATGAACAAAGAAAGACATATAAAGAGCTATCTTTAGAAAAGTAAAGAAAGTATAGAGTGCTTCATAATGATCCCCAATGTAGAACACTAAAAATACTGTATGGCCCCACATTGGATATTACACTTCAAAACCTAATTTAACAAAAAAAAAAAAAAAAAGTACAAAGGTTTGGATAGATACATTAGATTCTGAGCCTCTTTGAGGTACAGCTAGTGACAAGACTATGGACTCTGTACAGCACTGCGTAATATGTGGGTGCTATAAAAATACTGTGTAATAATAATAATAAAAGTCTATAAAAATATGATTTTATACTGGTGTAATAAAGGTACACTTTCATCTCAACTGGGTAATATATATGGTGGCAGTAAGTGTGTTACCCCCCTCCCCAAGTTCTGGTTCTGTTTATAAACAATCCACAAAATGAAGTGTTTATTTGTCCTGTGCATTGAAAAGGATCACACCTAGAGACTAAACCTAAACCTAGAAACCTAAAAGGTGAAAACCTAAAGATGAGTGAATGTACATAAGTGTGTGACAACAAAAACTAAATGGAGATGCGCACAGCCAATGTCAACACAAGCATCAGCTGCAACATGGGGATTATACTCAGAGGGAGTATTTGTTTTCTTTCTAATTGATTCATCATGGTTCTATATAAACATATTCTGTACACTGAGACTGGGCACTTTAGTCAAGCAAGTGTAACCAAGTGCACCTTAAAATCACACCTGGAAAAAAACATACAATTAAAAGAGTAGAAGACTGTTACTTATCCAATTCTCTCTTTCCCGCATAACCTGTCCCACCCCGTCACAATTTAGCGCTGGTGCTGCGAAAGTTGGAGAACCTGGAGTGGTGGATGTCAGGACGGTATAGTAACAAGTTTCTGGCTGGTCAATATTTACCCCAGGGAATTACACAGCAGTATAGTTCCCACTTCAACAACCATCAGCCAACCCAAACACTCTCTACTATGTACATAAACTACAGGGCTCAATGGTTGTAATGTAACGGGGGAATGTTCCCAATGGTTGGTGGCTGTCAGTTCTGTAAAACTGTACACTAGGAGAAGCTCTGTGCACTGTGGCTAAACAAAATAAGATGGCAGCAATTGTAGTGGTGCAAATGAACGACAAGGAGGTAAGAAGCTTTTGGAATAACTCAAGGTGTTGCTGTAGCGCATAGAGAAGTAAATTTGTGTGCATTGTATACCATTGTTTTCTGTGTGGTGTTTCTTTGTTAGGTTACAGAATTATGTTGCGCTTTAATTAGAGGGTGCTAAATTTCCCAGTTACAGCAGTACAAAAGGGAAAACAATTGCTACATTTAAAAAAATAAAATAACTATCTTTATCTAGCTTGTAATATATTCTTTAGTGAAAATCTTACTTCTAACAGGCTGACTGCACCAGTACAGTGCACACTCCAGTGCAGGGATTTCTACCAGATGGCACCGTATTTTTTCTACAGCAATACCAGTAAGCAAACTCGCTGTAGGGAGCAGAAACTAGGATCATCTTGCACAGCCTTGAAGTATTCTGGGCCTTCCTTGGCTGCAGACCTCACAGAATTCAGAGACCAAGGTTATGCTCTCTGCAGGAAAAAGAAGGCAGACATTCAATGCTGCAGCAACTGCAGAAGACTTTCCTTTTCCTAGTTACAAATCTTCCTTAAGAGCTGACACTGCTTATAATATTTTACTTCTCCAGAGATTTTACACCCCATTAGTGAGGCCCATGAAATGCACGCTGAGTTTTAATCTAATATTAATCTAGCAGTCATTGTTCGTTCATTTTTGGCAATATGGAAAAATTACACCAACCCAATTACAGTGAGCACTTATTAGGATCTAAGTCCTTTCAAAATTTTAATAATAAAGAAACATGCAGCAAGCCTCTGCAATACATAAAAACTCTATGAGATAAGATTACAGTGCAAAAGCACTATTTAGTCAGAGGGTTGTCATCACACAACAGGTAGAATATGACGCAAAATATTTTTAAACCCTGATTTCAATACAGTCATATAGTCTGGTGACCTCTACAACAGAGAATGAAGGAAGAAATCCTAAAATTTAGAAGTGTCCCGAAATCTTCCAATAGGGCCAAAGTTCCAGTGACAGCTAAGGGCCAATTCAGTCCTATAGTTGACAGCAGTATTTTGCCGCAGGCTCAACCGCAGTCACAACCACTCCTGTTCAAGTGAATTAAAGTGATTGGGACCCATTGTGGTGTAGTTTGCTGCTCCTGGAAGCACAACAGCAGATTGTTATGTCCCTGGCAGCAGCCAAGCACATGGTTTTCCACTGCAGGTATGAACAGGCCCGAGGAGAATTCCCCTCACGTTGGAGAGATTTCCTCATCATTTCGGGTACATTTCTAACAAGCAAGAAATAGCTTGACAACTTTTAACCCATCCCTATTCTAAAAGTGTGACAAAAGTCAGAAACAAAAAATATATTATTTGTTTTATGTCTTACTGATATATTACTTTCTCCTGTTCTGAAAATGTGTTCAATTAGTTCCCATAAATACTTTAGATCCTTTGCAGAGAAATACCCACAACTACAATATATGCTTGATTCAGAATATCTTCATTTGTAGCCACCATTGTGCTGGAGAGAGCCGTAAACACAAACATCCATAATACACAATGCAAGGCATTATGGGACATGTAGTTTTCTTATAGACCAGAATCCAGAACAATCATTGTCTATTAATTTTTAATGTGAAAACTTTGATTTTAGATTTTCTTGAAATGAATGCTGCAGACTTGAATATGGCTTTTGCAATATTGATGAAACACAGAAAATGGATGCCTTGACTGTGTCCTGGAGAAAGCTGTATGTTCCAATGACTTGTAAACATGGTATTGTATATGATACACCCATCACTT
The DNA here is from genome assembly GCF_032062135.1 of Pyxicephalus adspersus. Classification (NCBI taxonomy): domain Eukaryota; kingdom Metazoa; phylum Chordata; class Amphibia; order Anura; family Pyxicephalidae; genus Pyxicephalus; species Pyxicephalus adspersus. The sequence continues at coordinate 39,571,823 of NC_092858.1, forward strand.
TCATGGGTTGTGTATGAATATTCACCCAACTAGTTTTCATAGAGGGACACTAATCCCTGACCATTTACCCCCACCACCTGATGCCATATCACTCTTGTTTTCTACATCTTCCCTATCTCAGTCTAGCAGCATGTAATGCACATTAAGTGAATTGTAGTAAACCCTGATATTGACAGTTTCTGTTACTTGCTGCCAAATAAGTCCCCATTGATTTGGCAGTTGTTTAGGTGGTGATTCCTGGATGGTAATCAGAGTGAAATCAGCAGGAAGCTACTCTGAGATCAATGGTCACTGAGTCAGCAAAGCCCCCATCTGCTCTTATGTTCATACAGTATGCTGGTTATATTAACCCGTTACATACCGTGCAACTTGTATGTCTTATAGGGCTGCAAAGAGTTTAGTAGGTTTATATTAAACCCATTCCCCAGCATGGGGGGGAGGATTTTATTTCAGCCGTTGCTATTGTCTATGTAGTGTACATAGGTCAGACATACCATCAGACATACCGTATCTCTCTGATTACATTCAAATGACACATTTGCAAACCCTGAAAGCAATCAGCAATTTCGGTTTGTACTTTCCTTTCCACCCCCAACCACATCCCACACACATCTATATAAAGCTTTTCCCACTGATCTTGTGTTTATAAAACAATGTCCTTATGCCCTGATTTAAGACCAGTCCAAGAAGTGACAGGCTGGATAAACATCTGCAAGGTGAGAGCAACATTTAGAACAATGAATATCTATAGGGACTGCATTACAGATGGATTCAGAATCAGCAATCCAGTTTACGTTTCAAGTGAAGCAAACAGACCACAGGAAAATCCCTTTTCTATTATACATAGCAACTATCAGAGCCAGGCTGGGAATAAAAAGCGGTCATGGCTTACAGAGCACACAGATGTAGAAGACACAGATCGTATCTATTGTGTGTACAATATCTACGAACGATCGTGTCGTTATCTCTATGTGCAGGATCGGTGCTATGCGATCGTTCGTAGATATCGTGCAGGATCGTTCGTCGTTCGTTTTCCAACGATAATAATTGGAAGTGTGTACGTAGCTTTATAGATCACACAGGAAGTATGCACAAGACATATGGCAGCTATGAATTTGAATGAATCCTAATTTGTATTTCATGGATTGTTACCTATACATACCTTTTCTACCCTGCAAATATGGTTGAACTTTCTTTTTAAAAACACTAGATGATGGGCTGTCAATTTTCCCAAAGGCCTCAAAGCATTTTTCCCCATTTGTACAGAAATTTCCCATCCTCTCTCTTTCTGTTCCAAAGACAGTTTCACTGAGACATAATGCGACACGGATTCCCTCCAATGGGGTGAAAAATGTCAATAGAAAACAGACAGGCTTGCTAACTTTTTCCCATTCTTCCCCAAAACAAAAAAATTGTGGCCAGAAATGCACTTAAGGAAAACTAAAAGTGTGTTTATTTCCAAAATCTACCCTAAAAAAAATATCATTTAGACTGCTAAATAGAATACCTTATATTTGATGAATTTCTGGCACAACTGTCCCCTTTGTTCATAGCAACCAATCAGCTTCTTGTGCTTTTATTTATCCTCAAAATGGTTGTGAGAAAACTGAATTCCTTGTGTGCAGCAAATTAAGTTTTCCTTTCAAAAACCTTAAATTTCTTCCAATACTATATTAGTGTTTTTTTCTTAATTTGGTATAACCATAGAGGAACATCTCTTGTCATGTGCAGAATATTGTTCCCATAAAAGTCTAGTGTAGATTTCAAGCAGTGTCTTTTCTCTGTAAATAAATAGCTCACATGTGTTTACACACTGTCTATAATTGCTGCAGACAGTGAGTGTGTGTTTGTACGTGTCAGTGTGTGTGTGTCAACACGTGCGTGGTGTGCGAGACAAGAAGGACATGGAAGAGGATGGAGGGGTTAGTGAAAAAAAAGTGCACATTTTTTTCACAGTTTGATAATTATATTTGCAACTTTTTAGTCTAATGTAGGGGTGTCCAAATTTTTTGCAAAGAGGGCCAGATTTGGTGAGGTGGGGGCTGACCAATCAGCACGTACTCAGGGTTAGTGTGGGCGTGGCTAGTGCGGGTCCCACACAGCACACGCCCACCAGGGTGATGTGAGGGATTCCCAGTGTCAATGTGGGCCCTGTGCAGAGAAAATTCTTGGAATCAGAATAGGTGTGGTCCGTGCGAGTCCCGCACAGCACTATAATGACGTAGGGGATTACCTGAGAACACATGGGGACTCCCGTCCTGCCGATTATGCCCGCCGAGTAGCAGGCCGATATTTGCAAGGCGGTTGATCAGCTCTAATGAAATATAAAATAGGTTTTTTTGTATGCATGTATTTTATACTGTGGTCAACAGTGCTGGCGGGATGCATATTATTGTTTATTTGACAGAGGCTGCGGGGCCGGTGGAAATCTGAACATGGGCCGCAATTGACCCCCGGACTTTGTACATGCCTTATCTAAGCAAACCTTCAAACCTGTGCACCACATAATCTACATGTTTTTCCAGTTTGGCCAATCACAGTGGCCAAAGATCCCAAGGAGAGGTAATTTTAGTTAAAAAATTGCAAACAGACTGGTAAGTTTGTTTTATTGTATGAATGTGCATCATCTTTTTATTTTTAGGTTTAGTTCTGCTTTAAGAGAACCTCAATAAATGAAAAAAGACTGTACCACAAAGTATGATATGCACTATAGAAGTGTTAATATGTTATGTATATGTTCCATGGGGGTACCGCATATTCCCACCCACTGCACTAATGTATAATTGGAAAGCCAGTCTGTTTTTTTTCCAAAAGACATATTTTGTTGATATTTATAAAGTGCCCACAAACAAATCAAAAAGAGGTGGGTTGGCTACAGCGGTTATATTGCCTTTCTTAATTTAACACTCAGAACAGGCATTACCTGACCTTGGCATAAATTGGACATGTTGTGCATACTTGCCAGTTATGGCACACACCTTTTTGTAGGCATCCTGCAGCAATGGCAGGTCAAGGAACCAGTCACCACTTCATCCCTGGAAGCCACCATTTTCACTGCTGACTTTTTCAGGTCAACTATGGTCCTCTGATGATACACCAATGATGTCAGGAGTTACACTGTCCCCAACATCTGGGTCTGTTCTTTGCAGTGCAGTGTACAGAGTTGGAGTCACCAATGCATATGCATATGTCTTGTGCAAAAAACATTGTAAGCAGCGCAAGCCGACTCAGAGATTTAACTCAGGTGGCACCCTATAGTTTTATTCTTTGCTCCTCCCCCAGCACCTATATAAAAGTTAATGCAGGGAAGTAGGGGGAGGAGCTGAGGAGCTGGGTCAGCTTGGAGAATCTAAATTCTCCCAGGAAAGGAGAGGGCTTTGAGACGCTAAAAATCTATTAGGTTCATTCCAAGTTATTAATAAACATTTATGGAAAAAAATATTGAAAGTAAGCAATGCATTTTTCTAGTTTAATCTACAAATTTTAAGTTGGGTTCTCTAAAGAAATAAGTAAGTAAGAAATAACTCATAAATCAGACAAAAGCATAGCTAAGTACTGGCTGTCATAAATTCTTAAAGTAAGACTTTTCTTCTGTAAATAAATTATCGTTTGTAAAAAGAAGGGCATGCATTTACACTTTTAAAAGGGATAAGTGAACCTTTTTGTACATCCGGTCCTCTAAGTGATGTTACAAGTCCTCACAATTCCTAAAATGTTCCTGGGAAGTCACAAAGTTTTATCATTGAAAATCAGTCCTTGGAACCCAAACGTCAGGGTTTTCCCCTCACCTAATGTCAGCACAGCAAGTGATGAGAAATCTCTCCACCAGAAATACATTATAATTTAGGGTTCCTATTGCTGTCTTTGCCTCCCTGGCATGGTCACTATTGAACCCAATTCTTGAATAGATGTAAAGGTAAGGAGGAGAGGGAAAATCTCCACGCTGAAGTTTACTGACAAAAATAAAAAGAGATTTTACTCCTTCTACACTTTATCCAAAACTGGAAAGATAATATATGTATTTGGCTAGTCTGAGGCTGAATAGAGGAGTCAAGGAATTGTCTGAATATTCACTTGAATTCTAATCATGTGAAAAGCGAATCCATGTTTACCGATTTCATTGCACATTAATGGATAACGGGGAAAAGAATGGAGAAGGGAAAATAGAGGTCCACTATAAAACAGAATCATCTAGTGATATCCACTAGTAATATCAGGGATTTCAACCAGAAATGCATTCGGTGCAGGAAATAGTACAAGTGGCCAGGAAAGTTGTTCTGTAGCCAGCACTCCTTGGTCCCATGTTCAAATCTCTTCCAGGACACTCCCTGCATGAAGTTTGCATTTTCCCCCACATCCCAAAAACTTACTTGTAGGTTAACTGGTGTTTTCCCTAAAACTGGGCTTAAACTGTGTTAGGGGTCTGCACAGCGCAGCATATTATGTCAGTGCTATATAAATACAAGATATTAATAAAGTGAGAAGGGATGCAAGCTACAGTTAACCCTTTCAGCAAGAAAAACTTCTTAGGTAGTGGGAAATGATGTCTGCCAGCACTGCTACACAAATCTCTGATCATTCTGTGCAGTCCAGACAAAATCTGTGTGGGGGCTGAGTGAGTTTGATAAGGAACACCATATCCAGACAGAGAGGGAGGGAGGCACTCAGCCCAAACAATGAACACCCAAAGGATACTATTAATACCTTCACATTACTTAATATAGTTTAAAAGACTGCAATTCCCTGTGCAACTACAATCAAGTATGACAAATTCCAAGGACAATCTCTAGAAGTGTCTGGAACAGATCTGAGAGGTTCATTCTTTATTCATAGCCAGTTATATGTAGCCCTATCTAGAGTGGGCAAACATCTAAATGTATATCTGCTAGCATCAAATAAAAACAGACTGTTTAATCAGGAGTTATTTTATTCCTCCACAGACAGTGTCAGTAAACCCAATAAAAACTATTTGTGCTGCTGTTTGTTTCATGTTAAAGATAAAGGTCTATTGATCCCACCAGCAGCTTGGATTTCCTCATTTCCAGTGGCAACACTTTGCAAGCTGACTTACCATCTGAGGTGTTGTCACCTATCTGAATTAAACAGAATAATCTCCACATAAAGAAAATGAGGTCATGGCTGCTGATTAGCTCTGCTGACATATCAAATCAAGCAAAACAGAGGACAAACAAAATAGATCAAATGACCTAAGGAAATAATAATACTTCAAATAATAATGAGATTGCTGCAATATAAGGGAGAATACCTTGGCGGTAATATTCACAATAAATACAGTTAGAAAAGTATACATGGGTTTACATACCTTTTAAATGTAAACTAATATGTAAACTAAGTACTAGGAAGATGGCAAATTTTATTCTATAAGTGAGGGGGAAATCTCTGTATTTAAGCTTTAGTATTAGGTTGACAGAAGCTATTGGCAAGACATACACTATAAATACTATACCACTATGCCATGAGCATTGCTACGGGTATAAGAGCGGGGTGCCTGGCATGGGCAATACATCCTGGTTACCAGCGAACAATCCTGCCCTAAATTATATTTAACTGCCTGTTTTTTTACATTTGCCTGCCGGTCTAGCTGTACTTCATATAACTAAACCATTAATTACAGGGCAGAAACAGGGCCAGTAAAAGCAAAGCTGACCTAAAACAAAGCTAAATACATCAACAGTCTGTATATCGTTCTGTCTAAAACTGAACTGTACATAAAGCAGATCTGCAGTTATCTAGGCCCTAGATTTCATTTTTCAAGCTACACGTCTCTATTTGTGCCAAGGTCTATATGTGAAAGAATATGACGTGTAAAGAATTAAATCTGTCTCTAATTACAATAATATTTGCTACCTACAATCCATTTCCATGGGCCTCCAGTGTTCAGCTAACAGCTGTTTAACTGTAAAGCCATTATTTCCAAGGTATGAACCATCACCTCCTTTGAATTATAAAGAGCTTTGCTAACAGCAAGTAGGAAGTCATATTAACAATTTCTCTCAAGTCTGGTGGTCTTCAATGTGCTATAAAAATACATTGCTGATCTATTTCTCTTGGAGTCTAATCACTCTGGTATACATCAGAAAAACAAAAATATCTGGCCCAGGAATCTCTCCTATTTGTAGTGCTCAGAAAAGGAATACAAATGGTTGAAGAAAGCCCTGAGGGCAGCATGGTGGCTCAGTAGCTAGTCACCTCTCCTAGAGTTTTATGTCAGAATCTCAGCCCTGGGACACCATCTTCATGTAGTTTGTATATTCTCCCCTCATTTGCTTGTGTTTCCTCTAGGAACTATAATTTCCTCCCACATCCAAAAAATATAGAGCCAGGTTTATTGGCTTCCCACAAAATTGCTCTTACACTATGGCAGGAATATCATGTTATGACAAATCTAGGGACGATGGTAAGCTTCTCTGAGGGTCAGAGACATGACTATAGACATGACTATATATTCCTTAAGATATTGCATAATAACTCAGTGCTACACAAATACATAACAAAGATCACCCAACTGAATAAAGATTCTGGGAATCTTTGTGAAATCTGTGTGAAACTGGGATGACAATAAAAGGAGTCCAGTGACAGGTCATGAATCTGCCAATAAATATCCTCATAAATCTGTGTGTGTCTAGGCTTGTCCCAATATTACCCTGCTACCAGTCCGGCTTTCTTTCTCTCATCTTGACTTCTTTATTGATAGTTATTGTTGTTCAGTCCCCAGTTGCCTTTGGTTAAGTACCCGATAACTTACCTGTGTATCTTGCTAGTTATATGATGTATCTTGACTTGTATCTCCTATGCTGTTTTCTGGGTACTGCATACCATCTAATAGTTTAAATCGGACCCATCATCACATTTTACATTATATAAAAAGGTGGCCATAATTAGCTTTTTTTAAAAGGCTCCAAAAAAAACAACTATGGATGCCTACTTGGTGCTCCCACTTCCTTCTGTAAACCCACCTCACAAGGTTCTTCTCCCATTCCCATTCATCAGAATATAGAGAAGTTAGGAAATCAGCCCAGCAATTGTAGTCTTTCAGGATACAAATTTCTTGCAATCCCACTACCTGCACTAACAAAAAATAGCATTGACATTGAGTGAAGTCTGTGTTGGGGAGGGTATTTTTACTAATTAGGTCAGCTCAGTAGCATGTACTTTCAGAGTGGCAAAATATCCCATTCATTGTGTTCGCTTTTAGTAAGACCTCAATAATGCACATATATGTAACTTATATTTAAATTTTAAATGTTTCCTCCTAGAAACTAGGGGCTATTCATAAAAATAGAAGAACTGAACATTTTTTAGCTAAAGATAATAAACCTTTTGACTGCATTATCATATTCCATGCATCCTGACTGTTCTTGTATAAATTTATAGAATACATCATGGTCAATCAGTAGAATCATTCTATATTGTATCAGTAAAGTTTACAGGTAAATACATTTCAAAATAATTGAAGCAAAACTCATACATGACAAAAGCAATAAACTTTAAAGTTTAAAAAAAAACAAGCAAGCTTTAAATTACCAAAAAAAAGTGACAGAGTTTCCCTTCAGCTTTGGACATAACAAGAGGGTTGGAGGGGTTGCTGCATTTATGTGACCATCTCTGGGTTCATCTGATCTAATCTGCACCTCTGCAAAAATCTTCTTTACCACCATAGTAGATAAACTTTTAGATCACAAACTATATAAAGAACTCTTCCATTGTTATAATCTTTATAAACCTTGTAAAGTATGTTTTAAAACAAGCTTTTTAAAACTAGCATAAAACTTCTCAGAGAGAGACAAGTTTATAACTGGTGTACTTGTTAAAATATTTGTGAAATCACTCCAACAAAAGCTTAATATGATAACCACGATTATTTTCCTATGAAAATTAAAAACCCCCCATTTGTATACCTAACTTGAGTTTTTTTAATCAGTGATCACATGACTGCCCAGTCTCCCTTCCTATTCCTATCTCTAATTCCGGAAGGTGGGCTGCCTAATAACATCAAACACAGCAGGGATGTTCAATCCCACCATGTTCCAGAAGGGTTTCCCCACCATAAATCATTTAGAGCAAGTCAGGGAGGTGGGAGGTGATGGTGGTAAAGTTTACTACAGAAGTACTGGCATGCCATAGGTTTTTCATAACATCCTACAGCTTCCATCATCAAGATCAGACCTGCAAATTGGCAATGCCAGCACGGACCTGCCGTATCTCTGACATGGTCAGAATTGCACAGGAAAAATTGGCAGAATTGCGCAAAAAGCACAATTTCTGTACAGAATTGCACAGAAGAATTGGCAGGATCACCAGGTAAATGATGAGACACTTGTGTAGTAATTAGCTGCATTCATGCAATGTCAGGCTGTATTTTATCAATTCACTGAAATAGCTTTGCATTAGATGTTTTATAAATAACACCAAAACCATGACCAACAGCATGTAAAATCTCAGAAGTCAAGTAAAATAAAATCACCCGATGCTGATATTATATAAGTAGGATAGTGAGTTTTATAACATCCTGTATCTATCCTGAAAGAACCTCAACCATCTTCAATGAAACCACACAGGATATTTTAGAGAAGAGATAAACAGTATACAGAATATGTAATCATATTATACAAAATCAGATTGAAACAAGACTCGAAATATCAATACACCTCAAGCCCAACAATTTCAGGACATCATATCCACGTCACATTTATGTAATACAACATGACAAGTATTGAGAATATCTAGTAGTAGTTGGTCACATTTTTATTGGACTTCTTGTAACGATGAAGACATTTTGCAGATCCCCAAAATGCTTCTTTGAATGTTGGAGAGCTGTGAAACGTCTCCAACATTACAAGAAGTCCAGTTGAATGACTAACTACTATTAGACACACCGGTGTTTCTCAACCAGGGTTCTATGTCGGGGTCCTCCTGGGGTTGTTAGGGGTTCTTTGAGCAATCTGTACCTCTCAAGTAAATTTAGCCAACACCAATGATCTATTTGGCTATCTGTATGGATGACATTCATCCCACTGACCACCAAACTGTGGATATAGTAATTATAGTAGGAGGTCCCCTATGTTAAAATGTATGAGAAAGCCTGAGATATACAATGACCTAGATAAATGAGAACATTGACAAGAGGCAGAGAAGCGTTTCCCATCCCCTGACTTCCATTGGACTATGTTTTGGTTGATCTTTGGTTGCTGGAGGCATTATAGCTCAATGCCCCATGTATCTTTATCCTGAATACACATTGCTAAAAAACATCTCAATCCACAAGACAAAAAGATAACATGAAGTCTCTCCAGCAGACCAGTCCTCCCTGACATCCCAGGCACATTCACCTGTGTTAAGGATCAAAGAGAACCTGTCACCAGACCGTTCATATATTGACAACAATCTTCCAATAGGATGAGCATTTTAAGCATGTTTTATACCTGTAAAACCCCTGAGACAGTGGCTAGGTTATCTTGTATGTAATGTCAGCATACATTCTATATATTTACACCTCTATCAGCGGCTACAGAAAAGTTAGGGAGGGGAAAGGAGCTTGGCCAGCACAGGCAGTAATCAGATACATCCATGGAATGGGAAGGATGTGACATGCAAGGAATGAGGTTATGCTAGGGTAATGGACACTTTATAACAATATTTGCCAAGCAAGTTCTAAGGTTCCTCTAGAAGTTACTGGGGGTTCCTTGAAAAATTAGCAATTTTTGCTGAGTTATGTAGTAATTATAGCAGGGGGTTCCCTGAAGACCTGAAATGTATATAAAGGGTTTTCCCATGCTAAAAAAAAGAAACATAGGTTTATAAAGTAGACAGATGTCCATAGCAAGTGAATGCAAAGCCATTACAGAAAACACTGCAGGCAAGCATTTAAAGTTGAAGTTTAATATGTTTATTTTTTGCTTCCCTTGCTTCCTTCTTTTCTCAGTTCATCACCAAGATAATAAAATTTTTAAATAAAACCTTCCTGATTTTTGGTGCTGGTTGTTCGGGGCTCTTATGTCCTTGACAACCGCCAGCCAAAGAGAATGCATGCCATTGCTTACCCTAGCAATGGGATTTTGTGATCTGGAAGTGGTAATGTCACCCCCATCCTATTATTTAATAGTACATTGGATGGAAGGTTGGCTTTACGTAAATAAACTGCAACGTATTACAGTACACACTGCAAAATTGAAATGAGTGCAAATGTGTTGCATTGATTGCATGTTAACTTGTGCTAAAGGCAGAGCTCCTTGTGTGAATCTGATCTAAGTGAATTCAGTACAGATGAACTGTATAGAAAGGAAGGTGAAGCTGGAGTTCAGCTTTAATATTCATGGTTTTTGTTGCTTTTATTGGCAGTGTTTTAGCTTGGTGACAGATCCTCCTAAAACAGCCCCCCTTGTATCTTCTCACCATGACACACAGAACAGAAGTCCCAATTTACAGGAAAAGAGCTGGCGATAATACGATCCTTCCAGACCAGTCCTCAGACAACCCTGGCATGCTAGGGACACATTGGTGTCTACAAATATCACAGATTACCGGCTAATCTTACATCAACCCAACCGGGGCAAACCCAGCGCCCCATCACACAGCAGTGGGTCCCCTGCACTCTGCACCTCAATCCGGGGCCCATTTGACAAATAGAACAATATTCAGTGATGGATGTCAGACAATTCACATTCCTTTCCAGGGGAATCACCGCTCACAACCACCCTCATTCCCATAAGAGAGAGAAATATGACATTTTTAGAAGGGGTTGGGTCACCAGAGAACCAAATTCAGTGATTGATCCTTATTGACATCCTGATCAGCTGCTGGAGAGGTCTGACATGATTCAGGGGTACAGCATGTACAATCACAAACCATGGGAAATGGGTGCACATCCTACACCACACATCACTATTGTACACCATACACATCACTATTGTACACCA
>NC_092858.1:39582795-39652638 GCF_032062135.1 Pyxicephalus adspersus
ACACATCACTATTGTACACCACACACATCACTATTGTACACCACACACATCACTATTGTACACATCACTATTGTACACCATACACATCACAACTATGCTATGATAGGAAAGTATTCCATGATCTATTTATGACTGCATACTTGTATGGAAATCACACAGACAGGAATGTGCTATGAAGCCATCATGGAGGGAAATAAGGAGTAAAGTTGGGGTGCAGGGTAGATGGGTGACATATATGTACAGAAGCTTGGACTAACCTCTCACCCGGGCGTAGCAGCAGCTGCACTGAGACAGGACTTTGCGGAAGAGGTTTTGGCAAGCACAGCCGTGGCGTGGTTTGCCCCCTCTCATTGCTCCCCAGGCATGGCGATGCCCAGCCCGGTCCTAAGCATGCCAGTGATGAGGTTCCCCCACCGTGCCCTCCAGCACACAGCATACAGCACCAGAGGAGTGGGGAGGGGAGGACACCGGGGAGGAGCGGGGAGACTGAGACAAGCCAGCTGTGTGCTCCGAGCCTCTGTCACAAGGAGGAGTCAGTGTGGCTCTTCCACAAAATGTCTCTTCCCCCTCCATCACTCCTGTCACAGCAACCCAACTTTACCCGGTCCATCAGAGACACGGGGCTGCCCGGTGCAGGCAGGGGCTGGCAGGGGACACCCCAATACATCCATGACAGGGGTCACCCCAAAACAGCCATGACAGGGGTCACCCCAATACAGCCATGACAGGGGTCACCCCGACACAGCCCTGACGGGTTACCTCGATACAGCCCTGACGGGTCACCCCGATACAGTTCTGACAGGGGTCACCCCGATACAACCATGACAGGGGTCACCCCGATACAACCATGACAGGGGTCACCCCGATACAACCATGACAGGGGTCACCCCGATACGGCCATGACAGGGGTCGCCCTGACAGGGGTCGCCCCAATACAGTCCTGACAGGGGTCACCCTAGTACAGCCCTGACGGGTCACCCCAATACAGTCCTGAGGGGTCACCCCAATACACCCCTGACAGGGGTCACCCCGATACAGCCATGACAGGGGTCACCCCCATACAGCCCTGACGGGTCACCCCAATACAGCGCCCACATAATGTCATTTATGAGCCCTCTCTTCCTCAGGCAGATAATAAAGCACAAATAAACCTTTCATGGAAAATAAAAACTCCCCAGGAGTATTCCTATATTTGCACATTATGGCTACTTACCTAGCAAAGCAATCCCTGCAATGTGTCCATCTTTTAGCTGGTTTGATTGGCTGGATTTTGGTAGTCAGGGGCTGTAAGGCTACTGCACCACTGAAACTTAAAGCGTACCTAAACTCAGACATTTCACTTTACATAAAAGGGTAGACAACTCTTCCAAGTAGGGTAAAAATGTTGTTGTTTTTTTTAAGTGCAACACCCTGTAAAAAAAATAGGGGGGGGGGTGAAGCTCCGCCCCCCCATTCTCAACCACCTAGGCGATGGAGAATGAATGGGAACTCCCGGCAATTCAACATCACGCATCCCAGGAGGCTCTTGGGTGCTCCTTCTCCGCATGCCTGCATCTCGGGCATGCGCAGAAGGAGCCTTTTCACGCACAGAAAAACTTGCCCATCTCACACATGCGCAGTGACCCAATCAGATTTTTCCTGGTTCTTCATCCTACGTCACCCAACCCAGGCATGAAATCGGGTGATGTAGGATAAAGAACCAGGAAAAAAAGGAGTAGACAGTGGTGCCGGCTCAGGGACAAATGTCGGGACAACGCGAGACCCATTGCAAGACACCTCTAGATGGATCGGACTGCCAGTTTTCAGTTTAGTTCCTCTTTAGGGGCCATTTTTGCCCCATGGTTGACCGCAGTATTCTTCCACAGTGAATAGGAGCAGTTGGGAAACACTTTGTGGCGCATAGTGACATGGACAAGTCGCATAGTTTCCTTTTCTCTGGAAGAAAAAAACGCAGCTGAATACAAACACATTTACCTGCAGCATAGTCTGCTGCTCCCTACATGCAGCAGTTTGCTGTGCGCCTTGGAGCATCCAACGGTGCAGTTTTTTTTACTGCAAGTACGAAAGGGGCCTAAACAAACAGAATCTCCTAGCAAGTTTGGAATCTTCAGCCTCTCGATCAGCTAGTTGCGGATGATGTTATTCCCCACATTCCCAAGAATTAGTTTGTAGTGCAGAATTGCACTTGCATAGTTCAGTGTACGCATATAAAATAGCCCCGGTTAGCCCTTATATATATATTTATACATTATATACAGCACTGCGTTATATGTACATCTGCATGTACAGCTGTATTTTTATCTCCTACAAATACCCACAAATGTCTGCTAATGCTGACAGAAAAGTCAGTGACCAGTTGTCACTCCAATGTGGCACTACAGTGGGATAAAAAATGTTGCAGAAGGTTTGGCTATCAGCATTGCCACCTGTAGCTTGCCAATCAGTCCCTGGCCACACCAAGCCCTGGCCACTGCTTTCTGGACTGACAGCACTGTTTTTGTAGCTGAAACCCCCCATTGTGAGCTGCAGTGTCTGGGAGGGAAGCAAGGGAAACACAAATGTTGGAGCATTTGGTTTAGTAAGGGAGGTAAAATAAGTTTTGTTTTCTATTTATAAGACTCATACATTATAAAGTAGGTGCAGAAATCTCCTTTTCACTGTGTAGCTGTATGTTTGACATTTACAAATTTTACAGAGTATGTGTAAGCAATAATATTTCAGTCCATTGTGTATTTTTTACTGGTGTTCTGCCTTTATCCCAGGTTATAAAGAAAGGGAGGTTCATCAGATTCAACTAATTTGTGCATAGCCAGTGGATGGTGCATAGCCAGAAAAGGTCATGCAATAGTAAAACGCATTGGCTTCATTTCTGATGGACCTACAGTACAGAGTTTACAGAATGTGCCATATGTTAGTGCCATTACAGCAAGGAGAATTATGCTGTATAACAAATTACTTTCAAAGAAGACTCCCAGAACAATCTCACTGTAACACATGTAATGGTGATAATAAAAATAATTTCATACACACCAGGGGTCCATTTTGCATTACTATGGATGCTGATCAGCACTACCTCACCCAACCTTCACACATGGGTTCCAGAGTCATATAAAGTATCTTTTAAGTTGAGCTGCATACAAAAGTTTAGCATGCAATGATTTAGTTTTTCTAAAAAAACATATTGACCATGTTGGTAATTGATTTCTCCTCATTGCTAACACAAGTGAAAACTGCAGGGCAATGCACGTGCTTCTTTCTAGCACTTGCAAACCTCATAAAGGGTATTTCTAGTAGGACTGGACAATTGAAAAATATACTGAAATCATTTTTTTATGGGAACCATCACAATGACAATAGTAAATCAGCCTCAATAAGGCTAAGTTCAGATGGTTGGTGGGAATAGGTGTTCATGGGCAGGGGTGTAGTCGTAAAAAAAGAAGAGAGGCACGCATGCACATCATTGTTATGTAAACGTGCCTGCCCCACTACACTCCTGCCTATGTGTCACTCAAAGAAGAAGAAACTTCCCCCATTGTGATGTCAAGAAACCAGAACCCACTCTTGTTGTGTTCAGAGAGGCAACCCACCCACTGGCCTGAGCCTGCAATTCCGTACAGGAGACATGGTCCCCGCGGGGGCAGGCCGGCCATTGCCACGGACCACCAAAGAATTCTTTGCAAAATAAGAGTGGGCATGTGTGTCCACTCCTGAAAAAAGTGAGGACACGGCGTTCCCACCTGTGCCCGCACCACTACACCCCTGTTCATGGGTAGCTTCCAGAAGTTGAACCCTGTCATCTGCTTGGCCACCCCAACCTCTGCGCTGGTTGGTAAGGAAGTAGTAATTCTATCTTTGACAGTGGGCATTACAGAACTGCTCATTAGCATTAATTCCTGATGGGAGACAGTGAGATGCTGTATGTAGCGTCTCACCCACGGGCCTGGTTCTCATGTGTAAGGTACCACTACCCACGCCACAACTTCACCAGCCATCTGAACATAGCCTATGTCTTTTTTCTTCTTGCACAGGGACTCCCTGGTGACCTTGTCCCTCAGGTATTGTCTTCTACATCCCCAGTAGAAAGATCCCTAAAATTTCCAGTCCAGTGATCAACAAGACAAAAACAATAGAAGACAATTTTGCATGCAGTAATAAACAACCAGAGAGAGGTTTTAACCCTTCTCACTTCCAGCTCTTGTGATATTGATCCTGCCTTGTCAGATCCTTGAAGATGCTTTCAGATGCCATAAGCAATCCCTGCATGATTTATACCCAATGCCATATACATTTGCTTTAGTAATCCTCACAGTCCCAGTGCTTTAACAGACATCTGTTCCTCCTACAGTAGGCCTGGAATCTTCTAGCTGTACACAAGGATCGGAAAGTTAGGAAATAGTATAAATAGCATGTGACCGCTTCATCACTAAAAAGGGCCTACACAGCATTCATCACATCGGTTTATGGCAGGCGTGCAGTATTTGCAATGCTAGTCACAGCTACATTACCAGTGGTGGCTCCATGCTTGTTTTGTTTACAAGCAGTCTATTGCTTTTTTTTCTCCTATTTATTTGTTTTTAGCTAAATTGTATCTTATGTATGAAAGGAATGTTCCATGTTTATATAGCTCTGTGTTTTGTACATTCCAAGCAGAATCATTACTATGGTTTTTTTTTCCCTCATTAGTCCTTTTATTAACATACAGTATTTTTTTTTCCAAAAGTGAATCCACATTTTCCACAACATATGCACTAAAATTCCTAAGTAAATTCCTTAATCTGTTTTCATGATTGGTCAGTTCACTCAGAAGTGATATTTTATTTTTAGTAGGAATCGGGCTGGGTAAACCTGGGGTGCGAGTGCAATAATTGTAATGATCATTAGCTCCCAGTGACAGCAGGAACAAATGAGCACTGTACAAACAGCACTGATCACTCTATCTAGTGTCCATTCAGCTGTGCCTCCGACATCACCAATGACCACTGCTGTTTCCTATGTGTGGGATGCAATGGGTCTAACAAAAATCTACCATCTGTAGGTAGCTTTAGATTCTGGTTACTGCTAACCTTGGAGAATTATTATTTCTCTCATGGCATTTACCTTCCAATTAAAAACCCAACAAATATTGTTGTAATGACACCTGAACAAACCTTAGAAATGAAGCACAGAGATTTTGTATAGAGCCCCATGAGAGAGATAGGACAAGAGGAGGGCTGAACACTAGAATGCAGCAGAGTGGCTGCTTTGCATATATATAAAAAAAACTACATGCACCATGATTCCTTGCATTGTGTATTATGGATGTGGTGTTTACACTTGTAGTCCCAGCTCTCTCTTCTCTATAGGACAATAGGGTGGCTACAAATGCAGACATTCTGAACAGTGTATAATTTGTAGACACAAGTATTATCATTTTGTTTCTGACTTTACTAAAACGTATCAAACGCAAATGTGTAGAAGATTTATGTTGCCATTTGCTAGTAAATGCAAAGCTGTTATAAACTGCTTTGATCCCCAAAAATTACATTCTGAGGCCTTATTTATATCAAAACATTCACTTAGCACCACAAATATATATATATATATAAAAAAAAAACAATACTATCACTATTTACTAGATACATGGGCTGGATAGGGTATAGCACTTGTACAGGTGGCATACAGAGATCAGAAGCTGGGGCTATAACCACACCAGGAAAGTACTGAAGCACTGTAGTCATGCTTTCTTTAGTAAAACCATAACAGTAAGTGGTCACTGATAGAACTGTTTTAATTATTCACCATTTCTATCATTTAAACATATTATGCAGTACTTACAGAAAACACTGGATCATTACTTTCTGCCTTTGTATGAAACAATCCAGTGTCCATACCACAGTCATACACACATACACCACAGGGCTATTATTGAAGGAGGCCAGTTAACATACCAGTATGATTTTGGATTGCAAAAAGAAATTGGATAACCTGGAGGAAAACCACACACACATGGAAGTACCATAAAAATTCCATACAGATTGTGGCATAAGCGGAAATATTGAAGCACTGCACTCCAAATCAAGAATGAAATGGCAAAGTTTTTATAAGTAGGCAGAGGAAAGAGCTACTGTTTGGAAATGCTTTTTTTAACTAGAATTTCTTATAATCTGCATGGAATAGATGGGTACATGTGCATATATAGTATTATATCCACTCAGTTTTGTTTATTGACTGTCACATAAATATGCACATTCAGATCACCCCAAGTACTCTTGAAAAGGCAGAAGGTTGGTCCCAGCCAGACCCCCTTCCCCCTTTATGTTGGGGAAAATATCAGCTAAAATTATCCAGATAGCTATTTCCTTTCCAAGATCAGATATCGATGGGTGTCTGGCATACTAAACTAAAGCCTGTGGACAAAAGGCACACTGCCTGAAATTAGCCTAATTGAGCAACAGCTATCTCAAGCCTATGGCCATCGAAAGCCGGTGTACTTCAGGTCTTTTTGCAGTGCACTTTTTATAAATTATGTACATTAAAGTGCATTGCATTAAGGCAGCTCAGTTCCCCACCATAGACCAAAATTCTACCTGTTGTGTTTTTCGTATCATCATGCCCAGCAATACATGGTACCATTGTGGTTTGCTGTAGATGTGAAGTGAAGGCGGGGTGTCATTCAAATACTTGCTACAGAAATGCAGTGGTGTGAATAGACCTTAAGGGATAAGTCCACCATTTTTGGTATTTCAGTTATAAGGTAAAATCTACCAAAAACTTTGAGTGGACTGAACCTTTAAAAATAAAAAAAAATGCCTTTGATGTTTTAACCTTTTCCATCCCAGGGACACAACTATTATGTATGGACTCTTCTTGGCAAATTCATGTGCATAGGCTTTTCAGGCCTCAGATATAGATGGCTGCATGCATGCGCGAATGGTCACATTTTACATTTTAGTAAATAACCCTTGTTGTGCTGGAATATGTCAATCTAATTTAATATCACAGCTAACACTGCTACTGAAGCAGAGAAATTGAATTATTAATATTTTATAATATGAAATGGATGGGTGGTAGAAAAGTATAAGCCAAGCTGACAAGGAAATGATGTAAAGTTATCACTATTATTAATTAATTAAGAAGTTTGCAGCATTTCTAATTAGCAGATAATGCTCCAGAAGGAGAGTGAAGGTTTTAGAAACATCTCGTGCCAAACAATTACTAAGAAAATCTGCATGCTGCCAATCAAACATAATAAGGGATTGGAAGAAGACATCGGTGGTTTATGATAAAGTCACACAGGCATAGAAGACTAAGTAAAGGGAAAAAATAGGGGGTACCCTGGAACAATAAACATTTTTAACCAGAGATAATAACCAGTTGTAACATTTTAGTTGATAATTGGAGAAGTTAAACAAATAATTCACAGTGTTTCCTCATGAGTTTGTGTTTTTTTTGTCACCAAAATCAGAAAAAGCAGCTTTTGTATCGTTTACTTGTTTGTAACAGACAGAACATCAAAAATTTTAAGCCACAGATGCGTGATATCTAACCACTATCAATAAACCTTTCTAATTTGTTCCCTTTTGGTCTGCTTAACATGTTAAACATAACATTGCAAGCATTTTGCTAAATATTTAGTAAACAATACATGTCAATCACGTCTTGTTCACTTCTATGTTATCTCAAGTCTAGTTAAGCCTTCCAGTTCTCAGGCTGGACTACAAAACTTTTAATTTTTATGTTGTGAGAATGAGAAGGCATGGAGGAATTCTGCAGCTTTGGGCAGGGCTGACACCATTTCTTTCAGTTTCAGTCCAAAAAAGGTACTGTGTTGTTAGTACACAACAGGAATTTAGGAACTGATTGCATTTCAGATTAACATATATCTTTTTGTACTTGCAGGAACTTTCAAAGGATAAAACCTAGGTTAATGTGCATGAAGTTCACAGATGTACTGAATATGTTTTTTTATTGTTTTGAATTGGCCTACAAGTTTAATCAGCTTATTCTCCCTTTCCCTCCTTGCTCGTGAATTTAATAAATACAATGGGCCTGAGTTATGAAAGCTTTCCAAGGCTGGAGAGGATACACTTTCATAAATAAAGCTGGGTGATCCAGCAAACTTGGAAATGATCTGGTCTAGAATTCAAAACATTTGCTAGCAAACGACTTTGAAAAAATCCATTCCAGATTTGCTGGATCATCCAGGTTCACTGGTGAAAGTGTATCCTCTCCAGCCTTGGAGAGCTTTAATAAATCAGGCCTAATGTTTCAGTTTTTGTTCCTAACCCATTGATGTCTCTTTTGTCTCTGTGCTTTTCTTTTCAATCCAAGCAAATCATGGCGTATGGGAGGAATCCTTAGGCTATGTACACACGTGCAAAAATTGTCATTGGAAAGAATCTTTCACAATCCTTTCCAACGACTGCACAATGCATGAACTGTTTTCGTCCGATATCGGCCCTGCGCTGATAATCGGACGAGAACCATTGGACGTGTATACCCAGACTTGATTCAAGCAATTATGCAAATATCAAAAAACATTATTGAGCAGGTGTCCATCTAGAACAGGGGTGCCCACACTTTTTTTGGTTTGCGAGCTACTTTTAAAATGACAAGTCAAAATGATCTACCAACAATAAAAACTTGGACTTATTAACTCCTTTATTTTGAAAGGCAGGGCTCTGCGATCTACTCCCGTTGCCTTTGCAATCTACCAGTAGATCGTGATCCACCTGTTGGGTACCCCTGGTCTAGAACAATGGCCATTCCCAAGCAAACATTTATTGTATAGTTTATATATATTTATTTAGAAACCCTTTTGCATGTTAACCACCATTGAAGCTATTTGTACATTTTTTGCTCCCTTTTGTCTTCTTAATGATCTGGAGGTTTGGCAAGACAAGGGTAATTTATGATTGGGTGGGTTTGTCAATTTACATATTGAGTTGGGCTAGTTGACAAATTTGTGGTTTTATTAACCACCTGCGGCTGATCTCAATGAGCAGTGAGCAATCTGCCCGTCCTGATTAGATCATCATACTGCATCTCAGCTGATGTCAGGTGCAGCACATACATAATAAAGAAACTGTTGCAGTTTCTATGGAGAAAATGAAACAATCACAGATTAATTACATCAATTATCCAACACAGAAAATGTTTCGGAGAAAAAAAAATTCAACTTAGAAGTTAACCTCTTAAATAGCCCTATAACCCCATGTAAGATGGAACTGGGACCATTGACCATTCAGATCACAACTTTCTAATGATGCTTTTTTTTGTTTTCCTGAGTAATTTAAAGGCTTTTGTCTGACTGGAAGCATACATATACATAGATCCTACATGTACTATATGCTGGTTCATGACATGCTCAAACCCTAAACTACATATTAGGAAACAAGAAACAGACCAGCTGCAAGGACAATGAGGAGCATGAATGCCTCAATCTCCTATGAGCCTCTTGAATTGCACTCAAGTATACTTCTGTTTTTTTATACAATGTCCCAGGTGGTTCATTTATACAATGTCTCAGGTGGTTCATTTATACAATGTCTCAGGTGGTTCCCACATATTCTCTACATGGCTAGGTACAACCTAAAAGGCCAGATGCATGAAATGCCTGAGAGGTATTGATATACTATATCAGGTTTCACAGTTCATAGGAAAATCAGAGCTTATACATTAGCTACTGTAGCTGAGAATGTGCAGATGAGAAGGATAAAATGGAAAAATTAAAACACTTTACCTTGTGTGGCCTATGATACCCACGCACGCTATGTTCTTTTTGCGATCTGCTTGATCAGCAAATTTCCGCAATGTAATAAAGAGTCAGCTGTGGGCACTATTCTGACATGGTTTCGTACAAACATACACCAAAAGCCATCTCAGAAAACAGTAAAATATTCAGTGCCATGCTCCCATTAGCTTATTAAAATCACCTGACTCTTCTCAGTTGAGGTCAGAGTTGCTTAACAGAAAAGTGGTCTATGTTCTTATTTCTTGCTCAGCACAGGATTGAATATCACACAAGAGTGGGGCAAGGGTAAAGGTAAACAAAGAACTTCATTCCTATATAGAGCTGGTACGGTTCAGCAAAAGAACACAAATCATCTTTTAGGTTTGTGAAGGCATCTCCATCCTCATACCTATACCCTTAAAAAAACTAACAACCTCAACTACTTATCTACAACAATGCTGTCCAGGACTAATAGAACTTCTTTTCATACCCCATTTTAACTTTATTGCACCTAAAAAATCCTATACCTTTATGTTATCATTCCTTGTATGCTGCACTACCTGTATGGTGCCATCTCCAACTTAAGTGACCAGCACCAAATTCAAACTCCAACCATCCTAAAATAAATGGGAAACTATGGCTGTTTATAATACTACAAATAGTTATTACTTGCATTAATCACCTTCAACATAAGTGGGCATCATTGCCACAGTCTTTGTTACCTTTGAAGCCCAATGGCAAAACACGTCAGGATTTAAGACCTATTTCATGTTTAATATTTATCTGTGGCTAGGAGAAATTTATTTAGTATTCAGTCCCTATTAATCCTATTAAGCAATGTGGATTTGGGACAGAACATGTACATTATAATTTACTTTTTGTTTTTGTATGCTCTTTATACTATGTATTACAATACAGCTACTTTGCGGAAAAAAATATTTTTCTCTCTTTGTTTAATTCAATACTTTTCTACAACTCTTATCATGTGGCACACTAGGTCCTATTTCTTCTTCTCCCAGTCCCTAGTGTAGGAGGGTCCAGTCTTCCTGGTAATGCTGGCAATGCCTATTAGCTACCACCTGTTTCGATCACAGGGTCCTCACAGGTTGCAAATTATTCCATTCCAATTTAATGACAAGGACCAAACAAAAAACTGTTCAACTGCAGCAGAAAGTAAAGCACGGAACTTGCAAACACTACTGGTAACAGTTTTCGTGATTTTAAGATTGAGTAGGTGTGGGAGGTTTTTTTTTTTCGAAAAATGGTGCACAATCTGAAATCTGTGTTTTTTTTTCTAATTTCATTTCCTGTTTTTGGTCAGATATGACCTGACCCATTAAACAATAGAATGTTTATTTGTCTATATGTGCTTATAATGTATTATAGGTTAAGTATTCCAAGTTGTTGAAATATTTTATATATATATATATATATATATATATATAGCAGGAATAATTTAACTGTACCATTTCCTTTGAATGAACCAGACCATCTTACATAAGATCCCAGATAAAAATGCACAAATTGTGTAAGAAATTAATTTTAATAAAGCAACACCTTACAAAAAATGTTTTCTATATTTGGACTAACTGGGGAATAGTTCAGTTGTCTGTCAGAATTTTATTGTCCGTGTCACTAGTGGAAAGATCCAACCTCACTTATTGTCACCAGAAATGCAAAATGTCATGATGTCAGAAAAATCATACATTAAGGATCAGTGACAGATGTCAAAGTTGGGATTTACCCCTCACTGTTGGGAAACCTCACTTATAAAAATACAGACAGCAATAAAAACTTGACTATTATATATGAAAATAAATAAAATGTTTTGACTGCAGTTATACTTTAACAATTGATTGCACTTGTGTTTTTTTTTTTTCCTTTACTCTCTGCGTGTAGAAGAACGTATAATACGGTGATTCTAGACAGGCAGCTAGGTGTTGTTCAGTTGCATCTCTACAACTCTTCCAGAAGGTTCAGTAGATTTATATTCAAGATCCAGAGTTAGAACACTCTACAGTTTACAAGTAACAGATAAAAAGCCTTGTTAATGACTCTCATGCAGGAATACAGCCAATGAAATGAAGCAGCAGACTCCAAACCACAAAATGTACAATTTTCAACTGCGAAACCTTAACCCAATGTTAAAAAAAGCAGCAGGAAGAGAATCTTTTTATAATGGGCCTTGCTGGAAACTATGCAAGTTCTTGCCAAAATTTCTGCCTCCAAACAGCTCTAGCAAACTTAGCTTTAACCATTTTGTTGCTGGACGAAGAAGAGAGCAGCATGCCTAGACTAAGTCTGGAGATGTGTCCAAACCACAAAGACATACCTACCTAACCCAGCATGTTTAGAAGGCTCCCTGCAATCATCATTTTGCCTTGGAGCACAGTATAACTCTGTCCATCAGTTTCTCAGCAGCAAGAGAAGTATATGCTTGTCCTACAATATTTTTCTTTTAATGTATAATTCCCCTTGTTGTGCACAATTTTGTATTTCATTCAGTGCCGCAAAACATTAAGTGCATTGGAAAACATTTTTTAATTATCAATAATTATATTTTATTATACAGGTTCCATAGACACTTGTAAATGGAAAATAGAATGCCAGTAATCTGCTTTCCTTTGGCTTTGGGCAAAGCAAATGCTCCGAAGTCTGTCACAGGGATAGGGAAACAAAACAAGTAATGGATATTAATTACAATGGTAATTATTTCACTGCTCTGTCAGTACTCAATTCTAACCATTGTTCTTATGTTAGTTTTACATAATGCGGCTGCTGTTTATTTGTCAGAAAGACGGCTGTGCATTTAAGAACTTAGACACATTCTTTCCTTACAACGATCTATCTTATTTATCCTTGGAATGTACTGAAGAATGTTGACACTGGATGCCCATCTTAGATCCTAAAGAGAACCTATGGTATTTGTATTACATTTTTATGTATACCTAAATGTAAATGTTATCGGTGTGTTATATATTAAAATATCAATGTACGCACACATATATGTACACATGGGGGCTCATTCATCATTACACGATGTAAGGGGGAAATATCACACTGATGGTACACCCAAAGAGGATAGTATTAATGGACTGGATAATCTACAGTACCCTAAGACTTAACCAACTGCAGGATCTAATGGTCTCAATACGGTATTTATCTGGGGAGGCTTTATAAAATAATCTCAGTCCTTAGTATAGACACTTTTGTATGTTTGCTGCACATCCTACTTATGCTCAGTTTTCATCCTCCAACGCACTCATATAACGTCCCACACCAGAAGACTTTTGTCCACAGTACTAGAGATTATTTATTTTGAGAAATGTTTTCAGTGGCACTACAATGAACAAGCACTGTACACACAAACTGTTCAATTCTATTGAGAGAAGAGGATGAGCAGGAGGCACCCTGCTGTGTTCTCTCCTGTAGAAAATGAGAGCAATCAACTCCAACTGGTTGATTATGGCATGACAGATCGCTAAAGAATATTCAGAGATTTTTGTCGGAGACCAATGATCAAGCCTGTACATGTAGCTTTAACTTGAAGAAGTCTAAAGTCACAGTTACTATTTTAAGGTATCTTACAAAAGAGCAACAAACAAACAATCATATATTCTGTGTTCTTACTTTGAAAAAGTATTACTATATGCAATCAATCTGTTTAAAGGCTGCCCAGAGATTTCACTATTGCTGGCTAAACACTAGAGGGCATCAGAGTATTTGCCTATTGGAAAACTACATGTCCCATGATTCCTTACATTTTGTGTCATAGAGGGGGTGTTTACAATTGTAGTCTCAGCTCTTTACAACACAATGGGGTGACTACAAAAGAAGATATTCTGAGCAGAGCATGAATTGTAGCTACAGACCATAAGTATATGATCTTTTCTGCAAAAGATATAAGGTATTTATGGCGACTAATTGAATGCAATTTTAAACAGCGACAGGAAGGAATTTTACCATTAGAACACAAAATGCATATACTGTTGCTATTTGACTTTAATGACACCAATGTTTTTAAGAACATTAGAGATCACTGTAATGAGATTGTCAATGCAACGAAAGCATCATTTACGGTGCATGGTAAAACTATGCAATGTGCTAGTAATGCAGATCATGACACTAGAGTTTTTGCTATATCAAAAGAAGTTTTTACAGACTTAAAATGTATATGGTGAGCCTCAAATGCTCCAAAACTAGTTAATATATAAAATCTATATTTCATTCACTCCCACCTTTAACACGAACAGGATTTGCTGAGAACACAACTAATAGTCTATGCCAGGGAATTTGCTTGTTTTTCCCATGATAACAGAATTGAGGGATTATCAATCTTCAGATTAAAAAAATGAAAAACTGCACTTGATTAGTTGTTAAAGGCAGCCCAGATATTTTTCCTCTGGTGTTTATAGATTATTCCTGTTACTGTGAACTCTGCTTAGAGTGGCAAGTAAAGTATTCAAAACATAGCTTCCCTTTGTATATATTAACAACATGATCTTAAGAAGAAGAACAGCTAAAGTGCTCTCCTCCTCTTTGCACAATAGGCTGCCCAAGTGGTCACTGACACGTTCCTCTGTGTTCTGTAGCCTTGCCGGTACCATATCTCATAGCAGAATATTACTACAAGGAAACTTGTGGTATTACATTAAACTAGAACACACCCATGAGATAATTAGTAGCACATGTCAGTTAAAAGAATGGCAGCTTTGAAAGCACCAGGGATGGTGGCTCACTGGTAGTGTTAGCCTTCCATATCAATTACAAAGACACTTTTCATCCTTTTCATCATGCCGCTGCCCTTCCCTGCAATTAGTGGGTGCTACTGCCTGTTAATTGGTGTAAATTGATATCAGCAGGTGTAAAAGCAAGAATTGTTTCTGTAGAAATGAGACTGTACTGTACTAGCATACTGTACATGAAAAATTCAGGTTAGATCCTCAGACACTTTGCTGATTATTGAATTCATCTGCGATTATGCAAACAATACTATCAGAGGAATACTAATCACTGTATATACAAGATGATATGTAAAGAGAGTCTGCTGAGCGCTGTTTCTATCCATAGTAAACCTGTTATGTGAAAAAAAGACCTTTGTTTGTTTTTTTGTGCAAAGTGACATATGGAGGCCCATTTACAAAGCTATGTGATCATAACAGTTAACTGGATTTTCGATAGGATCAGAAGTGTTATGCAGAATTTTTAAAGCGGAACTAAACTTAAAAACTGAACTAAAAATAGTCAGCAATTTTGTATTTATTTATTGCAGAAGGGTCCAGCTATGTCTCTTCTGCAATAAAATAAACTTATATGTCTATTTGTTATCTTTTGTAGAATGTACACTGATCTGCACATGCATGAATATTCCTAGCATACCTGGGTGGAAGTGAATTCCGCTGTATATATGCAAGGGTTGTGTCATTGTGTCTAGGCCAATCAAGTTCACCAAATATCCAAGCCCAAGACCAGGTTATGTCAGCATTTGCAAAGGAATGAGGTGGAATTAATTTGATTCTGTTCTAAAGAGATGATACATGGGAAAACTGGGAAAACGTGTGTATTGCACAGATTTACTGAATTTATAGACAAGTGGAGTTATAGACGGTTTAATGTTTTTAGTTATTTTATGAAATAGATACATTTTGCTGCAAACACTCTTAACAATGCATCAGTGTAAATGTACTAAACACCTTATTTCTACTATATACAATGCATGATTATCTATGTAGAAGGAGTTGCCCTTTAACTCACTGCTCATTGGAAATTACACACTTTCCACAATAATGACTAGTTGATTGGGTTGGTTGCCCAGGCTGACAGCTTGAGAGGAGCAATACTTTAATCATCATCATCAAACAAGAGGTACTTTTTAAAATTGAAAATTATTATGTGATTTTATAATGCTGACATGTTTCCTGTTAGTTTGGGTGAATTTTGGATTTTAATGATAATTCCACTTAAAATGAATAGCAAACTAATGAACCACCAGTAAAATAGTTTCAGCACTGCAACCAACACATTTGGGGGTAATTTACTGCAGTGCAAGAGTCCTTACCACAGCTGCTGCAGATATAAATCCTATTCAAGTCATTGAGCATGACATCCGGAACAGCCTGTTATGAGCAATGGAACCTTTGTGTATTGCTCTGTGTTTGTATTGTACTGTCTGCAGGATGTGTGTCAATATACAGGAGAAAATGATGTTTGTCCATTAACAGGTATTTCAACCTGCAACAAAACAATATTTATCCAGCAGTAATTTGACAATTATTGAAATGGGTAGTATGGTATTACGGTCTTGAGAGGGCTTAGAAAATAGCACATGCCTATCAAGGCAACAATGACGAGCAATTTATCTCAGTAGAGTCACTGCAGTGTAAAGAATGATTCATTGCCATCTGCATATTAGTGGAAAGGCCCACGTGATCCGTGCTGTTTGTTAGTTATTCATGGATTAGAGTCCACGTCTGATAATTATGTTTTGGAACAAGTCAGGTTCCAGCTAGGAAGAGAATTTATTAGGGATGAATGTCTCATACTATCCTGTAATATAGAACTATATAGATTTTTTTCCAAGGCAGAGATCGTGTTATCAGTATATGCGGCCCCAATAAATGCTGTGGTATGAACTGAGCTTAAAAAGCTGTCGGAGAGCTTGAGTCCAGATACTTTGCCTAGGCAGGTATAATTTATTAATCTGACATAAGGTATCATCACTTGACCAACCAGGAGGACGACCGACGACACGGCTAAACTAAAATAAGTTTTTGTTTTCAGATTCACATTATTCCAAATGTTTAAATAGACAGTCAGTCTGGCATCTTGTAACTTATAAAAGGCTTTCTTGTCACTCGCTGTATTTAGGAATCAGCTGCAGCATCATGTTGTCCATCAAGGCTATGGCTATACTTTAGGCTATGTTTAGGCTGGTGGTGAGATTGCAGTGAACCATGTCCACAGGTGAGATGCTACATGTGGCATCTCACCCACATATTCCCTTAAGCTACGATTACATGTCCAATGGTTCTCGCCCGATAATCGGCTCAGGGCCAATATCGGACGAGAATCTGACGTGTGTACAGCGCCCGTCATCCATCGTCCAAACGACCGGCCTGGCCGATCCAGGGACGATGGACGACAAGCGATCCTAATGCAAGGCAAAGGAGGAGAGCGCGCAGTGAGGTGTCCCCCGTCGTTCTCCCCCCTCCCCCTTGTCCATGGAGCAGAACGGTGCTGTATGTACAGCACTCGTTCATGTATCATGCAGTCCTTAGTCGTTGGAAAGGATCATGAAAGATCGCTTCCAACAACTATAATTGCACATGTTTAGGGCTTAAGAGAATGAATAGGGGGCAAGAGTGAGCTGTTCTGTACTGCCAAACACAGCCCGCTTTGAATTGCTCAAAAGATGATTCCAAACAAGCCCCCAAAGTAACTGAACAAATGAGACCTGGCTCCATTACAGCACACAATGCTCTCTTCACATTTTCATTTATTCACTGAGCAAGAATTACTGGAATTTTAAAAGAGGAAAAGAAAAAACAAAAACGAATATTATGTTTTTAAGGGAAGTACAACATTGTCAACACCAGGCCTTTTACTTATTAATGACATGTCACTAAATAGAGGACCGCATTTTTAGCATTGTTCAACTTTTGGAATACCTCTAAGAAAAGAAAAAATAAATAACACACTAGTAAAAGAGTTCCTAAAGATTGCTTGAAAACTAGTATGGCTTTTCAAAGTCTACCAGGCTTTTTGTTTTCAAAGAGCTCAGTAAACAGCTTGGTATCTGATGAAGTATCATTGTCCTTGTTTAGACAAATGTTTAGCTTTCAGGTCAGGAATACAGAGAATTTCCTAGACATACATAGTTCCATTACTAGATTTTAACAATGGCTCTCAGGAATTTAAGTTATCAAATAACGCTTGTATTCACTTGAAAATATTTGTTTTGCTGGTAAATATAAAGTAAAACTATAAGCAGTTAAAAAAACAACAACACAATAAATGTAAGATGTATTAATGGAAGATTATAAAATGTATAGTAAATTTGTGAAAACATGCAGATGAGATAATTAGGCTATCTTCTTGATATATGACAATGGTAGAGAAAAACAAATCAACAAAACATTCATCTAGAAAAGCCATTCTTTTAATCGACCCAACGCCGATTGGAGCAATGTGCGACTGAGGGCCACATAGTTGTGTACTGACCACATCGTGATTATGCTCCCTTATTGTTCAATCTGCAGTGTGTGTGTTTATGAAGTTGTATTATAAACTGCAGAAGAGAACTAGATTCTATCCATTGAGCAGGCAACGCTGTTGATAAATACAAGAAATATGCCCAGCTCACTATTTGTCAAACCAAACATTTGTTTAATATTATATATTCAAATCAATATGATTAAGCAGTGCTGTTACACTAGTGTGCAACAAAACTCAATGTTGTATTATTTTTACCGGATGAATATTTTAGAATGCCAAGTAAACTATTTTCAGTGCACTTATAAGCATGCAAGTATGCATGGCTATCACTGTTCCAGCTATATTAGGGCACTGCCCTTTATACCTTCAGAAATATTTCAGTACATGCTCATCATCTGATGATGTCTGCTTATCAAGTGCAGAAATAATACATCAAGCTCTTAGCTATCCCATACAGATTTGTAGTTATGGAAGTGCCTGTGTGTGCCTATAATAAACTTACTGATCTATCAATGCATTATGCTATTCTTTCCCGGAGAAATGTTAGTCAATCCAAACCATACTTTATTTTATTATTAGTGTAGGTAAAGGTTAAACCTGTGTTTTGTCTGGAGTTATACTTTATGAGTAAAAGCTGCTACACAGTGTGCTATGATCATTTGAAGGACAGAAATGTTAGACAAATGAACAGGCCTTGTGTATTTGGTTAAATAAAAGTTTTTTTTTATTTTTTCCTATTTAACTCAAGTTTATTTTCGGGAAATTTGGTGAGATAGATCATGCCAGTGCAAACCACACTGATTTTAGATAGCATCCTGTCTGTGACCCTTCACTTGAATAATACCATTCATTCTACCACCAGGAGGCAGACTGGGTGTTCTATTACCAGACATACAGCAAATAGGAAACATGGCTAGTCCACAAAATTACAAAAATAACCAAGACACAGCACGGTACATTCAAACAGACATTCTAATTTAACACTGCATCCAGAACTGCTGGGATCCCGCCGATTCATAGGCTTGGTATGTGGTATGTAAAAGAAAAAAGTAAGGTGCTAATTTATTGCAACAAATGACACAGAGCAATGAGGAATCATTGTGGTAAAACTGGATTGGGGGCCCACATTCGCACACAGATTCACACACAAAACAATAACAATGGGCCTGGAGAGTATACGCTTTAATCAGTAATCTGGGTGATTTAGCAACCCCAGATTGGATCTGGTCCAAGATTCAAAACATTTGCATAGCAAATATCAAATGACTTTGAAAAAATCCATTACAGGTTTTCTGGATCACCCAGCTTTACTGATGAAAGTATTTCCTCTTCAGCCTTGGAGAGATTTATTAAATCAAGACCGATCTTTGAACCTCTCTAACTAATGTGAACTGCGTATGTTGCAGTCCTAGTAAATAAAGCTGCTTTAATTCCTTCTGTTCCTACAAGGTTTACTATAGAGTAAGCACATCAACAAAACCCAGAGTGCTGTGCTTAGTTAGGAGAATGAATAAACCGCACACAAAAATAAAGTCTGTATCCCAGAAGTTGGTGCACCTTTATGACCAAAACCCTTGGTGGGGCAAAACCCATCAAAAGATTTGACGCAGGTTTATGGCATGACTTTTTAAAATATATTGATGTTTGTACAGCGGCATTCATAATACAAATAAATGCAGCTTCTTTACTTTATTAGTTTGAATGTTTTGAGGAATTAGACTTTTTACTGCTATTTATCACTGGAATCTCTATTCCAAGCAGCATTGAGTACAGGATCTTAAACCAGTGTGTGTACAAAGACATGCAAATACACAGTAAATTCTCCTCCACGTTTTGTTTGTGGAGTCTTTTAACACAATATTGGCTGGTATGTTGTATGTGGGAATAACAATAACATTTTAGTGCTGATGTTGAGGAAGGAAAGGGGTCCTTGGAGTAGTCAATTGTAACAATAGTTACTAAAGTAATAAAACCTGGAAATCTCCCTGCAAATTGGGAACAGTTAAAACCAGACAACATAATCCCTCTGTGAGTTTTTTTAAAACAAGAAATTCTGAAGCATGGGATGAATAGGGGGGACAAAAAAGATAGAAGTCTGCTGGTGAGAATAGGAAGAAAATGGAGAGAAAGACAAAAACCATATAAGAGGGAGGACAGGGAGGACTCCAAAAAACAGACATGCCAGAAAGAGAAAGTGAAGGATGCTGTGCAGCTTTATTGGTCTATACCAGAAGTAGGCAAATTCCGGCCTTTAGGCCAGATAGGGCCTAGCCAGTATTCCAGTCCGGCCTAACGCCCTCTAGTTATTTATTGTTCGATCCGGCCTAATTGAATTGTCATGTTATCGCGAGTTCTTGCGATATCATCGAGTTCCTGCACAGTAACCCCAATTACTTTGCCTAAAGAGCTGAAGCAACGTAAATACCAGTCTCCGGAAGGTTGACCTCGAACGTTGTGTCTTCAACTCCGAATGGACTGATGAGTAATTCTTCCTCCAACACGGCAACAAAGCCCTGTGTTTAGTGTGCAACGACACCAACAGCACTTTCAAGTGGTCGAATCTCAAGAGGCATTTCGATGCCAAGCACGCGCACACGTATGGAGACTACACCGCGGATGAGAGGAAGACTGAGGCTGCTCGCTTGCAGTCACGGTTGGAAAAAACTTAGTAGTCCAAAAAGTTTGCCGACCACTTGTCTATACAGAAGCTCAATATTAATTTGAAACAATTGTAAGTGATGGTTTCAGGTGACAGTTTCAAAAAAGTGGGTGAATATTAACTTAATTTACCCAATAGTGTGAAAAGCATCTGCACGTGATTGAAGAGCTGAATAAAGTGTATCAACTCCTTTAGTAAATCAGCTTGACCATGACAGCCATTAGGCCTATTTTAAGACTCACATTGCCCTGTGAGTGTTATATTAATTCTCTCATTGACTATAATTACTGGAAATAATAGTTGTTATGAAAAACAGCCATTGTTTTAGCTTAGTGAATTCAGTCTATTGAGAAGATTTTTTTCTGTTACTGAAAAACCACCAACAGCTGATTTATACAGTAAATAAATACAGAATAAAAGGCTTGGGATCAAATTCCTATTGGTTAAGTATGAAAAGTCAAGTACTACCAAAATAAAATAAAATCATCACAAATCAAACTAATATTACAGTGAATCAAAAATGTGTGAAGTTATTTACATCTAAACCTGCACTAGTCATATATGTTGTCCATTTAAAGGCGCTTCTCCATAGATAATTTTGATGGCACCTTTAGACAATTCCTCACCCACTGATGATGTAACATTTGAATACCCATATGCAAATATTGACTTTCTGTAGGTCGATAAATATACAGGGCTAGGGATACCCTGCTGTCAGGCCAAAAAAAGGGGTAATTTTCTTCATATGCAAGAGGAGTTTTCAAAGTAGTCCCCAAATTATGTACAGCTATGCCTGGCAAATTATGATGTCTTCTATTCAAAGGGAAGGGGAAGGTATTTATTGATTTATTTGAACTAGATTTTAATATATTTTTAAAATAATCAGTAATTTGTGGAGATAGTTAGATAAAGTCATTTCCAAATGTTTTTTCCTATTAAAATCAAGCTTGGCCTCGCCATTTCATAGTAATTTTTTTTTGTGATAACCTGCTTCAAGTCATTAAATGAAACGACAAGTATTCGTAAATGAAAAGTTTGTAGTTTACCTTCTTCTGATTCTGAGCAGTGGCGAAAATTTTCTGCAAACCATGCTCTAAAGTCAGAGAGACGTCGGGTCCTGCCAATTCCCGGGCATGTGTTTTCAGGAGGGGTTAGCTGGCTGGCTGCTGTGTCTGATGACTCCACACTGTGTTCTTCATCCACATCTGTGTTTTCTGGCTCCTCCACATTCTCTTCATTACTGCTGTGTTCAGGTGCAGCAGAATCCTCTGAGCAAGCTTCCGAAATCTAAGTAGTGAAAACAAAATATTTATATTTAGTGTTAATAAAGAGTCATTTTAGAACTACATTACTTTTAAATAATTAATAGTAGCAAACATGTGCTTGTTTTGGCCAAGGGGTGAATGATGTTACAGGTGATTTACGAAGGAGGGGGGAATGACAGGTAGGACAGTAGGAACAGTGTGCACTTTCCAGGCACAAGCAGAACCTAATCTATAATACATACAGGGGGGCAATGACAAGAAACTGGGGGCATGTAGCGAACATCAAGGATGTGTTCAAGTTTAAAAACTCCTGCCCTATGAAATACTTACCTTTGTCCACATTATAGTAATAACCAATGCACAGTCCTGCCCATGACACACAGCAAGCATGCCATGACCCCTTTATTGCAGAGTACAGATGACTTATATTCACCTATATTCAAAAGAAGCCAGCAGGAGAAAAGAAAGTATTTCATACTGTAGGTTGTGCTCAGGGTAAACATGCCCTTTAAGTTTATTAGTATGGCGCTTTTAATGAAAAGTCAATGTTGACTGTGTACCCCATGATGGGTGCCTGAACATCAAACATCACTTTGGATACATGTGTTATCAATACACCTGATGGTGCAGACATTTTTTCTAAGTAATGCATGATGGTGTTTATATCTTAACAGTCCCCTTAGTAAAATCCCACTGCAGTTAATATGTTTTGTGTGAAAGCACCCATGCTGGTTTCACATCTGTGCATCCCTGTTTTCATGCTTTTTTATTATTCTTTTAGGGCAGGTGTACTGCCATGTATTGACATGTTCACTGGAGTGCACTTAGTAATGCATACAAAGTTGAAGTATATCATTTGTGTGTTGCATTAGACAACCCATTAACATTAAATGGGCTGACAAATAACCCAAACAAACATAAAACTAAGCCATTTTTACTGCAGTGCACCATAGCAAACAGATGGTCCACATCTGTGAATTGTGGTGTGCTGTGGCATGCTGTTTAGGGGTACCATTCACAATGCACCTTTTTATGTTTTTCCATGTTCACCACATTGGTTGTAACCCAAAGCAACAAATCTACTGTTTGTCCACATTTTATTTTTTTCTTTGAAAAAACGTTGAAATAAAATTTTAATTCAGAAATGCCTTTCACCATACACATTTTGTTTTACATGTGTATTGAGCACATGACAATTATCTTTGCATATACTACAAGTGTAATTCCCATGTCCTTTCTAATTGGTGCAGTGGGTTGTTACACATCAATGCTCTTTACAACCTCTCATCACTAGCAGATGAATAGCAGCAGAGATAATACATTATGTGCTTATATGCTCCTAGTTTTGAAGTGGAATTACCAAACGTTCTGGTTTAACACCCATGCAAACTTCCTGACACCAAGGCCCCGATTTAATAAAGCTCTCCAAGGCTGGAGGAGATACACTTTCACCAGTGAAGCTGGGTGATCCAACAAACCTGGGATGGATCTGGTCCAGGATTCAAAGCATTTGCTAGCAAATGACATTGAAGAAATCCATTCCAGGTTTGCTTGATCACCCAGCTTCACTTGTGAAAGTGTATTCTCTCCAGCCTTGGAGAGCTTTAATGAATCAGGCCCCAAAAATGTGATTATGTTATCAGAACATCACTGGGGTATTTTTCTCTATGGGAAGAACTGATGAAGCAGCTTAGAGAGGTGAAAAAAGCTCTCTTCAACATTCAAAGAGCAAGTCCAGTTGAAGGTGACTAACTACTACTTGATTTACAAAGACCTGGGAAAATGAGAACCTTTATAAACAAATTGTAGACTGGCATAACATAAAATAAAATCTGTTACCAGCTCCCTATTGCTCATACAGATATTCTGTGTCCCAAAGTAATGTAATCTAATTAAAATGCCTTCCCCCCTTCCCCAGTTTCATAGTACATTAGTGTTGGAAGCAGCCATCATGCATTGTTAGGTCATATCCTATTCAGAGGAAGACCACCAAGAAAACATAGAGATGTAGTAATAGATGTAAAGATTTAGTAGTAAGATGTGTAGATGTAGTAAATATTGGCAGAGATTTCCCGATACCTGAAGTTACTTAAGGGTTACACATCTGCAGAAGCAGTGGCATGTACCTCTATAAAGTGTTCTCATGTAATCTGTGGTAAATATGGAAAAGTTCTAAAGATTTGTGTGAAAATGGGAAACCTGTGCTGTACATTATTGGTGGCCTCTGCCTCACTATGAGATATGACACAGTAGCAGCAACACTGAGAAGCTGCTAACGGGGATGACAAAACCATCACTCTCAGCAAATAAGAGCTTCAATTCTCTCCCTCAATACAAAACTGTCCCTGCCCCAAAAAGAGACTGAAATTCTGCTATGAAATGTTTTCTTCTAGATATTAAGAATCTTGTATAGCTGCAAAGTTTTGACTTCTCCTCTAACCCATTCTCCGTCCCTATCTTCATCAAGAACAAAAATAAAAATAAGAAAGATATTCCCAACTTGTGGATTATATATGGATAGAAGGGTTGGATTCTTATTGGTTGCTGTGGATTGGCTGTATTGGTTTGCTCAGTATGTTTTTCAGTCACATCTTAGTTGAAAAACAGTCATTTAGTGCATTTTCCCTGTGTGGCAAAAAATTAGGTTTTCCAGCCAAAACCATTTTTGCAAAAGATTACAAGATTCACACACTTATCCCTATGTACGCCACTTCTGACAAACAGCGAAAAAAGTATTGCATAAGTAATCTGATTCCAAGCCAACATTTCCACTGCCTGACACAACCCTAATCTTCACAATAAAAACTTGTAAACAATCACTCCCATTGTTTTTTTGTATTTGCTTGTTTTTATCATTTTCATATGCTCAGACAGTTTTGCATTGATTTGCTTAGTACATAGGGTCATTATAATCAGTTTAAACTTACTTGAATATATTAAATAAACTTTTTATTAGAAGCATAGATGACTAAAAGAAGCTACCTTACATTGGACATATTATGAAAACAACCAAGTCACTAAAAGACAAATAGGCAGAATTCACTCTGGCAGTGAGGTTGCAGTGAGTTTACTGCTTCCCTGCGCCAGGAACGGCTGCCTCTCGAGGAGACGTTATATAGAGCTCCCCAAAGTGGATTAATACCAGTACTGCCCACCGCCGCCAGCTGTAACATGTGCAGATGTTGGTTCATTAGGAACCAGCGCTGCTATGAAAGTGTTTGAGTGGGTGCCAAGGTGCCAGCTACAGCAAGCTTCACGGAATGGCGCAAGGTAGAGGCAGGTGTGAACCTCCCCTTATGACTGGAAAAATTGAAGGGAAAAGTAGAAAAATATCAATAAAGTGAATGAATACAATCACTGACAATATCAACATGCAACTGCAAAATAAAAGATAGATCATTTTGGCAAAAAACTAGCAATGTAGAAGTAACACAATATGATGATGATGATTATCATTACTAATAATATTAATATTATTAGGAAGAAGAAGGACTAAATGTGTAACCCTGCCTACCTGAGGTTACACATTCAGTTCATCTCCATACATTTGAAAAGCGTTGGTTATACTGTTTGTGTCTGAGGACGTTTCTGGCTTTCAGTACTGATTGTGTCTCTGTGGACTTGTTTCCTGTGGAGCTACTATGGTGTCATATATTTTGCTGGTGGTGATAGTACATTACTGATTGGAGACATATTTCTGGCTGTGTCAGTACAACGCAGAAATGTGAAATTCTAATTCGGGAAATGAATACTATATTCGTAACTAGAGCTCCCTGAAATGTAATGTGGGCATAAGGGGGTAGAAGCTTGACTAGTATTGGCCAGAAATTTGTCATGGTGGCCCTGTTTAGATGAAATAGTAGGTGGAATTGAGAGAACTTTCTTTGAAGAGACTGCACCATGTCTACTGAGGAACCTGCTTAGTTCCATATTAGATTATGGTATTTCTGTTAACATTATTGCAAAGTTTTCAATTTTATATATTCAATCTCATAGAAAGGGACCATAAAAGATTATATTGAGTATTTAGCTGCAAATATATGTATGGAACTGTAAATGGACAACAGTTGGGATTTATTTATTTTTATTCCTATGCAGCCCATAAAACTCCAGTTTGATATGTCTGTGCTAGGCTGGCAGCACAGAAAAATGTAAGAGATCCTAATTGTCTAATAGTGCATAACCGCCAACTCTGGCCTACTTCTGCTGTGCAGGGGGTCATGGGGAGGTAATAAAAATGGGTTTAGGTTGCTATAATAGTAATATTTTCAAATACGTTCTGAAGAGCCTAGAATACCAATTTATTTATAAAAAAGCAGATAGGTTACACACATTGGTTTTACTTTTTGCAAGTAACCAGTGGCATTTCCTATTTGTTGTCAGTGTGAGCTGTATGTTTATGCCCTTCATATGACATGTATCAATACTGTAATTGTGGCTACCATGACAACTTGTTTTCTCTCCTCCAGGCAGCTCTCTGCAGCTAAGAATGATTTTACATTACAGCCATATCAGGCTTTACATATTTCGTCTGCAAAAACATAGCTTACGGTGTTTGGGAATGAAGGTGATAATTGCTGGTTGAATGATAGTAAGATTGCAGATCCTAGATATAACTGATATAAGTAAATATATAGGAGAACATCAATGGGAGAGGCACCGTTCACTGCCACATGTGTGGACTTTAGGGCGGGCCTTGGACTGACACACTGCTGGTATTTGCCTGGAGGGCTATAGGTAGCCTTCCATTGCTAACTTGGCCCACCTTCTGACGATGGTAAAGAAATAAGCTTTAATTTAATTTATTAGTATTCCTTTCATATGATGCTTTTAGAGGGACTACCTGTACAGTACATGCACATTACATCAGGCTTTTCATCAGGCAACCCTATACCCCTGGGAAACCACTGAATATATATAAAATATAAATGTAATATATAAAAAAAATGTAAATATATAAAATTAGAAATAATTTTAAAAAAATTAGGTCTTGGGAACCCTTGCTAAAACTAATTTATTGTAAAGAATACTTATCTTACAGTGGTGGCTAGAAATTTTTTTATAGACATCCAAAAACATTTTTAGGGGCATGCAGCTGGTTTTACCAAGTGAAGTTGGCCCCAGAACTATGTTGACATCATGAAATAGAAGGTCAATCAGCTACACTTCAAAGAACCTCTAGAGGAACCATAGTTGAGAATGGCTGCTTTAAGTTAACCCCGTCACTTTAACCCTTTTACTGCCAACCAATCTCTTATGGCAGATCCAACAACCACATGTAAACAAACTTCCGGCCACTATAGCATCCAGTAATCTGTTTACTTTTCTGGATCAGGGCTATTAAAATCGAAGTGATTCAAGCAACTGTGAAGGCACTAAAAGCTTGGCATAAAAAGTAATTTTAGGACTGTCATTGGGGGGAGCATGGAGAGAAGATCACATACCCAGCCTTTCCTTCTCCCAAACATAGAAGCACTCTGCTCTGAGCACCATAAGCTTCACAGCTGTGACATGTCAGCTGCCTGCAGTGGTTGATCAGTTTGATTCTTTACTCAACTGAATAAATTAGATGCATACAGTTTACATGCTTAGTAGATTTTGTATCTATTTACTCAAATATTTTATATTTTCCAATTAAGACTGTGATTTTATTGTGTTTTGTGGCTTAAAATTAATCTGGGAGTAAGTTTGATACGCAGTAATGCAAATATTATATAAAACACAAATCAGAATTTAATTTTACAAAGTGTTTGCTTTCAGAAAATATATATTTTGGGTTTTAAACACATTTTCATTTAGAAGATGACATTTTTAGCACATGCTCAAAAAATCAACTAAGTGAAGGGAACACATTGCAATATTATCGAGGTTTTTGGTAATTTTTGCCTGAAAAGTAACTCTACAAATCAATCTATACCAAAACTAAACACTCTAAAGTATTTATATAAACTAAACAAGTAGTAAAAAAAAATCCTGAAATAAGCCCCAACTGACATATGTAGCTTTAGGCATTGTGCAGAATACATCTTCACAGTTCACAATCACTGAAAACCCCTTAAATGTAAGCAAACACAAGGGGTATATATTTATAAATAATTCACATTTTTTGAAATGAAAAGTGCTTGTTTTATTCTTCAAACTGATATAAGCAAATGTACCTAAACTGGAGACAGGGAAATATACTTTAATGTCCTTGAAGAGCATTATGGTAAATAGACATGGATGAACATATGGATACATTGTTTTTTTTTTTAGCAGATATCATTCTCAGTTCATTCACACAGTAGAACTGTGCTTGTTTTTATTCAAAATAAACACAAACATAATAATAATATTTATGCTAAAAACTCAAGTAAAAACTAAAAAAGAAATACCTAAAAGCATTAAAGTAAATAATTGGAGAAGAGAAGAAATGAGTTAGGACTGATTAAAAGGCTCAATAGGAATACATGTTAATAAATATTTTTTTTTAATTGTAAGAATTCTTTAAGTGGTGCTATATGCATAGTTTGGTGTACATATGAATGGAATAGTACCTATATTGTAACAAGATATTATTACATTGTATTGATTAGTGTATTAGTGGTGAGGTCCATTGGCAAAAGCGAGATGTAGGAGATACATCCAAAAAACTTTGTTTAGGTTCAATATTTTAATATACAAATTTATATTTAAAAATGGTAACACTTTTTGTATTTAAATTCCTACATTTTTAAAGAAACAAGACAAAGGGAAGTATATTGCTGCAGATATGTAACTAATTTATTTGTTTGACCTCTGTTGAGAGAAAAAAAGGCTCAATGACTCTATGAGCATGGAGACATCACTTGTGTATTACAACAATGCAGTTTGATATCATAAAACCAGAGCCTTTATACATCCCTACATTTTGCCTTTGGGCTCCATGGCAGTGAAAGAATACCTATGTAACAATCCACTGAAATGTATAAAAAAAAACAAAAAAAAAACATGTACCTGAATTTGTTCACTGCTTTGTTTGCTGCTTTATTCTAAAGTACACAGTAAAGACAAATTACATTTCCTCCAAAAGCTGAAAAGCTGAAGGTGATCTCTCACAGGGATTGCTGACGCAAGATGACATGCAGATGATTGCTTCCTACTATAATCCCAAAAAACAAATCTCAGTACTGTGTTGAATTCAGACATTTATGAGCAGCTGCAAGTATCTCAATCATACTTATAGGCTGCTACAAATAATACAAATCCAAGCAAATGGCAGATTGATGAAAAGAGTAAATTTCACTCCATCTCGTGTTTACTTAACATACCAGCTCAGGTTCAGTGAAATTCTCTGTTTATACAACTCTCCTGAACGTGATCGGCCATCAGAAGTGAACACAGGCTGACGTATAACTAACTCTGATAGTAAATCAGTCCATTAATTCACCATTTTACAGTAAAATACCTACATCCCAGACTAGACAGATGTACTTTAATGTATGTAAACTAAACAATAAACTCATTACTAGTAATGTTGGTGTTCGAATTCAGGCTGTCCTTATGTTCGACCTGAATATGGCTGTTCGAATTCAGATGGACTCGACCCGAAAAACATTTGATTGCACAAATTTGTTTGTAACAAAATGTGTTTAAAAAAATTAAAACATTTATGTTGAAGTAATTTATTGAATGTGTGTGATTTGTGTAACTAATATTTATTTTTTTACAGGTTATCCCACAATGACAGGTTGATTCCAATGGCTGCATAGCCGTAGGAAATCTCGTGTCGGTGTGAGATCCCTGGGCAGAGGTTATATGAGGACAAGTCTCCCCATTCATCACCTCTAGTGCTCTGTGATTGGATGAGGAAAGGTAAACCCTAATGACAGCTCAAGCGTCATCAGGATTTTCCTTTCCCCAGCCAATCACAGAGCACTAGAGGTGAATGAATGGGGAGACTTGTTTACATTTAGCCTCTAGTGCCGCAGCCGCATTCCCTGAGAACAGTGTGCGATCCCCGGCATGTGGAGCTGTCAGCTCTGCTCCCCTGATTGCTCTTGCAGTTCTTCACAGTCCCGAAAAATAACCCAAATTTCCCCACCATTAACTTTAATTGTGTTTGATCTCGACATTCGATCACCCAAACAATATCCCCCTATTCAATTGAATGAATTGAATTGAAGCTGTCTAATCGAATAGTGAGATATTCGACCAAAACTTATTACTAGTTCCCATTTTGTCTTTTAAATATGCCTTTTAAATATATGGTTTTATTTGTTTAGTTAGTGCAAAAACATTTGATAATATAAATAAAGGAAGAGCTGTCTTAGGTAATGTGCACACTTTCTGTGTTATTTTAGTGAACCGAGTTAGCCCTCTTTGGAAACTTTAAAATATAATATTGAGATGATTCAATATGCTTTATGTCCTATGTTTTAAATATGTTGTAGGTACCTTAGTTTTGTATCCTAATGTGAATTATCCCTTATGCCCTTATGTTTTTGTTTTTTGTTTGTTTTTTTTATTAGCAACCAATAAAAACAGACAATTACAGAACTCAAACCAGTGTATACAGATGGCAAAAGCAAAAAAAAGCATGAAAAGGCATACAATTTACAGAAATAGTTATATCTAGTAACTCGAGAGAACATATAGCATGCCATGTAATGATAAATGGAAAAGAGAAATAAATTGTATACGTACATAAGAACATTTCCGTTATAGCAGTAAGCAATCTACCATTAGGTTTCATTGGTCGCTGATTTTATATTAAAGAGTATAGAAAAAGAGAGGAGAGAAAGAGAGAAAGAGGAGGGGGGGAGGTGCTGTATAGAGATAAAACAAAAAAGAGGGTAGTGGGGAGGGGGGGGCAGGGGGAGTAGGGATCGGTGCACAGTGGAGGCGCTGTATGCTCACGGTAGTGATGCCCTTATGTTTTTAAACACTGTAAACCTCATATATTCCCAAAGAAGCAGTCTTGACTGTGAAACGCGTAGAAATGAATTACAGATTTGCTGGTTGTTCTAATTACCAAGTTTCCTACTCTGATTGATAGCCAACATCTTTTGGAAATCAGACCTCTACTTTTGAGGCAATTTTAGAAAAATACTATATATATATGGAAAATTGGAATAACTATCATACTGACTAATATTCATATATTGTGAATATTATTAATAAAATATTTTTCTTACTTCATGTTGACCTTAATACCTCAATAACCTTGTTAAACTTAATAAATACATTTTAACTGATCTATTATAATGCATAAAATTTGTTGTAGTAGTATAATAGTTCCCTATTTATTTATTGTGCTTTGTGGATTATTATTTCTTCCTCATCAGTTTAAATTAGGATGTGGCTGTCTATACTGCTTTCTATGTACATGATCCATGTATACAGCCCTTCTAGTTAAGTATCATGGAAGACAGATTCATTAGCATCTATGTTGTGAAAAACGAGATAGGAAGAAAGTTTTAGTGGTTATCAAAAGACATTTAAGAAACTGTGTGTTTTCAGCCTAAGACTAAGTAACTATGTGTATTCCAGACTGACCAGCATGTATTAACTTGTATTTTCAGGTTCTTTAAAGGAGCAAAAAAATTAGTAAATGTGCAAGTATTGACGATAATGCAGTGGACATGTTCTTTGTATTTTGCCCTGACATTCATAATAAAAGGATCTGTCATTTGAAAACTTGGAGCCTACCATTACTGACCTCTCTTTCCTGGTTTCCTGCCTGTCAAATGCTGACCATCTTTCTTTAGTAAACACTGACATAGAACTTGAAAAAGGTAAGAATTTCTTTGAACTATTTTGATCTACATACTTTTATCAAGTCATTGAGGGTATCACACCAAGGGGGGTCAGTATAATGGCCAGCCCACATATCTCTTATGTTTTTAGAATTCACCTAACAAAAAGACCAGCTGGATAACAAATTGTACCAGAGATGCTTTAGAACTGTATACTCTGTATAGAGTTGTAGGGGCCCTAATACTGGAGTTGAATATTTTTGCTTTACTTTTTCAGCTGGGTTAGCCTAAGCATGTATTTACTTTTCATGTGCTTCGTAGGTTCTTTTTAAATTCTGGGTATTGATTACTTCTGCCTGGTACTATTGAGGTGTTTCCAGTATTCAGAGTGGGAAGAATCAATATCTGAGTTATGAATATTTATTTCAGCCAGGAGCTGAGAGCTTTGGTTAATGGTGTGATCCAAGGGAATGTGAAAAATGTTTGGAACAAACTTCCAAAGGGTTCTTTTCACATTGCCCCCCCCATTGCCATATGGGACCTGCGTTAATAGTTAACTGGAATTTAGTTACATTGCTGATGGTTCAGTTCAGGAAGAGCTGATAAAAATGTTCTGCCTGGAGGAAGCATTTTCAATTGAATCTTTTGTGAATTAGACTGTCCAGAGACAGATAAGAAGTTGCTGCTGGACATTACATGAAGAATTCATTGCCTACAGCAAGTAAATGTAGTAAATGCTGGTATGTAGGATCAACTGCCTAACCTAATGTTTAAAGCGATAAAGATTCATTACACCCTCAAGTGTAATTAAACTCATCCATTTTCA
Source organism: Pyxicephalus adspersus (assembly GCF_032062135.1). Lineage (NCBI taxonomy): Eukaryota > Metazoa > Chordata > Amphibia > Anura > Pyxicephalidae > Pyxicephalus > Pyxicephalus adspersus. The sequence goes on from NC_092858.1 coordinate 39,615,188, forward strand.
AACATTTCTGCTGCTAGGCACAAAACTTACATCAGCCTTTTCCTTTCTCCAGCCTGCCATCTATGCAGAAATCAGCCTGTCAAAATTGCCAATCTCCATTTCTTTGTTAATGGGTGGCTACATTGCCTTGTAGGGTCCAAGGAAGCCCCTTCTTGGGGCAATGATTGGCAATGGTTTCCAAAGAACACCAGATCCAAAGTGTATACATGATGAGAAGGAGTACTTCTCCATAGCAGATTTGGAACATGGTTCTTTAGAAAATGGAGGCTGTGGCTATACCAAAATTAAAAATGTAAGTGTTGCATGACATCTTTGGAAGTAATAGTTGAACTGGACATACTTTATTTGTATTCAAATATGGATTTCTGAGAAAATAAAATGAGGCTTCAATACTATTTTGGGTAAAGGTCTGTGATTGTTGTTGCAGGGTCATATGTGACTACTTAGGCTCCTAAGGGACAAGACTGGAAGTTGTTTCTTGTGTGGGACAGATTTTCTGCAATATTTTTTGTTTGTTTGTTTTTTTTTTTTTTTTACATCTGCAATAATTTTGGGTATCATGCATATATAATTATCTCTCCTAAAGTTTATTCAGCACTAAAAATATATTAAAAAGACTAAAATAACTGTCACCCCCAACTCTACTATAAGCCAAGGATCCTACCCTGAATGTGGACGCGCCCAGGTGGGTAAAATTTGGTGAGAAAGCCAGCAATACCTCGTTGGAGTTGTTTTACACCTCCTGGAATATGAGGAGTGCTACATTTTTCACCGTGAAGCAATTTACTGAAGGAAAAATGTTTTGTCGTCCATAGTGACATATGCAGATAATATAAAAGTGATACATGGTAGTGGACATGGTATTCTTTATTGGCTTACATAAGTTATTAAATATTATAATAATTAAAAATTGTATAAAGCTTGAAAAAGGGATATAAGTAATTTCAAAATGGGCCCTTTCCTTTAGCACTCTTTAATACATTAGGCCTTTTATAAGGGAAGCACTTCTACATTTAATGTCATTCGTATATATTTAAAAGTACCTTGTTAAATAATTTTTTTAATCAAAATAGTAAACCATACTGAAATTTAAAGGCCAGAGAGAATGCAAAAAACAAATTGATTCTACCCTTATTATTCCTTTTTATTCTTCAAAGAGTTCTCATCCCTACACAAAGCTCTGCAGGATATTGTCCTACAGTGAACTCTTATTGGCTGCCAGACATTAACATAGTGATTCTGTTTTGATAACTGATAGGAGGTTTAGCCACCCATGCGTCATTTTAGCTGACAGACCCAGCTAAACATAGGAAATACACAGCATGGCCAAGTCATTGTTTGCACATATACAAAATAATTATTACTTCAACTGAGATCTAGAACATTTATTATAGAAAAATCACAGTGTCAAACGACTTTGCTACCCTAATTTATTGGACTGTTTTGCTTACCACAAATTTAAACACAGAACTTTGCTTACAAAACATTCTAAAAAGTGCATTCCACTAGTGATGCTCATCAGGTAAAAATTCCACTTAAAACTTATAGTTCAGTTGTGAGTTAGTGCTAGCAAACATAATAAAAAACTGGTATATTGAATCTTTCAGTTACTCCAGGGGTAAAAAATGTACTATTTCTGCCCAGTAGCATTGTGCAGTTATTACAAAGCCAAATAACAGTGTCACAGTCACTGCTAACATTGTGGCCAGAGACAACCAGCACATTAAAGGGAATTCTCATAAGAGGTTAGCAAGTTACACTCCACTTACCATGTGATTAGTTTGTAAAATTGAACCAGTGCTTCAGGTTAGCTGCAAAATCACAACTACTTTAGTGGTACAGACCACCAAATAAAACAAAGGAGAACTAAAATTGTGTTTCTTGAGCTGGAATGTGTCTGATAAGCCTGCCCAATTCTCTTGCTCAATAATCATAATGTGTCCAAAGCTGGATCAGAAAGGAGAAAAAAGTAAAAAGAGTGTTGCCCACCATAGCCCTGCTAGCTTAGGCACTGGCATGTGATTACCATTGAGTTAAATAGAGCACTGGCCATACTAAGTCTTGATTATGTAACATTTTTATCTTGAGTGCCTTTTCATAATGAGGGATCCTAGGAAAAAATGAAACCTGCATCCCACATGCACTAGACTGGCCAGGCATAGGCAATTCAATCATTCCTACAAATATACAAATAGATAAGTTTACATTGGGCACGTGTGCCTAGATAAAAAGGATGGGATATAAGACAACAAGACTTTGAGGAATGCCTACAGAAAAATATTCCCCAGTCCCAATATGGACATCCAAGTTGCATGAACATACTGTAATTTTTGGAGGCACCTAAAAGATATACATAGAGAGATATTACATTTGCCTCTAGGAATGTTTTTTCACGTTAGGGGACATCCTCATATCAGAACCCAGGGACATTGCCAACCTTTGGTTGAGGGAAATCCCTGGTCAACCTTTGTTGAGGGAAATCAGTGATCAGACACACTAGTGCCTGCAAAGTGTCTGTGGAGGTGTCTGCAATCACTTCTCTCAACCCTTTCATCAGACATAAACATGAACACTCAGTTCAGCCAGCTGTCTAAGGCACCTGTGACCACTCAGATTGTATATATCCATGGGCATAACCACTAATTCTTACACTGCACATTTCTTTGGAATGTAAATGTAATAAATACTCACTTATGTTTATGTACTAAAGAAGAAGAAAATGTTCACATTCAAAGTGAAAGTTTATTTAGGTTAGTTGGAGAATAGAATAGTATATCTGTGTTCACTTCCAATAATATCCGATTACAAAAATAAAACAAGATTTTTGTTTTAACATCATTGAATTTTTGCAATTATTGCACTTTAACACATTCACTAACTTAAAACTTCAATGTATATTCTGTTGCAGATGTCTAAAATTCTGATTTATAATTGAATGTATGCCGACCCATGTACAGACCCAGAATTGTATAAGTATGTATATTGCTAAGTTTAAATACTCATGCTTAAAGAGTTAAGTGTATGTAATCATTGCTCTTTAAAGAAGCCAAAGTGTGGCTGGGTGAGACTCTGCAGTCTGGGTTTTCATGGGAAAAAGCTTTATGTGGGAGGGAACTGCACATAAAACAGACCTAAAAAAGAAAACACTAAGAGAAGGAGAAGGGCCGGAAGTTGGGGAGGTTCAGGACTCTGCAATCACATTGGTGGCAACCTGGAGCCCTTTCATTTTCCCACACAGCTTACAGTGGCATTAATAGTAATTACTCATACGTTGTCGTAAAGCAAAGGCATGTACCACTGAAACAGAAGCTGGAACATATCACACACATCATTACAGAATGCTGGGAGCAATTCACGAGTCTAGAGTTTGTTCATTTCCATGTACTTCTCTCATCACTTCCTAATGCATTATGGTGGCCCCACCACCATCTATAATACAAAAGAAAAACAATTCACTGCCTAGCAGCTAAAATAGGAGGAGACTAGCCTAAATATAAAACTTGTTAATATAAAACAGATTTAATGTATCACATCCAATACATCAAATACATGCAGCATAATACAACTAAAAGTAAAGGTCAATTTAAAGAAGAACTTTAATGTAATACTCAGAAAAGCAGCTTTTATCATTTTCAGAGTCAGAAAGTGTAATCATGTAATCTCAACTGACTGAATACTGTGAGTCAACAACAATGTGCCCCTGAATTGTTTTTATTGAGCTGGTAAACATGAAATACATACTTTATAAATTTTTGATTTGCAGGAGTTGAGAATCTCACAAAATAATAGTATGAATATTTACTTGGATTATCAAATTGCGTGCAGATTAAATAAGTAAACTGCAATTTGCTTTTTACCTCATTTGATTATTGAATTGAAAATCTATACAATTTATTGTGTGAACATTGTTAACTCCTTAATAAATCAGCCATTCATGTTGCTTATGTACAGTATATTGGGTGTATATTATTACACAAACTTTTACTGATTTTTTAAAGCTTTAAATTTCACGTATGTATTAAACATATACACACAAACACACACACATGCTAAATTGGACAGAAACCAGATTTTGGTTTGTGGAAAACATACAAAATATGCACATGCCATACATTTTACCTGTGAATTGAACCTAAAACACTATTGCTTCAAGGCAAAAGTGATGGACATTGCTTGCCTTCCAGCTGATGGTATCCACATAACTGCAGATAACCACAGATCAGAGTACAGACAAAATGTCCTGGAAAAACAACAGTGATTTGGTAAACTTGAAGACAAATATTTTATACTTTGCATTAACCCAGGGGTCAGCAAACGTATTGGATTACTAGGCCATTTCAGGAGGTCAAGAATAGTGTTGGTCGAATATCTCACTATTTGTTTCAACAGCTATTCGATCGAATAAGGGGATATTGTTTGAGTGATTGAAAGTCGAATTCGAACACCATTAAAGTCAATGGTGGGGAAAATTCAGGTGATAGCTCCGCTCCCCTGATTGCTCTTGCAGCCCTTTACTAGTTTTATGTGTTCTTGGATATAGTTTCTTTATCCAAGAACACAGGAGTCCTGTGAAAGTGCTGTTGGTTTCATTGCACACTAAACACAGGGCTTTGTTGCCGCGTTGGACGAAGAATAATTCGTCAGTCCATTTGGGGTTGAAGACATGATGTTCCAAGTCAACCTTCCGGAGACTGGTAGCTGCACGTTGCTTCTGCTCTTTAGGCATAGTGGTTGGGCTTACTGTGCTTGATGATATCGATATTATCGCGGGAACTATTCAATTAGACTGGATTCAAAAATAAATAACTAGGGGGGCGTTAGGCCAGACTGGAATACTGGCTAGGCCATTTTCTGTCTAAAGGCCAGAGTTTGCCTACCTCTGAATTAACCTATTAGTATAATTAACTTATGTGACATATTGAATATTATATATTAGCTTTTAATTAATACATCTCTTCTGACAACAATTTACACTTAAAATGTAAATTAAAATGAAAGATTAACACCTATGATTAACACCTGACACCAAAGATGGTATAATAAAACAAAAATAGGGTGATTCCTCCCTATTCTGCAACAAACATTATCTGCTTTGCCAGTCATTGAAAAGTCTACCACAGAAATGTAATGGTAGCTGTTGCACATTGCACTGAAAATGAGACCTGAAACTTACGCTACACGCCACAGCAATACCATGTGCATTTTATTTGTGGCGCTGCAAGCACCACACTGCACTGTGTGCATGGCTATACAAATCACAATGCATAAGGGAGACTGGGCCCTAGATATCATCTTTAATATATCTATATGCATTATGTAGTATCTAAAGTGTACGTAAAGTGTGTTTTCTTTTTTGAATAAAGTGGTGAGCGATTGGAATTCACACTTTTATTTCTGTTTAGGTTTCAGGAAGGAAGATAAACCCTGTTTTTCCTGGTGATCAGGTTCACTAAAAATCTAAATTTTGTCAATCAAATTAAAGTTTGCAATAGGGCAGGTTCAGGTATGCAGTGAACCCCATCCATGCCACATGACTCCCAATGGTTGTCACCTTGCCAGCTGCTTCAGCCACTGCTGTGCCATACTGAACTGCCCACTGCCTCCTCTCCATTAATCCCTTAAAATCTGCCCCTTTCCCCTTTGCCTCACCTAGGCAAAGTCTAGTCAGTAAGTCTTGTTGCAGGATCCTGGGAAGCTAGAGATCCCAAATTTAATGAGAACACACATATGTACAATGTAGTGGTGTCTTTTGGTGAGAACTGGGATCCTGAGCTTTCCCAAGATCATTCTATGAAGCCCAGTGATGCCAGGAACAGGAACCCAGGAGTAAGGTGTGTATTTTTATTTTTATTTTGCAGATAATTTGCAGATAATAATTTGCAGACCATTTGCAGATAATAGATTATGCATGTATTACAAGCACCTTAGGGCAACCAACATCTTATCAGTATGGGTAACTTCAAATTTCTTTGCACAGGCAAACCTTTCCCCTGGGGGAAGAATTTTAAAGGCATCTAATCTGTCCCATATACAGGTGAGCAATTATCTGACTCATGAAGAGGTGACATGAAGATGTAAAAGTAATGTCAAGGGATGATAAGTGACAATTCAGCAGAACTAGTATCTGAGATGAATAATGAATATTCACCTGGGGTAGAATGAACCGAGTCACTATGGCAGACAGGCAGAAATTCCAAGATAAAAATAGTCAAATGAAAAGGAATTAAATTCTGATAATGACAGTGTAGGGGGGAAGGTGCCACACAGAAGGAGAGTTTAACATTTTAAAGAAGAGAAGTACTAGGGCAGTGGAATACAGATTGTTAGCAGGAAGGTAAATGATACATAGTATAAAGAAGAATGTGTCCAAGAACCCTCCAGTGGTTGAAGAAGTAGGAAATATTTTTCACATTTTATATTATACAGGATTAGAATAAATAATTCAAACCTGAAAAAAAATAATTGTGTAATAATGTAAACTGTTTTACATTTCAAATATTTATTATCTACAGGGCTATTTATCAGGGCATTAAAACTGCATTTACAGACCATGTTCTAGCATAGACTTGGATGGCCAGGCTAAAATACCATGGTGGAGTTGTAGGCAAATAGTTCCATTTTTTTGGTAATCATGGAAAACAACTTGAACATTGTAGATAACTGTTAATAACAATGCTTATGTACAAAAACAAAGTGCAGACTGTAACAATTACACCATTATTCCTGTAAGACCCAAGTCTGATTTACACTTAAATGTTTCTAACACCTTTAAAGTGTTACACGCTGGTAAATAAAATCTGACGATGAGTTAGTGCAAAATACCAGCTTTCCATTATGTGCATCAATTACAGCTTTTCTAATTCACAGGTTATTGCCTTGTAATTTGATAAAGCGCAATCTTTCTAATTTAATAAAAGGCCGAGCAACCAGCAAATCTCTTGATTAAGCGATACACTGTTGATGAACCAAAAAAACAAACAGGAAGAGATAGACAAGAGCAAAGGATATTAAATGTGAATAAACAGACCGATGACAAGACACAAGCTATACACAGGTGTTTTATTCTCCATAGGCAGCTGTACAAGTCCTTATCTGCTCTAACCATTGATCTATTTTTTTTTTACAGTGATGAGAGATAATAGGTATAAAAGTGCTGTTTGAAATTCAATACAGAAAAACATCATATACAGTGATGTTTTTTTTAATGTCACACACAATTTATTTTTTTACATGAATGGCATGACCGGGCAGGACCAGAAAAAATGTAAAAGCGTGCCTTCCCCCAACTCACATGGCCAGCATCGATCAGAGACCAAAGGATAAAAACTTTGTAGCAGGGGTGTGATACCATCTGGAAAGGATTTTATAGTTAAGCTCCTCAAATCTGCTACTAACCGAAGTGTGATGTGTTAACCAGATCATAAAGGTGCTGTCAAGTTTTTAACATTTCTATACCCCATTCAAAAAATATTTTTATAAAAAGTTTTAGAATAAATTTTTCTATTGCTGCCACCTCTGTAACCTCTGGCAAAACAAACATTTACCCCTGAATTGTGCCCCCCCCCCCCCCAAAGTTTAGATGGTGATTTTGCCCTGGGGGGTGATACATAAGGAGGTGCACAAGCATTGTTCTTTCCCTGAAAGCTTCATTGATAGGTACTCTGCCAGCAGGTTGTAGCTCCGATCGTGTACGATGTAGGGTCAGACATTCTGCACTGTGCTGTAAAGAAAGAGGGCCTGCCACATTTCAGAATATCAAAGGATAAAACTGCCTGGTGTTGAAATGTGACAATTTTTCCTTTTTTTCCTATCCCATAGACCAACCTTCCTTGATCTTTAAAACCTGAATCAACACATACACTTTTATTTCCCAGGGAACCATTGCTAATAATAATTTCTAAAATAATAATTATAATACAGGTCATGTTATGAGAAGAGAAAAAAAGTAATGTGATGAACTGTTTCATTCCACAACATTCTTTTTAATGATAATAATGAAATGAAACAAATAATAATAGGGGTAAGACAGGAAAGGCAGGCTGTGAACATGGATATTTTCCTTTATTCCCATGGTTCTCAATGGAGAAATAGCCCATTACATTGGTGGTCAGTGAAATGCTCCTTTACATTAATAGACAGTAAAATACTTATTTATATTGATGGTCATTGGGGATGGTCTTCTTTTATTGGGGTCAGTGGAGCCCCCTTCGCTAGTGGTCCAAAAGAGAGAACCTATTTATTGGTCAGTAAAAGGAGACCCTTAATACATTGGTGGATAATAGGGAGAATGCCCCCATAAATTGTTGGCCAGCGAGAACAATCATTACCATATGTGGTTGCTTATTATTAACATTGGCAAATTGTTAATATCTATCATCTACCATATCTAATGAATACTGTAACTGTGGTTTCTATGGAATGAAAACATAATAAATATTCCTACCCATGATACCAACACCTCTCTTAAAATCTGAATGGCATTGGATTAAGTTGTGGGCTGTTTAAAATGTTAAAAATTAATTTTAAAAAAGCATGAATTTCCCTTTATTATTGTATTAATGCTAATTATTTTCCTGGGTCCCACTATAGTAACAATTTCCTTATTTGGTTCCTAGAATGAAAAATTCAAGTACCCCTGCCAGCTAAATCTGATTGATGTGTTCTCCAACGTTTACAGAATTTATTGAGCCAAAACATTAATTTATGGATTAAGTAGGGAAGTGTAAGAACTTCTGTCCTTTTTTCAGTGGTCCCTTCCTGTTTCACTTAGTATATGAAATCTCCAAAGCGGACAAAGAAAACAGTAAATATACTCTAGATAGAATAAGGACCGGCTAGCTCATCAGGTTTTTATTTCTGTCTACTTTTCTTTTGAAGATTTGCTTATACTTCCTATGAGATGAAGGTGACAACATTGTCATCAGGACAAGGAGAAATCTCCCTTTTTATTTCTGTCTACTTTTCTTTTGAAGATTTGCTTATACTTCCTATGAGATGAAGGTGACAACATTGTCATCAGGACAAGGAGAAATCTCCCTATCAAAACCTTGAAATTTATTGCAGGTTCTACATTATTAACATGAAAGGTTACATTATCCCAACCTGAGCAATGCAGCTATTGCAGTGGTACAGGGGGTAGATTGGAAGGTCCGCTCATTAATCATATTTTACATTATGGCAAAACTCTTGGCGCTTAGGAGTATTTGTGGATAACTAACAGACCCTGAAATTCCAAGCTTGTCTGTCTAAAGTTTTAGGAACAAAACACAGACATGTTATTGAGAAGAAAATGAAAGGACAGGGAACCACATGGAAGAGATAAAAAGAAGATAAAAATAATATATTCATAAATATGTAATCTCAAATATTACTTAATAATTGGTGCCAATGCTTGTTTAAAAATAATATAATATTTACATCACAATTGCAAAATTAATAGTAACTTGCTTCAGAACAAACGGAAGTAGCTCTTTAAAGGTGATTTCATAAACAACGGATAATCTTTTTATTAAAACAACATGTTCTTTGAATGTATTATTCACTTGGAACAGCTATTTGGAGCCTACAAAACATTCATCAGCATTCCAGAATGGTGAGCAGGCTTACGGGGCTTATGATAGCGTTCAGTCAGTATAAATGGGAACAATATGTATTTTCTAAATCTGAGTCACATATTGCCAATGGATCCATTAGGCAATCAACATTTTTCATTTGTAAATTCGTGATTTTTTTTTTTAACGAGTACTGTCATTTTCCTTTTTTACAGGATATGGGAATTACTGAGGTGTCTTTATAGATATGTGTTTGAATATTCCTTTGATGATAAATACAAAAATAATTAGATTTCGACAGGCCTATCACTTAATTTACTGTATTACCCAAAAAATGATCACAAATCTTAAAGATATATTCATCACATATTCATCATATATTCATCACAGATACCCTATTCTAAAAAAAGTTCCCTGCAAGGAAATCTTAAAGTGAACTGAATCAATATAGAATGTGAACGAGAAACAAGAAAGGGGGGCTTTTGAAGGCATATGCAGAAACTTTACTTGGTGAGTAAGCAGTACAACAGGATATATACACAAATAATTATAGTTGTGCCAAAATGGGGATAGACAACGTAATGCTAATGCACCAGTAGGAAGCTTTTAGGAAATAATTCCAGAAAAGAGCGTGGTTATCTCAATTCCAGACACTCTTTGCTGTTATAGGCTTCTTCAGGGGAGTTAAGGAGATGCAGTACAGTACATAATATCTGTCAGTCTTTAGAAGGTCTAAAGAGTGAGAAGTATTCAAAAGAAGTTCTGTGGATTTCCCTCTGTAGTGCACATATAGTGCAAAGAAGTAAATATGGTATATAAATATGGAGTCATATAAGATTGCTTGTTCCCATCATGGGTGTAAACCTAGCATTATTAAAAAACAATAGTGTTAATAGGGCCTCAATGTAACTGGGTAATCCAAGAAGGGGAGAGTAGGTAAATGCACTGACTCAGTGAATACAATCTGGCTATCCTGCTGACCTTGTGAGTTGGTCTATGTGTTCTGTTGATGCTGTAGATCAGAGGTCCAAAACGTGTTCCTCATTAAATATCACTTTTACAAGTTTTAGACTACTGGTGCTCCAGTAAACAATAGCGTATTATAGTCATATAGTTTGTTCTCAATCTTTGCATTCATATTAGAACTTCTAATGATAAGGTAAACTCATTACCTAATATTTTAATAATAGATGCATACACAAAACATGTTCATATTTAGACCAAGATCAGCCACAATACATGCATACATGCAATACATTTTTAGACCTTATATCATACCTGATATATGCACATTCAGACCTCAGATCTTCCCAAATTATTGAATTTCAGACCCCGCATTAGGCCTTAATACATAAAAGTCTGACCTCCGATCAGCCCTCATGCAATAACTTTGGACTTCCCATCAGCCACAATTCTTGTACCTTCAGACCTCAGATCAATCCTATTTAAACCTAAAACGATCCCCATAGCATGCATCTCCCGACCTTAATTTAGCCCCAAACTCCTTTCTGCATTAAAGTTTTGTTTTTAGCCATAGTTGGTGGACTACAGAACTCCATCTATATCCCCACTTTTCCCTGCCCATATATGCATTGGAGCTGATTCTAAGATCTTTCCCGATGGCCTGCCCAACACTGATCTACTAAAAGATTTCAGAATGCTCCCACAAAAAAATAGCTTCACCTAATTTTCAATACATATGAGAAGAAAATCCTTGTTTACTTTACTCCTCTGTGTATGTTTTTATAACTGAAGTGATTGAATTCTCATTGACCTCATCTTGCAAAACAATGCTGGGGTACAAGTACAAGTATAAGTTCAAAAAAATAGGAGTTGATTTATGAATTAAATCTGTTGTAAATTTTAAATGTAATGTCAAATTATTTCTCCCTTTTTTTTGAATAATAAATTTGATTGTGATGAGTTTATTGTACTACAGATGAAAACAACAGAATTCTTTCAACATCCGGAAAATAATTAATTTATTAAAATAACATTATGTTCTCTATTCTTTGTCCTTATAAGTTCACTATGCCACAGATCATAGATGGTTATTTTAGCCCCAAGCATTCATAACATTCTTGTTTTATGATACAGTACATGACATACAAAATCACTTGTTTGAGCAAAGAATCATGCAAGTAATTGTATGAAGAAAAGACAAACTGTTACTAATTTGCTGCCTAATCCTGTACACCGAACAAGGATTTCTAAACTCTTAGTCCACAAATCTTCCAATATTGGTAACTAGGAACAAGCTAAGCAAAGTTAAGCAAAGTCTTTCTGATAAAACTGTGCAGCAGTTCTTGTCTATTAGAGCAAAACCTGAACAGAAGCCAAGGTACCTTTTAGAGGCCCTTGTAATAATAAAGTAAATACAAAAGCTTACTGGATGATATTTAATTTTGTAACACACATGTATGGTAAATAACTGACACTTGTTCTCTACAAAATATTTTTATCATCTTTTTTCTTAATCTGTGTAACTCATCTCCTTCAGATCTTTTCAGCTACATTATATCTATATCTTTTTGCTCCAGAGTTAGTTTTATATCATTGCTCTGGACTTGAATACTTATAGTCACAATGTCTTTAGTACTTTTATGTCTTGAGTACTTATAGTTACAATACATGTCCATGCCTTGTATTTTAGCGTTGCCTCTTATAGATTCCATTAGTAGTGAGAGAGACGCAGGGGGAAAAAACAGAATCAATTTTGGTGGACAGTTGTTACTTATTACTAGATATTCTTTGAATTAAGTTGTGGTTGAACTAAAAGGATTAAAAGCAATATTTGTTAAAGCTTATAAAAGATTGTACTAACTGGGAATAGATCTATTTTCACAGCTATTCAAAGTCTTTTCCATTTTTTCTAGACTTACAAGCAAATGTAATTGGTACACTGTTACAAGTGTGATTGGTACTTGGTAATTGTACACATGAGAGTTTCTTCTAAGACTTAATAAATCCCTGACCTAATAGTTGACAAGGCAGCCTGTGAAATGTAGAAATGAGATGTAACATGTCAGATTAGGGCAGAGGTGTCAGAATGCACAAATAACCCAATTCATAGGCAAATTCAATCATGGGCATGGCATTATACCAGTTTTGTGTTGCCTAATAGTCAAGAGGGCCAGTCTAACGAGCAAATGTACATGGGCCAAAGAATGAACGTAAAGATAGGGAAAACTTGAATACTCCTAGGAACCAAATTCATAGTTAAATATTAAAGTTAGCACTAAAAAAAAAAAAAAACAATATATATATATATATATGTAATATATGTAATGTTTTACATAAGGCTTTGTGAGTGGAAAGACAAGGTCACTGTGTTTAAGTAGGTCCAAGAATATTAGTGTAAGGGTGAGTCAGAGCAAAGCTGAGGATTGGACTAAAAGATGATGGATGCTAAACCTCAGCAAGATGACTTAATGATGAAGTTAATGGGAAAGCTCTTAGGTGAAATATTTATATTATGGAGCATGTAGATATTATGTATGACAGAATAGAAAGTAATGTGTAAAAGAGTAAACAAATGCCACAAACGCTAAGCAGACATGAAGTAAAATGGATGGATAAAAGGCAGAGATGGAGATATGGAATGAAAGGTTGTTGGTATAACAGGGATGTGATGGGCTGAGCACACATAACAGCTGAGACAAGAAAAAGACACATATTCACCAAAGAATATAAAAAGTTGAATGATATAGACGGACTAACTGGATGGGTAAAAAAAGACAAGACAAGAAAGGGAGATGAGAACAGGTGAAGAAAACTACAATGACAAATGGAACATTGAAAGAAAGAAAACAAGACTGCCAAACTGGACAAAGGAAGATGATACTAGCAGACTAGTTTAGTAAAGAAAAATAACTTAGATAAATGACAAAGTAATACTAACAAATGTGGAAGCCAAAGGAAACTGACTAACAAACAATGAAGAATAATAGAATATTAGAAAAAAGGCTGATAATTAGGATCAGTACAGTAGATGAAAAGGCTGTGTCTGGCAAAGAAAGTCAAACAGAAATTGAGAATGAAACCTAAATAATGAAGCATGATACTGGAAGAAGAAAAGTAAAGTAAAGAAGACAAACAGGCAGAAAGAAGAGTCATAGATAGTCTAGTATAGTGAGAAAAGACAATTGGTTTAAGAAGTGTTTGATGAACTCTTGATGACATAATGCTTAGGTTGGTGCCTGTGGATGTTTGGGAAAGGATGCTGCTTAACCATACTGAGTGATTGCTACCATGAGCCCTGGTCTTGCTTTTTATAGAATATTAAAAATATACATACAAGATATGACTATGTGCCATTTCTGTTTACATAAGGTATATGGATACTGGATATATGTGATACTGTTTGGAGCAAAGGATGCCAATTTAAGAGAGAATGAGGCATTGTTTATGTATATGAAGTTTATGTAAAGGTCTCTGTTTAGCATCCCCAGCCTCCCTTTAGTCAAATGTACTCTGTCCATCTCAGCATCACCGGCACACTGTATGCCGTAGGATTAGATAGTATGTCCTATACTTCCTGGTCATGATCCTGTCCTAATATTGGCTGCTAGTTTTATTTACTGCTCTCTAGTCCTAAACACAAGTTGCTGGACCTTTATCTTGTTATTTGCTACTTGCTCAGCGATATTCTGTTTGACTTCTTGGATATCACTCCAGTTTAACCCTGACTCCAGCTTAATCCTATTCTCTGCTCATCTGTGGCTCTGACCAGTCGATGATTTTTGCCTGCCCTGACTTCAGACTGTCTTGACCACAAGTATGCTGCTTGCCTGACCCAGGTACCTGTTTATTAGCTGTCCTTGCACCAAACAAGACAGACAGATAGAGTGCACTGAAACTCAAATAATTAGGCAGGCAAGAAACATAACTGACAAACAGGTACACCTCAAAGTATCATCAACAGAAACATGAAGAGCAGCTAAGACCTAAAGTAAACAATAGGTAGGATTTATGCAGTCTTACAAGATTATGAATGAGGGTGACAAGAAAAAAGATGAAAAAGCAAGGTGCCAGTAAAATAGCAAACACGTGGCAAGGCAAGAAGAATATGTCACTGGTAAACCGATTAAAAACTAAGGCAAATTCAGCAAACCAACGAGTTGTAGAACTCTTTGTCATAGGAAAACTGAATGACTACAACAGATGACATGACTGATAAACCAATAACTATTAGATCACAAACAGAAAAAAACTGTGCACAAATAAAAAGAAAATGATGGATGAAATGAAAGTGGGCCTACAGATTAGTTAGTAGTTATATAGTAGTATATATATATATATATTTATATATATATATATATATATATATATATATATATATATATATATCCAGCATCAGCTGGACAGTAAACAAAAAATCTATTTGTTTAAAAGGGAGTTCGGAAATGCCCTAATGCTTTCCCCAGTGAATTATCAGCATCCCACCCTGTCTGAAATTCCCATAAAGCAGAGGCACTCCCTTCACAGATGTACAGCCTGGCAAAAGGGAGCTTACCATGCCTCTAATATTCCCTACTAACAAGTGAGTATCTTCCACACCCATTACATCAGCTATAGAGACGCCCTGACAGCTTTGCCTGCAGGCACCAACCTGCTGCATATGAATCTTAACACATCAAAGATGCTATATTCAAGGCAGGATAATCCAAGTTTATTTAGCAAATGACCCTAAATATTATCCACCTTTTTTTTTTTAAATGCGCCATAAAAAAGTATCAAAGCTTTTAAAAAAACAAAATCATTTTATCCCACTAAAGTTAACCTTGAGAAGTAAAATATACTTGTGGAAATAAAGCAAAAAAAACAACCTTTTTATTTGCATGGAAGGTTAGGGACATTGTCAGGTTTTTATTGTGGTCTGTTTCTCATTTTACACCCTTTATGTTTTTCCATGTGACCCTTGTCAATGTCAGACAAAGGACAGGGGTTTACCTATTCCCTATTAAATCAAAACTATAAAATATATTTCAGGCTTTAGTTCAGAATTTTAGACTTTCCTGCCATATACAGTTTGTAGGTGTGATTGGTGACACCCACAACTCATATACAGATTGACACTGCCAGGACATAGAAGCTTAATAATAAAATACAGAAGTCATACCTGATGTGTACATGAGTACAAGATGAAATGCAAAGCAGAAAATATTTTGAACTGCTATGTTTTTCTCTCCTATAATTTTTAAATCTGAGTCTTCAAATTTACCAAATAAATACCAAATCACTAAAATAACATAAATTATAGTCTTGGTGTGCCCGTACAGCTTTGTGTAAACATTGATGAGTGGGGTACTGTATTGGATGACAACACTGCTGTCGGTGTGTTTTCTAAACAGAGTTCCTGTGTCAATCGTGAAAGCGTACATGTAATTACGTCCCACCTCCCAACCGCATGAAAGACTGGACACACAAGAGAGTAAATTACTTCCAGATAATTCCTCAGTGACTAATTTTAGGTATAAATACTGTAAATAGACTTTCTCCTTCACAATTTGTTGGTTCTTTTATCTATGTTTCTATTACTAAGTGCTTACAGATGGAGGGTCAGACAAGAGTTTAATGTTCCTACAATTTTCTTCTTCATTTAGTTTGTATTTTAAAAAAACAAGTTTTAATCTTAAAACATATAAAATAATATCCTTAGTTAAGATACTAATGCCATAAAAGAAAGGAAGCATTCAGGATAATAAAGTTGAAGTGTGTCTGTTTCTTGGACATAACAAACCTTTAACAGTGTTTAAAGCCAAAGTTTTTAGTTTTGCATACAGTAGGGAATGATTAGAACTCATGCCTGGTTTTTATTGTTTTGTTTATTTTTGAGGAGATCCATCTTATATCTTTTTGTCCTAAAGAGGACTGAAAGTAAGGCCCAGGAAGTAAAGCAAATTAATGGCACATAGATGGTGAGAAACCCGAAAGGTCATTGAAACCTTTTCCTCTTTGTCCAAATCAAAAAAATGGCATTATACATTATTTTAATACAGATCTGAACAAACATATATTGATGCAAGCATCTTTATTTTTTTGTATTTTTATGATTGCATCAGCATATCATCTGGTGTTGAAGTGGCAGCACTGGAGGCCAGGCTCAGAGTGCCATAGAAAATTAGGAGAGACATATATTGATTCCAAAAGCACCTGACACATATGATCAGAATATTATACTCCTGTTCTGTTATAATGTTCTGCAGACGTTCAGTGTAAAACTATTCTGTAAAGAAAGAGCCAACCAGTGCCCTCCATGGAACCACTAAAAAGAAAAATGTTTCACAGCTGACAATCTCTACAGAGCTGCCATTTTGACTTTCTGATCTCTTTATAGATATTGTGAATTAGATATGACTTTCACAGCTGCTGAAACCTCATTTTAATAGGTATTTACTGGCTAACGTATGAAAGAACGTTTCATCCTAAGACAGAATCAGGCCTCTGTTTAGAGATGCTAGTCATGTACATTAGGGGCTTTTGGCGATACAAAAAGATCTGACCTGGTACTTATTAGCTGGCTACCTTGTCACTTTATTATTACATAATAATGACATTTAATAATGACTTTTAAAACTGACATTCAGGCAAATGTTAAAAAAGCACACAACATATTGCAACTATGTGTTTGATAACAAACCAATTTTTTATTTAACTTAAGGAGTGGAAGTACCTGAATTTGACAGGTTACCATTCTCTTGCAGTGCCCTGTACAGAAGAACACCTAATGAGAGAAGGAAAAGCAGCACTAAGCGCTAGTCAATCGTGCTTACAAGGGGTATGCTGATTGGAGGAAAAAGCAGTTACAAAAAGATGAGCTCATCAGTCTGCTGTTTCTCTTTCCATTGCTCTCTCTCTCAGGCTGAAGAAGGTTATTCACATTGACAGTGAGGATGTCTTGCACTTACTGCTTCCTTTCGCCAGGAAACGCTACCGCGTAGGGAGACGCTACTTGTACATGTAGCGTCTCCCTATGACACCCCCCCAAGAGAAAGAATAGGGGTTGCAGTACAGTGAGTACTACTACCGCTTTCTGCCACCAGCTGTCAAATGTGCGGACGCTTCTTTTCCAGCACTGCTGTGCAGGTCCTCATGCAAGGAGCCACACAAAATCAGGCACTCAAGCAGCAGGTGTGAACATGTAATATATTACATAAAATATTTTAAACAAAAACTGATATCAAGTAGGCTTTTATAGTAGAAGCATGCCTTGGGTACAGAAAGGTATTACCTGTATTGTATTGCCTGTGTGAATACATGAATGAATTATATCATGAAGGGCTAGCCGATCACTAATGCTGAAGAGGACTAACATGGAAAAAGATGAGGAAGTGCAGGGCCATCAGAAGTGGAGGGAATGCTTTGGCAGCTAAGTGTCTGTAATGTGTAGGTGTGCTGTGCGCTAGACCAGGCATGTTACATTTCAATAATAAACAATAGGGCTAATTAGGTAACAAACCATGGTAATATTTTATTCATATCCTCATAATATCTGTAAAACTATTTTCAAACATTTTCTTAAATGACAGTTTTTAAATATTTAAATGAAGTAAGCTATCTAATCTAACATATTTTTTACTGATAATTACCAAGAGAACCTGTATTCTCCCAAATTTCTGAAGCACTGAGAAGTCTCATATAGATGGGTAATGTTGGCAAACACTGCATTTTGAATATGAATGTAGCACTGATCAAATCCTTTCATTTCAATACAAGACATTACTTTATCCACACCACACTATTGAAGTAAGGGGGGAATCTGCTGAATAGAGTTTAAATGTTATTCTTTAAGTATAAAGCCTTTAAGTTGGCGATGCACAAGCCAGTTTTCAATTTCAACAACTTTTGATTGATGGGAATTGCAAGTAATTGCCAAGAATATACCACCTACAAGTTTAATTGACCACAGAATTTGGTGGATGGGGAAGTCCAAACTGGGCAAAAAATGGACAACTTCAATACAAAAGACTGAATTTAGTTTAAATGAATTCTAAATGGCAACAGAATACAACAACTTTTTTTAAAAAAAAAGCAATTTGATTTTTCCTACTTAGTTATGCCCAGTGTTAGAAAATTAATTCACACCTCTTGATGGTGAATAATACCACCATTTTATGTCTTCATTCAGTTTTCATGTTTTGCCAAAAAGAGAATTGAACATTTGACCACCTTATGAATCTGCTATGGATATGGCCAATTTTATTCTCTCTAGCGTGAAAATGCATGATACAGTAACAGACTTGTGTCCTTGGCTCCACGGAAGATTATCACACAGATTTTCAAGCATGCAAGCATTTAGAAGCACTCATTATCACCCTCTAGTTAACAGCCAAATGTTTGTCATAAGCAATGGTTAGATCAGCCATATCATTTACAACCGTGGAGCTGTGTGGGCCAATCTCTCAGCTCCTGGTTGGTTGCAGTCAGTGTTGCCAATTGTGTCAATCTTTTAGCACAAATACTTCCCGTCCTAGGGGGAAGCTGGAACTGCGGATGTCATAATTCTTTTATAACAGCTCCAAACCCCCCAATGAGAAAGAATAGGAAGTGTAAATCATAAACCTGACTGACATAGAAGAACCATAGAAATTCACATCAGTGGTGGCTATTCGAAGCCACGCGTTTCCTCCAACATTATACTTGTAACAGTCTTCCATTGCTTCATATGAAGGAAACTGGTTGTCAAATGTTTTTGGCCTGTAGAGATCTGTCTACATTTAAAAGAGCAAAGTTTTTATGTCTCTGTCATGACAACCTTGTTGATGGTGACATGTTATGACAGCTGTGACAGCGGTCGACCCCTTGTTTATCCTGGGCCAAATATATCCATGTCAGACTGACGTAGGAAACCCCCTATTGTTTAATGCTGTATTGCAAATACTCCATGTGTCTACAGCAAATGACACCTGATATTGTTGAACTAAATGCATGCGCCCTGTAAAACTTTTTAAAGAATTAATAATTTACTAGAATGTACAGGAATGAAAAATTCTTCTTCTCTATAATAACTTAGACAACCCTATAAACTAGAAGAGTATCATCTTTAGATATATGTGAGAGATGAGAATAAATCTGGATTATTTAAAGGGCTAAACACAGATTTTCACTTCTAGTCTAATCTCAAATCTGAAAGAATTAAATCTGAACTGGATTTAGAAATTGACTGATTGTAATATACTGATTTGTTTATTTCTGTAACAGATAGATTAGACGTGTTAGTAAATATTGATGAAAACTACACAAATTGTATCATGCGTTTGATCAAGTACATCCGATCTGAATTCCAATAATTTCTACCTGAGAAAAGAAAGAGATGAATCTTGTACACGTTTGTGCAGTGTTTTGGAACTGCCATTGACTTGTTCCACATTGTTCAAATTATCAATCAGATTAGTCAATCAAATGCATATTTGGCAGCGTATCTGCTAAGCCTAGAATGCATAGCTAGTAAGCGATGTAGAAATTTGAAAGATTTATTTCTTTACTAATGATCCCGGGATGAAATATTGAAGCGAATATTGCAAAAATATATTTTATGCTGGTGAGCTAGGCTTTTCACTGATGTCTGACATATCACCAGACTCCTGCAATAAGAGTCTAATATCAGATTTCTTTGCTTTGACCACTGCTGCAGCCAAAGAAAACATTGTGAAGCAATTTCACTATTTCTGCAATCCCAGTAACCCCATTTTGATGCTCCAACAGCTGGACTATACAACTAGGATAACAGATAACTGGCACTTCAGTCTCCTTCACTGCTGTGTGAGATCAGGAAAGAATTGTGTAAGAGTTTGGAGTGATAATTCTCCATCACTAGGTGGATGGTGAACTTGCAGAGGTTTGTTACAGAAGCCTAGAGGGTAAATCATATATTAATTTGAGCAGACAGGCCATTTAAAAGCAAAACACATTAAAAGCATATTTTGATAATAACACACGCACGTGGTGTTTTCATATAAAACAGAGACAACGATCTGTACTAAATTGACCACTGAAGCCCAGAAGCTGTATTGTGTAGGCTGCATTACAAACTGACTTGAAGTCATTTTCAGGTTTAGAACCATCCTAATAATTGTGCTGTGTTCACTGTATATTTGCTTTTATAACTTAATTTGTGACAAATTTAGTTCCTAACACATATAAAGATGAAGAGCTCTGTCCTCTCCTCCCCAGCAGCAACAAATCCGTAGAAATGTTTTTTTCTTAAATTAATAATAAATTGCTATTAGAGTATATGTAAACTCTAACTTCTCTTATACAATTTAAATGTTGTTTGCGTGAGTTTCCTCCGGGAACTCCGGTTTCCGCCCACATCCCAAAAACCTGCAGTTAGGTTAATTGGCTTCCCTTTAAAAATTGGCTCCAGACCATGGTAATGACATATGACTATGGTAAATACATTAGATTTTGAGTCCCTTTTAGGGACAGTTAGTGACATGGCTACGGATTTTAAATACCGTATAATAATAAAATTATGTATTCAATGTAACCCTAATCCTCTTCCTGTTCTCCAATATGGTGCTCCTCACTCACAGTGCAACAAGTGTTGTCGCCTTTTAACAGAAAATGTATTACTGGCAGGTTCACCAGGTAAAATTAATTAAGTAAAAACATTTATTCATATTTAATTCCCTATTAATTCTTTGGTACCAAAACATATATTGCATGCTGTGGATGTAACTTTAATTGACGATATCATACATAGCAAACCTATAAAATCTGTTCCAATATTTGTCCATGCAAACCAAATTTGATCTGGCCCAAAAAAAAAAAAATACATACACAATGTTCTAAATTACAAAAAGTGAGCTTTGACCCATGTATTATATATATATATATATATACATACATCTGCTAACAAATAAAAGGCCTATATATTCCAACAAAATGTGTAGCATCTAACATTTCAGGATACACTACAAAAGCTATGATTTTATAAAATATCTCTGGGAAAATAATGCCCACTCTGGCGCTAAAGAGGGAATGTGCCCTAGGAATAAAGTGGTTAAACAGATCTTTTTAGGAGTGCTGGCTGTCTCTTTAAACAAGTCATTCCTCACACATTAGGTCCAGACATCAGAGCTTGGAGGTCAGGCACACATAGCTCACTGGTGAGAAACATAATAACCTAAAGTGACCTAACATGTGGCCCTTGCACCCTCCAAGAGACTTAAATGACTTTTCCAGGAATGGTGGCGAATGTAGGCTCACCAATTCAAGGATTAGAAAATGAGCATTTATGGAAGGCAGAATTTAATGAAATAACACTGAATGATCAAACCTTCAGTTCAGTTATCTATTAGCCAACTCAAACATCTCCTGATCAGTACAAATTGGGTGGGTCTCCCAATTACTGTCTTAAATGCAATCTGGATTTTCCAATTATCTCTTATCAGCAGGAATGAAAACATTATCTGTTAAAATATGCAGCCTTTCTGTCCCCTAGAGATGTCTGTGCTGGTCTTCCTGCCTCCTTCCTGTGTATGGAAGGCTAAAACATGTCCAGTTACATATCATTCTGTATTGAATGCAATTTTTCCAAATTGATGCAAAATTAACCCACCATTGATAGGTCCACAGTCAGGGTTGAGGGACTCAAGTCTTCTCCATAACCTGAAATAATGTCATAGAGCATGAGACCAAACTATTTAAGTAACTGAAAACTTACAACTGACTTGCCTTAACTGATACTTTTGTATTTCAAAATTTTATTGGATTTTTGAGAAAAGGAAAAATAACCATAACAATGCAAATAGAGAACTGAGACTCATAAGTATATATATAAAAAAACAATTCACAAACAGATGGGGAATGGGAAGCGGGGGTGAAGACTTCACTATGTCTGTGGGTAACTTCATTTAGATCACTGTAAATGTTCTGTGAAAAGAAATCCAGGGCTCCCAAATGTCGTCAAATTTGGCTAGTGAGTCCTTTAGAGTATGGGTAAGTTTATCATTTATCGTAACCCAGTTCAATTTGGTAAAAATGGGATGCAGAGGTATTGTGGTTGATTTTCAAGGATATTCTACCTGCCAGTACAATCATCTTAAGGTGCGTACACACTTCCAATTTTTATCGTTCAAAACGAACGATCGATTGGGCAAAAAATCGTTCGTAAAAAGTAACCAACGACGCCGACGAACGAGGAAAGTCGTTGGAAACGAACGTCCGAACGTCATTGAACATCGTTCGTGTGTACGATCGTTCGTTGATCGTCCAGGGGCTGAGCATGCGTAATGAACGAACGTTCGTTCACTTTCCTGTCGTGCACATAGTTCCTCTATCGCTCAAACGATCGTATCTATTGTGTGTACAATATCTACGAACGATCGTGTCGTTATCTCTATGTGCAGGATCGGTGCTATACGATCGTTCGTAGATATCGTGCAGGATCGTTCGTCGTTCGTTTTCCAACGATAATAATTGGAAGTGTGTACGTAGCTTAAGTCAGTAGCAAAAAAACTTTTGGGTGTAAACATCTCTAAGTGAGGAAGAAAGGTATAAGTCCAGTGTGGCCAGATAAGCTTCATTGATTCTCTGATGGGTATTAGAACATTACAGTATGCTATTCATGTCCAAAACTGGATTACTAGCCTAGGAGTGTAAGCTTACTTTATTATTAAAAACATATCTCAAAGAGGCTTGATACAATAATAATAGAAACATATGGTATCTATTAAACGATACTGACAGAGGCATTTTGCAATATACACAGTACATGAGGATCTTACTTGAAAATTCTTAAGACACGTGGCTGCTTTTCTTGAATAGTAAAAGTTAAAGGGGTTATTTTGTAATCAACAGATTATATTACCTTTTTATGATGTACATAATTGCAGACTCATTTTACCAAGGCAAGCTAGGACTGTATGTGTGTTTTTTAGCTATTTATTTAGGATTTGGACATAGTGTGAAAGGATAAGGGGAGATTGGGGGTTTTATCACATGGATGGTTTTGTAGCTGATACCAAAGTGTTGCCTGCAAGTTACAGATGGACCACTACCCTATGCCACTTATCAATAAAAAGAATTAGAATGTTTCAATGATAAGTGGTGTCCGTCAGTGATGGGTATTCATGATAGAACCCTCTGGCATTCACAGTGGATCCTGTGGTGCTTCTTGCAATGTCTTTTAACCCACTGTCTGAATATATACATTTGTTTGTAATGGCCTCCTTTAGGGGACAACTGTACTGATGCAAAAATGTCTTGGGGGGGGGGGGCACCCCACTGCACTGCTCTCCATAGAAAATGACAAATTTACAAATATACTTAATCACAATAATCCAGCACATGTACATAGTTTAAGGGCTTGTTCACACTAATGCATTGTGTTAGCACATGAAGCAAAGCAAGTATCTATGTAGGTGTGTTTAGTAAAACCCACGCACTGCTAAAGTGTGAACAAACCCTTAGTTTGCATTTCAGATTCAATTTAACCATATAGCAGAATTTGGAAAATGCAGAAGAAAATGTACTATAAAATGTACATTAAAATACATCACTGCCATGAGGTCATAATTCCAGCTAGCAATTACATTGCAATGTGATTTATTAGTGAACCTCTCCTTCCATCACTAATAATCCCTTCTTACAGGGAATACAATACAAATTATGGAACATAAAATATTGTGATGTAGAGTCTGTGCCTACCAATACCATAACTACAGAGAATTCTGGAAAGTTGATACTAACAAATGTGGGAATAAAATCACAGTTACAGTTCTTATAGCCGTGTCAGGTTAAAGTATATCTGTAGCTGTAAGCAAACACCGATCAGGCAGCAAGAACATCTTCGTCTCCATGGAAGGAAACCCTGATATAATTACAATTTTCCTTAAAAGAACATTTTGTGAGAATTCCTCTTGGATGCAGTCCACAAAAAGCATTCCTCTTTCAGCACCTATTTTGTATGCATATCTCCTTCCAACATCTCTGCTGGCTTTGGGAAGCCTTTGTAAAGAAACTTTGCCCCAGGGCTGTGTGTATGAAGGTTCATGAGAAGACTATACCTTGGAACAGCCTGCTATGGGAATGTGTGCTAAGTGCCTCTTGGGAAAGAACACATCTTGGTGATCTAAGCTTGTCATAAATCTCTAATCTGAAAACCTTTTTTTCCCAATGTTGGGTACGATGAAAAGGTTACAACGATTGTTTTGGTCTTTACTGCCATAATTGTCTCCTTGGACACATTTAGACCTCCTGTTTTAGGCTTCCTTATACTCCACAGAATGGTAGGTTCTGATCATTTTTGGTAAAGATCTGGCAAGTACAAATGCCCCAGACCTTCTCATTCAGGAAGTTTTTTTTCCTATTAAAATAGTGGTACTGCTTATGTGATCATAACAGACAAACCCTTCCTCTTAGCACTCAGGAAGTAGAACATGATGGAGATCCATGTTTAGTTTTGAAAAGAACCTCATCATTTTAGTGCAAGTTTCTACCAATCTAAAAATCAAAACCCATTTTTACACACTTAAAGCCATGGTCATGCGACATCCCAGCCATGATCTTTCTTGATTTCTGTGTTTGTTCTCAGCGGGGTCCTTTTTTGTGTGTGCACTGGATGAGTGACGTGCACACTTATATTGGTTTTCCAGAAGTTGGGTCCTTTGTGAATAAAGGATAGGGTACAGTAATAATGTCCCCAGTGGGCACAGACACAATGTAGTGCTAGCTCAGCAGTCCCTTCCACCCAGAAGTGGCACTGTCCAGGGACTTAGATGGCAGATTTAGGTAAGTAAACCTTTATTTACAGGGCAGGAAAAACTAAAAAGCATGGGGGTGGGGGTGTAGATTACCGGTAGATGGTAAATGGAAGATAGACCTTGCTTAGAAATTGGCTTTACTTCTCTAATTTGCTCCCTTTGGTCTGTTAAAGAAACCCCATCACTAACATAACTTTCAGGTAAAACGATGATTCTAGCTCTTCCTTGCATTCTTTTTACATTCCATAAATCATGTTTTATTACCTGCAATGTGCCTTTGAACTTTCTAGAAGCATTAACTTGTCAATTCCTTAGCACAGCTCCTCCTAGCACTTTATAGCCCTCTACTTTTCTAGGAAAGGTGAATTACTGTCTGTGCTGGTCCAGCACCTTCATCTCTCCCCTCAGCTCCCTACACAATCATTTATTTAGCTGCTGGGGAGGAGCAGATACTATAAGGTGTGAAAGTTTCAGGACTTTGGATGGTAATGGTTTGGATGCTGGTGTATGTCTAGGCATGGTTAGCTTAGAATTTACCTGCAGATAGCAAATATACTTAAATGCAACGCTTCTGATCTATACCCCATCATTCTAAATTGTGTGAACTGTTTTTGTACATTGAGGGTTGGATAGGCTCTAACTATATATACACTCATGGCCAAAAATATTGGCACCCTTACATTTATGTCAAAAAATGCACCACTTCTCCCAGAAAATTATTGCAATTACAAATGCTTTGGTATTGTCATGTTTATTTCTTTTGTTGGCACAGGAAAAACACAAAAAAGCAGAGAAAAAAAATCTGAGATATTCTGAGGCCATTTTGTGCAGAATGTTTTAGATTTTTTTTTTCTCTGCTTTTTTGGGTTCTTCCAATGCCACCAATAAATAAACATGACAATACCAAAGCATTTGTAATTGCAATCATTTTCAGGGAGAAGTGGTGCATTTTATCACATAGATGCAAGGGTGCCAATATTTTCGGCCATGATTGTAGGTGGTCTTTCACCTTTTCCAAAATCTGGGCTATACAACACTATGTATATCAGTTCAGTAAATGTTGAATCCTCAGTACCAAGGCGGCTGCGTAAGGGGTTCACTTCCAAGTGATACTGAGCATTTGTGGACCTAAAAAGAGTTCTTCACACAAAAAACGATTTTCCGATATGCTATAAAGAACTGTGAAAAGTACTGTAATTGCTTGATTCCCTTTATAATGTCTTTATAATAAAGTCAATATAATTTATTATGAGATCTGTCAGTGTATTGCAGCTGCTCTGGCAACTTTTTAGGATTCGACCAGCAAAAATCTCAGCCAGCATTGAAGTTGTTAAATTTGCAAAAACACCAAACGCTTATCTGGACCTCCATTCCCCTCCCCCTGATCTAATTCTCTGTTTTGTCTCAGTGTCTTAGCTCTGAAGACAGCCAACTACTTAGTCAAAAAAATAAATAAACTTTTTTTTGGGTGATGCAACTGCCTCCAAGATTTTTTACATATGACTCCTTGTGCATTGCGAGGAGGGTGCAGCTGGAAATGGTTAAACGTTTGTATATTCTGTCCTGGAGGAAGTCTATAAGGAGATAATGTACATAATGTGCACGCATTTACAGCACTCATACATGCTGGATATTGCTGTCTGCCCTGTGACTGTACACATAGGAAAGCCAATAAAATATAAATGAAAAATAGTGCAGCCCTGTAACAGACATATAAATGGTGCTGCATGAACACCAGCCTCACAAAAAAAAACCTCAAACGTAGGCGGCAATTTACAAATATTATTCTGGCAAGAATGCATTTTAAAACGTCGTTTTATTTAAACCCAACTTAACTTAAACCTTAAAGAAGAACAAAAAAAAGTTACAGTTTATCAGTCTTTAGATGTTAGCTGCATTCTCAGTCCCCTCCCCCCTTTAGTTTTCACTGGTGATCCTGCCAAAAACCTACTTCTTGCTTGTAACAACACTTTCTTTTTTAAAAAGCAGTTATTGATTCCCTCTAGAAAATATTTGAGCGAAGATTTAATTCCCTGTTGTTTAAATAGAGCCGTAATGTGCTCATTTGGTGGAGCAGTAGCATTGTTACCCTAGCACATGATGTTTTAGGACTACAGAACTCCCCCTTCATTCCTTAACTTCATAAATAGGGGGCAGGTTTATATAGGTTTTCATACTTAGGGCTCTATTTATAAAGCAGGGAATCTGACATTCCCTCAAATATTGCCTGGTGATGAATCAATTACTGCGATTGAAACACATGGACCTGGAAGATTTGCCACCAGGGAATGTTTGATGGAATGCCAGATTCTCTTAGTGTAGTGTCAATGTTTTGTTACTGAATTGTAGAGATTTGTGGATTAGGTGAGTGTAGTTTACCATAGTCATTTATTCTCTGCTGCAAAACTGTTGGGCTGATTGACTGAAATTGTGTTCACTTTCAACATTCAATCACATGCAAAGGAATTTTAAAAAATCAGCATTTTTGCATTTGACGTTATTATCATTATTATTGTGGCACCAACATATTACCCAGCGCTGTACATTAAATAGAGGTTGCAAATGACACACAGATACAGACGGTGACACAAGAGGAGGAGAGGACCCTGCCCTGAAGAGCTTACAATCTAGGAGGATGATGTATTGATTGAGAAGAACACAGATTCACTTTGATAAGTGAATATTTTAGCTCCTTAAAGAGGAACTATACTCAAATATAAAAAACAAAAACACACTTACCTTCAATCTTGCAAGCCAGTCCGATCACTCCAGGGGGTGTGAATTAGGGGGCCGAGAATTAAGGGGTGGTGCCGCACCCTTCTTTTATTTAAAAAAAAAAGGGCGTTGCACCTAAAAAAAAAAAACAACAGAATTTTTACCATACATAAAGGGGTTCTCTACCCTTTTATGTGAAGTGAAAATTCTTAGTTTAGGTACACTTTCATAAATCAACCCTATTGCAAAGCTCTGCTTCACACCTCAGATAATTATGTACCTGATGTACAAATATAATGATATGCTATTTATAGAATCAGATCATCAGGGTTTTAAAAAAGCTGATTGCAGTTTTATGCACACACACACACACATACTAATGCCAGACAAGGAATTTTATAATGTAGTGAAGCCAGTATTGAGATTAAAGCAAGGGCAAGAAAACTAAACACAATGCAATACATATGTGGCGACTGCTTTACTTAGCAAATGATTTTTTTTTTTATTTGCATAGCTGTGACACAAGCACAGAACTGTTGGATTTTTGACTTTAGTCTGCTGCATAAAAGTTATGTCCAGGCATTACTTGAATTTACCCCACCCCCACCCCCTCCAGAGCCACAGTAATTGTTTTCTTTTATTGTGTCATTGTAGCAAGAAACATCTCACTGGGTTTCTAACAAATCATCAAGTATTTTTCTGTACTTGCAGCATTATATACAGAAATAAAGCATTTATATATATATATATATATATATATATATATACACACACATACAATATACAGAAATTTACTGCATATGCCCTTTTTCTAGTTTGTCCTGACGTACACATAGGTTATAAATAGACAGTAAAAGTAGAAGCAGCAGGCTGATAAATTGTTCATCATTCTGATCTTCTGCTCTCCCATTACTATGGCCCCAGTTAGCACATGTGTACTGCAGCACAAAATATTATCTCCTTATGCTGCTTCTTCCTATCCTGGTCTAATCTCTGCTGTACATAGACTACATTAGGCTGACACTGAAGTTGAATTCAGGTACTTACATACCTTTCAATTGGAAAATAACAGGGCAGCAGTGACAACACCTGAGCTACAATGTTTACAGTTTCATTTATGTATTCTCACATAGCTGTACATACAGTATGTTTTTTTGTAATCCCCATACTTTGTGTCCCAGTGACGTCACTTTAAATGTAAGGGTATTCATGTGTATTGATTCATGATGTTTCCATTCTTTTTTTTTGTTCTTTGTTTTCCAAATATAGTATACATGTTTTGAAGTTTTGTTGTCTTTGGCAGCTATATAACTTAGCTTTGGTAAATAGGCATATGCTCAATAGTAGCTAAGGTCTAAAATATGTGTATGTAGCAGTAGTATAACAATAATAGGACAAACAAAACTGTAAAATATAAAAGCAATACATGTATTGATTTCCACCACTGGGCCTGGGATTACTTGGTCAATATACCACTTAAACAAAATCACAGCAACTTCCGCGCCTATGAACGGTTTACCAATATTACATTTAAACACTAATTTAAATTTCATTTACAAAGAGTTAGAAAAGTACTTTTTCCTCTCCACTATACCACCAATATGTTAATATAATAAAAATAAACTTTTTCAAACCTGCCTAAAATCATCCTTAAAAAGCTATTCAACAAGTAGCAAAATTATAATGCTCTAACAGACATCTTCTCTTCAATGGAATGGAAATGTTTTAATGAAATCTGAGGTATAGTTAATGACAGAACTATTTAGTTTTTATTATTATTATTATTATTATTATTATTATTATTAATAATAATAATAATAATAATATTAATAAATAGGATTTATATATTACGCAGCGCTGTACATTAAATAGGGGTTTGCAAATGACAGACAAATACAGACAGTGACAGGAGGAGAGGACTCTGCTTCGAAGAGCTTACAATCTATGAACTTTATAAAACCCTGTGGAATATATATGGGTGCTGTATAAATACAAGATAATAATATTCATAATTGTATTAGTATTTTGTATCTATTCTGCATTATTATATTCTTAGTAAATATACTATTTAATGTCAAAGAAGGAAATAAAGAGAACAAAGTGATCCTAAAATGTATGTTGATCTATTAGGATGATTCATTAAACTTGAGAAAAGAACACAAAGTTACAAATTGAATTCTTGTTTACATTTTCTAATTCTATTGGCAACAACGTTGTGCTTTTTCCAATTTTAATGAATCAGCCCCCAACAAAACCTTTTTAGGATAAATTCTAAAACTGTTAGAATTTTTAGAATTAAAACTGTTTTTTGTTTAGAAAAGTTTGCTCAAAGAAACTTTTTGTTTTGCATTTTTCAGAATAGATATGGAGGAGTAAAATATGTTTATGTGACTTACCCATTGATGACTTGGAAGTACTAAGGATCCCAATATATCTGCCATAGCTCCAAGCATTTGATCTGTACGGGCAACATGTCTCTGTGGGGTCTTCATGTTATGCATCCAAACCCTTTAGGTGTTTCTCTGGGTTTCTGTAATCCACAATGCACTTTTTAGCCAAACGCAGGGGCTGCACCCATTGAAATTGCAATCTGCAGCAGTGTAATGAGGAAAGTTGAGTAGCAGAGAGGTTAAAGAGTCACTTTGCTGAGCCTGAGAAGAGTGTGTGTATGCTGTGCCTATGACAGAGCAAACTGCTGAGAGGCAGGGAGAGGCACTGAGCACAGCAAGCTAAACAGTGATAAATTCAGCAATAGCAGAAAGGCCAGTCCCTTTCACCAACTCCCCTCAGCAAGCCTCACTGGCCTCATTGCTGTGTTGTGGAAGGCAGCCATATGTTTGGTGTAAGTTACCTAACATCCCAAGCAACAGCTGGGATTAGGAGCAGATGCTTAACACTTTTACTGCCAGGAATGTTGGCGCTAAGGCCTCTCTAGCATTATCAGCTCTGTCACTTACCCTTTAAAAAAAAAAAGATGGATGGGATATATTGTATTAAGTCCACATAACTCTGATGACATTTAGGGAATCCCTCCGTGTATTTGGAATTTGTGTTAACAAATAAACATGGATGCCTCAGGCCTGCCTTGTGGGAGCCCTTTGTTATGAAGATAATATTGGAGTCTGGCCCACTAAATTGATGACTCTTCAGCCATTCATTGGAGTACCAATAGTTTATTAAACAATCTCCTGGCCTTGTGTTTATTTTGGTAGGAAACTCACACCCGTGACATGATAAGGATCACAACTAGATGGAAGATGACAAAAAAATTGCTCCAAAAATTCTGTTCGGATCTGAAGTTTGTTTATTAGGTCAGTGCCAAGAGATGATGATAGTAATTATTTAGTTGTCACATTTCATCAGTTTAAAGTAGTCGATGTTGGGTGGTAGCTGGAAGATGATGATATCAGTTAATCATTTTTGCATATTGTGTTTTATCTTAACTAAAAAACACACTTACTTCAGCTTACAAAGAAATATATTTTTCCCAAACTATACAGAAAATGATGTTCCCAGGAACCATACCATTACCCTCTGATCTTTGCATACAATTGTCCCAGGTTTTCGATCTATACAAGATTCTGTTTCTGCTTAACAAACTGCATGGTCCGGAATTAGAGAAAGACACGCTGAACATCAATGCTTGTTTTCAACAAAACAACAATATTTTTTTCCATTGGATTCCCATTTTTATTCTCACTGACTCCAATGCTAGGTTATTTCTCCTTCCACTGACCACAAATTGTTTTTGCTTCCACTGAAACCAGACTTTTTTTGCCTCCCAGTGAGCACCACAAGTCAACGATGATGGTAAAGGTAATAGGCCTGAATTAACCAATAGAAATAGAAGCCATAAGACATTTAAAAGTTACGGAAAGCTTACACCAATTAAAAGTTTATTAAAATGTCAAAACAAAACAGACCTTAAAAAATTCAAATTAACATTCATCAAAATCCCATTCCATCCCTGTATCCGCAATAATTCCCAAAATATTCAAAATTTAGGTCTCAGGTTTTTAGGTGCAAGATTTGGCTAGCATCATGACAATAATGGAGAGTTTGAATAAGCAGCAAATAAAGAATAAAAATCAAGGAACTTGTAATAAAAATAAAAAAAATAAAAATAAATGTGTATTATCTGAGAGACCATACCAACAAATATTATGCAGAAGCTATACAAAGTAGCTCCAGATTGCAGCAGGCATCAGTTGCTATCTAATGCTGCTGCTGCTGCAAAAAGGCTTTACTATATTCACTCCCAAGTCCAGTGGCCTGATACCTACTTTGTCCAAACTACAACCAAACTGTAAACCTTCCCATCATTACTGAAAAGTTCCTGGTCTGGGTGGCCTCAGGGTATGAGATTTTTAGACAGCATTTTTTTGTCTGAGTTATTTTTGTTTTAAATTTTTTATATATATTCCTAGTTTTTTGTTTTAATACCCCCCATATAATTTAGATTCTTTGCCTGTGTAGCCTCAGAAAGTGAGAAAGAAGCATAGTTGCAAGGGGAAATACTTAAAGCCAAAGGCTACCTACCTTTTTACAACTGCGGGTAAAGGTAGGGAGGAGTAAGTGGAAACAGGAAATTCTATGACCATGGAGAAGGGCAGATAGCAGCAAAATTCAAACATTGAAATCTGTGCAGCTTTCTTTTATCTGGAAAAGAATTGTTCAAAAATATAAATAATTAAAACTGTCAAAGTTAAATGAGAGGTAGAGGCGCTGCCACATTGTGGAAGTAGGAGACGAGCCTTGATAATTTGACAACTATCCTATTCCTCCAACACCTCCAAACTGTTGATTGTATGAAGAGGGGTTCTAGGGAACACCCCGCCAGTGGCACATGGTGCAGGACATAGTAGCAGAAAAGCCATATTATTATTATTATTTTTATAGTGTCAACATTTTACACAGTGCTGTACATTAAATAGGGGTTGCACATGACAGACAGATAAAAGGGGGTACTGAGAAGTTCCTGGCTTTGCCCAGAAAGAAGAGAGCCATAAAATAACACATTTATTCAACATATTCCCCCCTTAGACTGATGCACTTGGTACAGCGTAGTTGCAGCTTTTCTAGACCGTTCAAATAAAAGTCCTTTGGTTGGGCCGCAATCCAGCTCTCAGCAGCATCTTTGATGTCAGAAATGTCCTCAAAACGTTGCCCCTTCAGGTGTTTCTTCAAATTGGGGAACAGATAATAGTCCAAAGGGGCCAGGTCAGGTGAGTAGGGGGGATGGTTCACCTATTGGAAATCTAGGGTGTTCAGTTTGGCAACCACAATGTTGGACGTGTGCGCAGGTGCAATATTCTGCTTAGAAAGGATCCTATTGGTCAACTTTCCACAGCGTTCCGTCTTAATTGCCTCCTTCATCTGGTCCAGGAGATTAGCATAATACTGTCTGGTAATACTAGAGCCCTGAGGTAGGTAGTCCACCAACAGAATACTGTCTTTGTCCCAGAAAACGAACACCATTACTTTTTTGGCCGATTTCTGGGTTTGGAACTTCTTTGGCCGCGAGCCCCACTGTAGCGCCTTTCCTTTGACTGTTCCTTGGTTTCAGGATCATAGATGTGGAGCCAGGTTTCATCCTCAGTCACTAACCTAGCCAAAAAGTCCTGTGCAGCTTTAAAATGGGCCAAAACTGCTTTGGATGCTTCAGCTCGTTTCTTCTTCTGATCACTGTTCAAACTTTTCGGCTCCCACTTCACTGAAAGCTTGCGCATGTCTATTGGATAGTGGTGATAACAAACCCAACACTCTTCCGTGAGATGTCAAGTATCTGGGCTATCTTTTTTGGGGATATTCGCCGGTCCTCAATAATCAGCTCATGGACAGCATCGCAGGTTGCCGGGTCAGTTGAGGTTGGGGGCGCCCACTGTGGGGCTCATCTTCAACGGTGAAATGCCCGGTCTTGAAACGAGATATCCAGGTTTTGACAGTGCTATAGGAAGGACACTTCTCCCCCAGTGATTGTGACATCTCAGTGTGAATGTCCTTTGCTGACTTTCCCTGGAGAAACAAAAACTTCATGACGCCTCGTAACTCCAATGACATGAAACTTGCTTGTGCCTCTGCCATCACAGCTTCTCACTAAAAGAAAAAACAGTTTTAAGAATCGCAAAGACCTGATATTTGCACAGTTACATACTAGGATATTAGGCTGTCATATGCCCCCATACTAATTTTTCTATTTCATCTGGAAGGGGGCAAAGCACTGCACTTTTAAAAGAAAGGTTTGGAGTGTTCTTTTAAATGAACAGAAAGTAGGAGCAAGGGGAAAAGGACAAGGAAGACCATTCCAGAGAGTTAGGGCAGCTCTAGAAAAGTCTTGGAGCCGTGCCAGTGATGCGGCTAGTGAGTGAGTGAGGAAATCATTAGTGGGTCATTGGAGGAGCTGTGAGAGCAGCTAAAGGAGTATTTTTCTATCAGGTCAGAAAGGTAAGTGAGACAAGAATTGTGGAGGGATTTGAAGGCAAAGCACAGGAGCTTGAATTTGATTGGAAGCCATTGAAGCAAACTACAAAGAGAAGCAGCAGAAGAGGAGCGGTGGGACGGATGGATGAGTCTGGCTGCAGCATTCATAATAGATTGTGGAGGAGAGAGTCGGGTTAGTGGAATACCAGAGAGGAGGAGGTTACAGTAGTCCAGACAAGAGATGATAAGAGCGTGTACAAGGAGTTTGGTGGTCTCTGGGGACAGGTAGGGGTGGATTTGTGAGATGCTGTGCAGGTAAAAGTGACAGGACCTGGAAATGTTCTTAATTGGGGGATGGGGGGTAAATGAGAAGCCATATTCTTCTCACTTCTCCCAGGCACCGGTAAGGCATTAGCCTGAAAAATGAAATTGTATTTTGGATTGGAATCCTCACCAAGGTTTGTTTGACAGGACAGGAACAACCTCACAGAAAAAAATACAAAAGTATAATAAAACTTTAAAAACTAAAAATTACAACAGTAGTCTCAGTTTACACCAATGCCCTGCGTTGGTTTTTACTTGGTAAAAATGTAACATGTTGCGTTGAAACAGTGCAATGTGTTAAGAAAGGGAAAATAAAATATTCTGGTTTCTACTGTGCAAAAAAAGGATCTCATGTGCACATAAGTGATATGAACACCCGGCTCACACCTATGCATTTACTGCACATCAGTGTATAAATACAGTTAAGTCATGGTTTCAAATGATTCTAGTTGACATCTGTGCAATGTGCTATTCTCATTTCTCTCTTTTTAGATGCTTTAAAGCACATAAAGATAGGATGACAGAACATTGCTAGCAATAGTTTATGCTATGCATTTTGGGTATTGAATCCTGCAGGAATAATCTTCTTTTTTTTGGCTCACATTTTCCACATGGTACTGATCCGGGAAGGACGTTGCACTGCCCCATTTGTAAATCCGGAAGGTGGAAGGCTCTCTGCACAACATTGTTGGTTCACCACTCTATATGTTATCTGATAGGAGAAGTGACATTACTGTCCATTTTTTTTCTGACCATTGAAAACACTTGTTAGTCCTAACAGAGTTTTTTTCTTCACAGATTTCTTGACCTTTGGGGAAATCTTTCTTTTAATGCAAAGTTGGCAGAACTTTAAAAAAAGATGTCTACTCTGCCTGTGTCCCAGTAGTGTCTTTATAATCCAATCATTATTGTATGTCCTTATGTCCTCATCATTTCTTTGTTCAGTTCCCCTCAGCTTCAAAGTTTAATGACAACCACTTTGCTGGTCCTTGTCTATATTAACAATTCTCGTGACCTTTGTGCACAAGTTTCTGTTTATTGTAAATTTATAAATATTTTTAACTACTGTCACAATGAAGCAGGTTATATTACTGTATTAAATTTATATTGTTTATTATCAGAGAACAGGGTTTGGTTATCCTGCAGTATTGGCTCACTGCATTACTTTAGCATCAAAGTTCTGCTACACAAGGCTAAATGGACCCCTTATTTTGTTAGTTTTTTATTATTTTTTTATTGGAAACATTTTTTAAACATTTTTATAAAGAGATTCAAAAAGGCTAAACAAATAAAAGAATAACCACAAATAACGAGATTGAGAAATACCCAACCTAATCACAAATCAAATACAGTAAAACAGAAACAGTGCAAAATAGCAAACACTTGTAAACCCACATAGTAGGCAATTAGGATACTTGCACAAAATCTTCCATACTCATTTGTAATGTGCATATGGAAACAAGAAAAATGAAATTAAATGAACAGAAAAAAGCGCGGAGGGAGGTTAACAAGAAGGAGTTAAGATATGAGAGGTAGGAAGGGATGAGGGGCAACAGGGGTAGGACCCAGGACCATTGGTAAATGTGGGTTCTGTCATATGTACATGAAGGAGGGGGAGAACCACGTTTAAGAAAAAGCAGACTCAAGTTAAAATCATTTGGTTAGTAGTGGGTAATCCAGGGTGACCAAGCATTCTGAAACACCCCTTTTGAATTATTAAGCCTGGCTGTTAAGAGCTCATTAGTGAAATATTAGGTGAATTTATGTTTCAAAGTTAAGAAGTTTAGTTTGGTGCTTGCAGTTTCAGGAGTAACAGCACCTTGTATGGATCATTACAGAGACTTCTCCCTACCAGGGTATAAACAATTTGGTAAACACCAATTCAAAAACGCCTAATATAGGGATAAGACCACCATACATGATAGAGGGAGCCCATTGCTTCACAGTGGTGAAAGCATAGGCTAGACATGTCTGACTTAAATTTTGCTAGTCTAGCCAGGGGAAGATACCAACGCATGAGCACTTTGTAATTTACTTCACAGAATCCAACATGGACAACACCATGTGCCACTGTATCCCAGATCTGCTCTCATTGAGACCAGTCTAGGGGGATGACTGATATCTTCCTCCCAGCGGGTTACATACAGTGGTTTGGTACATACAAAAAGCAGGGAGCAGAATAATAGCTAATTTACCCAAGGGTTTCTTGTTGCAGATCCCTTCAAGGAAGTATGTGAAAGTGGACTAGAAGTGGAATTTGGATTTTAGATCTAAGAGAAGCAAAAGAGCGTATTCCTGAAAGTACTATCAGATCCTTGGCTCTGTGGAGACCCCTAGACAGTAAGTCAGTAGACTGAGCCGGCTCCTTAAACTTAGTTGAGAAAGAGGGATTGGGAACTAAGGCTGCTAGTGAGGTGTGGGGTGACATTAAATTGAGTATTTCACATCATCCCACGCCCTCAGAGTGTTGTAGGAGAGGGCTGGGTATGTTCTTCCGCAGTTGCGGGAGGGTCCAGAGCAAGGTGTCTATTGCTATGGGAGACATGTAATATAGGTCTAAGCTGACCAACAAACGTGTGTACGCGTTAGAATGATAAACAGATAGAGGGGCTAATTGGTACGCTCTATAATAGAACAGGATATTAGGCACTGCCAGGCCCCCATTGGATTTGGATAAGTAAAGAATGTGTTTAGACACCCTAGGTCTGGAACCCCGCCATACCAAATCGAG
>NC_092858.1:39654579-39655554 GCF_032062135.1 Pyxicephalus adspersus
CTTAACCATCAAAAATGGGTTTGGCACAACTTTGACTTTACACCAACTTGATAGAACCTTAAAGCAGAAACCTCTAAATCTTGTGTGAGATACACCCTCATAATTTATTTTGTGAACAAAGACAATACATTTATGACCA
This sequence comes from Pyxicephalus adspersus, assembly GCF_032062135.1. Classification (NCBI taxonomy): domain Eukaryota; kingdom Metazoa; phylum Chordata; class Amphibia; order Anura; family Pyxicephalidae; genus Pyxicephalus; species Pyxicephalus adspersus. The sequence continues at coordinate 39,654,719 of NC_092858.1, forward strand.
ACTTTAAAGCAAAACTAAAGTTCCACTTTTAAAATTGTGGATACTCGGTGATCCCAGCTTCTCCTGTGTTTGCCAAGACTGAATGAACTCCAGCACAGACATCCCAACCCAACCAATCAAGATGGCGGTAGATCACAAAAAGTACTAGAAGAAGGAAGAAGATGATGGTGCCCTGTGACAGAACAGGGACAGGTGAAAACATTACCTAAAATGATATGTAGGACAAATCGTTCTGTAGTGAAGAATATAAGTTGCACAGAAAATTGCGTGAAGAAGGTTATAACGAGAAAAAAAAAATGTTCTGCATTGATTGTACATCAATTTCTGAAATACTCAGCATTTGTCATCTACTACCTCCGCTATACATGCCACTTATTATATGCAGACTTCATATATCTGAGGAATCCCAGAAACATTGTGTTCTAAAATTTGGAACAGCATCCCCTCACAGTTCTTAATTTTCCTTCTTTCAAACTCTAATGTATTACATTATAGAATTAAAACAATCTCTCAGACTCTTTATTTAGGAGAAAAAGGTATGTTATAGGTTAATATTTTGGATAGTTTATTCCCCTAGGGATATAATAAATAGAAGCAGAGGCTTAATCTATTCTGTTATAGCAGCATTGCATATGACATTAATCACATTTATTTTGTTCATAATAGTTATTTTGTATCAGTAAGTGAAATGGGAATGTGAGAGCCACCTAGTGGTGCTCTGAACTCACTGTCACATGATTTTTTGCTTTACACCTAGAATAACCTAGAATAGCAGTTAAGCAGTTACTTGATATACAAATGACCATTCATACAATGCAAATCATACTGCTTCATTA
>NC_092858.1:39655865-39658898 GCF_032062135.1 Pyxicephalus adspersus
TATACTAATAAATTATGCTGTAAAATTCATTTTCATGAAAAACAATGTACCGCTTTTAGACATATAAATCTGGACAGAAATGAACCCCCCAGGAGATGCACAGCTCTATTGAGGTCTCAGCACAGCATATCGATCAGGTTTAGGTCTGGACTTTGGGCTGTTGAAGCACCTTGCATTTTTTCTATTTTAGTCTTCATTATTAGTCTTCTGTTGTAGTTTTGCTTGTGTGCTTGGGCTCATTGTCCTGACTTATGACTTAATTTTTTAAAACTTTTCAGAGAGAAGAGGATTTCTCCTGGCATTCCCTCCAAGCAAGATAACTTGTTCAGTCTTTTTCTAATTGTACTGCCATTAACTTGATATGTGCTGCGTCTTAATGACAAGGTCAAAGGAGCTCTCTGAGACTCTTGTTGAGGATTTTGAGTCCGGCAAGAGATTTAAAAACACAGCTAAATTAGGAAAATCATTTATAAATGTCTTAGATTAAAAATGAATTTTATGTACAATGCATTTTTGTGAACCTTTTGCAAGAGAGACATGTGTTACCATACATAACCTAAGTTACTGTTCACATTTAGGCGGAGCTCTGTGTATTACCTTTGATCAGCTTGCTGGTTGCAAAATGTCAATCACTGCATTGGTGTTCTGGTTTCACCTGACGTCTCCCACAGACCAGCACACAGTAGAATAAAAAAGATGCATTTCTATTGGAGTAAAAAAACAAAGATGCACAGTTGCACATTAAATCATTGATGTGTAAGTTCAAATATGAGGTGTAGCATGTAAATTATGTAAATAGTTGCTAAGTTCTCAGTAACTTTACATTTGATATGTGAATTATCCACGTTATACTCTATACACAAATATACTGAACAGTAAAGAATATTATAATACCAGAGAATTACAACATGTTAATGGTATACAGAGTGAGACGGTTTTGCTATAGGGAATTAAACAAAAGCAGTGATGAATAGGTATGCTTTAGTTCAGGATCACATGTCGCAGTTTATTTATTTAGGTTTCTACCATTAAGTTAAGTCTACACTGTCTTTAATTTTACACACATCCCGTCATACAGCCCATCATGTATGAGTTTTAAGCATTTATAAAGATGTTTATAAACAAAAATATAAAACAAGGAAGAGTTAGAACAGGGTAAAAGCCCCAAAAATGCCCACAAAAATTCATGTTAATGGGGGAATTTGGATCATTTTTGAGTATTTATAGGTTTGTTTTTTTTTTGGTGTTTGGGAAGTGTTTTGGGGCCTTTTAACTCCAAATGCTGCAGGATGCGTTTTTTACAGCCCATTAAGAACGCTCTGGTGTGGACTGGCCCATAATAAATAGGAGTTTCAAACATTTAAACACTTTAAAAACTCTGGGGGAAACAATCCGTGTGATTACGCCTTTGAAATCTGCCTAGAAGTGTAAACCTGAATGTGCTGACTATGGCCATAGTGTGCTTGACTGCTGTTTTTATATGTATTTTTATTTTTAGTTGCCACTAATAATATTAATATTGCTTTTTTGTTGTTTGTTTAGTTTTATATGCATGCACATTTTAGTTTTGTAGATGCACCTCTAAGATCACAACGTCACCACTTAGCTACTATACAATCACATCACAGATTCATAGTATTATTGCAAGGATACAGTCTGGTTGTGACTGTGTATTATAAGTCACTGCTGTCCCTGACCGCTGGAGATCTGGTGATAAATTACCTTGTCTTTTCCCTGCTTTTCATTATAGAAATTTTCTGAATTTGTAAAGCTGCATTATTTTTAGCTGTTGTGATGGAAAATGAACACAATAAATACACGCTTAGTAAAGTGCAGCAATATATCAGCATTGAGGGATATTTTAGAGGAAGTGACATATTTGCCAAGAAAGAACAAAGGAAGGTGTGAGATGGATGGGAGAAATGAGAAAAAAAGAAGTTTACAGTGGGTTTGGAGGATGGAAATGCGTTCAAAAGATGGCTGATGCCATATGGATATAAAATGTAACTGAAACTTAAAATCAAATATTCGTGAACAGGAGGACTAATCATTGCAGGGCAGGCTATGGCTTGTGTGCAAGATCATAAATCCCTTGTCAATTTCCTCGAACTTCCGATGGTTCAGTCGAAATTTTGTCGAACCGATTTCGTGAAACCATCCGAAGATCGAGGAAATTATAACAGGAGGATTCACAGGATTCCCTGGGAATCCTCCTGTTTGCAATCACCGGGGCACTAGAGGTTAATTAACCTCCAGTGCCCTGAGGATCACACACTGTTTTCAATAATTGCAGCCGCGGCTGCATTCATAGAGAAGATTCCCGGGCACTAGAGGGTTAATTAACCTATAGTACCCTGGGATCGCAGTGGATTCTCAGAGCTGCAATCATTCTTGCAGCTCTGGGAATCCTGTTTGCGATCCTCAGCACTAGAGGTTAAATGGGGACAAGTCTTTCCTTTCAAAACCTCTAGTGCTCCCTGATTGGCTGAGGAAAGCACTAGAGGTTTTGAACAGGTTTTGTAACCCATTTAACCTCTAGTGCAGCTGGCGCTGGATTCATTGATCAGCGCAGCCCGCAATCTTTTTTTTTTTATAATTCGAGCTTGATGGGCAAATTAAAACCGGCTAATCTCGCTTACAAATTCGTTAAGCGAGAACAGCCGAATTCGCCACGAGATCGAGTTTTATAAACTTGTTCGCTCATCCCTGCTGATTAGTTCATTGGCATTCTGGTCTGAATTGTCTTGGGTAAGTAGGAAGAACTACTAAGTGTACTGAGATTATCACATGGGTTGTAGGTTTCCCTTTTTTATTTTACCATGTTTAGTAGTTTACAGGACTGGGGTGGTGTTGTTTAAAGGATGAGGGGTAAAGGCTGGTAGGGGACAGGGGTTGAGGTTCACATTTAAAATTTTTAATAACAAGAGTAAGCCGAAAAAAAAAAAAAAAAAAAAATATATATATATATTCATTCAACAGAAAGCGTTCTTTTACCTTGCCCTAAACACACTCCACTGTGTTTTAGGAAGGTGG
>NC_092858.1:39660919-39662003 GCF_032062135.1 Pyxicephalus adspersus
TTTTTTTTTTAAAGATCATTTGGTAAAAACACCAATATATATATTAAATGTACATTATCAGAGTTATACATTTTTACATTAATATGATGGGCATATCTAATGTAAAAAAATGTCATGTTTTCTATGCAGCTGCGAATACTGATAATTACCAACGGAAGATTTGAAAGGCCAAGAGAATAGCATACAAGCATGTCCTGAAAAACAGACTGATTATCCTCTTCAGGAAATGGAAAATGCATCTTCACGTACACCATAGGAAAAAAAAAACCATGAGGATCCTGAGAGAAATTAACATAACAATATTATGAAAACAATGAAAACTGTGCTTTCTGTATGATTGTCCTATCCATAGCTGGGAGTAAAAGCAACCTGAAAATTTTCAAATATCGATCAAAATTGATTTGATTTCCATCATTTAATAAGAATTTCATGGAAAGATTAAAAAAAACAAATTTTGTAAAGGATGATCTTTCTTAAAAGTAACAAAATCTGTTACTAAAAATGCTTCAACAGTAAAAAAAACAAAAACAATGATAAAGACTGTTGATCTCCACCTAAAAAACTGAGAAGCCCCACTAAGACATTCTCAGCATTCTGAAACTTCCACAGATCTAAATGTAAAGTTTCAGAATCCGAAAGTCCATTGCATGACATTGCAACATTTTCATAGACATTCTATCATTTATTTCAAAAGCCTGAAGTTCCAAAGGTTATTCTAACTTTGAATTTCCAACATAGGTACATACCTTAAACCTGTTGTCAGTAACATGATTAAATCAGTAACATGATTAAAAAGGTTGTTTAGCTAGACTATGAAAGTTGTAGGGTGTTGGAAGGGTGTGAACTGAGCTGGGTAGCAATGCAGGGCAATACTGAAAAGTCAAGGGGTAGCCTTGACCTAGCCTTTTTTTATCGCTGTGTATTATTTTATCTGTGAGTATTTTCTCACAAGCTGTTTGAAAATTTCTCTAAGTCAGGCAAAGGCGGGGTCTACACCGTGTTTTTAAGCACTCTTATTAGCGTTTTAAAGCTTGCTTTTAAAACGATGGAAAACGCTTATGCCTAACGTCTAACGCTTTTTGTA
>NC_092858.1:39663906-39665196 GCF_032062135.1 Pyxicephalus adspersus
TGCATTCAAGTGGCTGTGTGAAAATTTCCTGGGCAACCATAAGTCTCCTGCATACAAGTAAGGAGTTCAGAAACTGGGTTGTCGCATGTCATTAAAAATACATTTCTTGCACTCACATCAGGAATTCTTCCTGGAAAATCTTGGTATGGTGAGTGACGAACAAGGAGAACGTTTTCACCAGGACATTCAGTTAATGGAGCACCGGTACCAAGGTGTCTGGAATGAAAGTATGATGGCTGACTACTGCTGGATGTTGTGCCGCAACAATCCAGACAAAGAGTACACAAGAAAATCATACTCTAAGCATTTCTGAAGAAACAATGGTACCTGACTGACACTGGTCAGTAGATCTATACCACAGTGTGCCTTATTTTACTTCACACGGAAGATGTATTAACATTCACTTCAATGGTGCTTACGTTTTAATACAAAATACATGCACATACAATGTTAACTATGATAGTACTCAGAAACTGTACATGTTAGGGAAAAACTGAAAACAGATCTGAAGTTTCTGATGATTATCAAAACTAATTTTTTTGCTGACCTGTGTAATATATCTACAATTAAAAAAAAAAAATCTTTTTTACAACAAAAAAACATACATAATTGTTCCCACTCACAACTGTTTCTGCAAATGTATATCAAATATGTGCTGCGAATTACTCATGCACTACACAGTTGGTTTTCACTAATGGTGCATTGTTGCTTAATATCTTTTGTTGCTATTTACGTATTATTTGGCCAGCAAAAGAAGCTCTTTAAACTTATATTTAGGTATTGCTGAGCACACTGATTTGGTTTTTTCTTTCTTCCAACAACGCATTTATGTTATTGTTAGACATCATTTGACAAATAAAGAGCAATTCTTCAAATATGCCATGTCTGTTTATGCATAACATTACTAGGTTTGTTTTAAATCTTTGGAAATGATTAATTCAGTTTTGCTCTACTAAACCTTGTAAATTAAAAAAAACTTTCGATTTTCTGTTACTTTTTGAAAACTAAACTCTACCATACCTGTGAATATACCAGATGGTTAGTTTGCAATCATATTTATGGCCAACAAAACATTAATTTTTTATCTTACATAGTGGATTTTGGTATTAAAAAACATTTTTCTACCAGGTGTTTTCCTTGTTAATGAAATGTTTGCCAAAATATGTTTATTTATTAAATCACATTATTGTTTTCTTAAAATAATATTTCTCCAACTTTATGTTACCTTTGTAAGGCTCTGATTTGCTGTTCACTGGTAAAAGCTGACCTAAACCTTAAAGATAAAAAAAA
>NC_092858.1:39667072-39674789 GCF_032062135.1 Pyxicephalus adspersus
TTGTCCAAATATTTATGGACCTAACTGTATATATTCATATATATAAAAACATTTTAAAGCATACTTAAACTCATCATTTTTACTTTACATAGAAGGGTAGACAACTCTGGTGTTTGTTTTTTTAAATTAACATTTACTTCTTTCTTCGTCACCTGATCTCGCACCTGCATAGTGCCAGATTGGGTGACAAAGAAAGAAGACCGGAAAAAAAGACTGAAGATGATGGTGCCTGACAAAAAGGAATCCCATGATAACACAAAAACCGATCGTCGGAAGGACCAGTGGGATTAAAGGTGTCATTTTTTTGTTTTTAGTTTAGTTCTGCTTTAGGTTTCTGCTTTGTAAACATTGCTCAAGCTTTCAAGGGGAGCAATGTCCCTGGAATGTAAAATAAATAATAATAGGAGGTGGTCAGCTGCACAGAGAGGTCCCTGGTGTCTGTTGGATAAAGAACAGAGGGAGACAGAGCTTGATTCTGTTAAACCAGCTGTGTACTACATACACACAGACAGAGCACAAAGTTGCCACTAATCAGAGGAGATAAAGCTTATTATGTTTAAAAACCCACAATGGCAGGAGTCAGATGGTAAAGCTTTTCATGGGTAAAGCCCTCCTTTTGCTTGGTGTAGGGTGTGTCAGAGCAGGTGCCACCTACATGTTGGGAGTGTTAGTTACAGCCAGATGGATTCCAACAACTTGTGAAATCAATACAGTATCTTTGGTTTGTGCAGCCACATATTATTATTGAATTACCAGAGTAGAAGTTACATAATTTTTTTAAATTATTCACATTTTTTATTACCCTGGAACTGGTGTAATTTCAAATGTAGTAAAGTACAATACTTAAAAAAACATATGTAAGTACAATTGTAGATTTTAAAAGCTACTTTAAAAAGTACAAGTCCACAAAAAGACTACTCAATTACTGTAATTTAAGTAAATATAACTAGCTAGATTCAACCTCAGTGATTACATAACCAAGAAACAAAACCTCACCAATATGATTTTTAAGCCAGAAATGTAATGTTAGTTAGGTAGTCTACAACACACACATACCAATGATTATCGCCAGACAAGCCAACATTGAAACGAGAAGAGATTTTCAGCCCAAGAGGGATACAGAATAAAGACGACTGTCATCAGCCAAGCCAAGGATCATGAGCCAAAGCATTGTTCTCAGCAAAAGAAAGCAGGGAAGAGATGACAAATGATTGTTGGCAGGCAAAACAAGAATCAGAAGCTGAAGGTTTCTTGTTGACCAAGGCAGGGAGCAGATGCCAAGTGATTGTCACCAAGCAAGCGAAGGATCAGAAGTAAGACTGATTATCATTCCAGAGCTTTCAAGGCTGAACATTTAAAAATCAGAAGAAAAGAGTCAACACGGATCATCTAATCTCATACTGAAATAATTACAGGAAAACAATACAAAATGACATGTTTCTGCATAAAGATAATAAATCATGAAAAACACTTACCAAAACAATTTTTATTAAATATGGATGGTAATGGTTTGCCCCAAAACAGCATGAACGTCTGTGTGGAAGAAAAATAAAAATTAGTAATAACAATGACATTAATAATTTAAGACATTATACAGAATACAGCATGTAAACATACAGCAAGCAAGAACGCAATTACTATTAACCAGGGCATGAGTTCTTTCTATCATTCCTGAAGACATGCATCGAGGTGCATTGGGAGGTCACAGAGAAAAATATTAATAAACATAATTATGAATAAAAGTATTACTGAACACTGTAAAACAGGCCATATGGAGGATACTATAAAGCAAGTCACATTTGTATATTCTAGATATGTATTTCTACAGTGTTCCCTGGTTCACAGTGACACAAGGAAGCAGTTAACAATAAGAACACATGAAGTTTGTCACACTCTACGTCTATGGTATGGGTAAAAAAATGAAAACACGGAACAGGTCATTTTTACTAGTATATCCTACTTCTTAATATTTCACTTGTTACCCATTGTTATCCCTATGTGTCATCGGTCACTGTATTCTGGTATTCTCTGCCTACTTCACATACTACCCAGATAGGAAGGGGCTACCTACACATTTAGTGTATCCTACTTACTTTCCCCTGGTTATTGTGGCCTGATTTACATTATACACAGCTTTCCAGATTTAGGTACTTAATGTAGTAGGAACAGTTATACAATAATTTAAAAAGAAATGCACTCACATTAAAATTGCTGGCAGTACTCCATTCTTTACTGCAAGGCTATAAAGTACTGCACACAGAAAGATGATGCCTGCCAACTTACCTGGAGAATTAAGTAGTTTCCTATCCGTGTATGAGAGACATGGGACTCTGAAGTCTCACAATATTGTTTCTATATTGGCAATGTGGGTATACTATTATATTTTATTACCTCTCTGTATGGGGGTGATTCTACTGTCAGTCACTGTGTCCTGTGTGTTACTCTTAAGTTGTCAATGGTTGTCCATTTGTTGCCAATGTCTTCTAACAATTGCTCGGCTGTAGTCCTGGTAATGTCAAATATTTTGCACCTATATTGCCATTTTTGGTGACAATATTGCTATCAAACGTACTTGCCTCCAGGCCCCTCAGTTGGTAGAGAAGTATCCCAACAGGCTCAAGGTTGTAACTAATACAAAAGGTGGTAGAACAAGGAGGTGATTCCTTTCTGAACTGTTACTGTTTGATCTTTCACTGACATTCATAACCTCCCAGGTTGCATCTTTTTAATGTGTAACTATAATTCAGCTTTATTTGTTGATAAATGTAAATTTGGCTGTTAAAATAACAGTGGAATGATAACTATGGAAGAGCTTTTTACAATGCAACATATCTCACCTAAAATACTAATTAGTAGGAAATAAACTAACTAAAGATCATTATAGGATAAATTACTTTTTTATTTGCATTGCCCATTACAACTAGGAACCAGAACAGCAAATCAGATTGGAGGAATCAGGCTGAATATTAGATGTTTAAATCTGTAGACACATATCTGTATCACTGTCTATTTGTTTCAGGTTACAAATGTTGCAAAGCAAACTGTTTTCCCTGCAAAATGAGTCATAATAACCAGAATGCAATGATTGTTCTCATTCCACACATCAAAGTCTAAATAAATAAATAAAAACTCAATTATTTACTAAAGATGACTGTGTGTCATTTTCTGCAAACTCCTCCACATAATTATGTGGCAAAGTCATTTTGTGAAGACTATTTTTATTACAAGAAAAATCTGTTTCTTCATAATTGCTGTTAAAAAAAATCTGTGATGAATGTGTTTGTAATTGGTAACGCTCCCACCTTTTCTCAAGTGTCAGCTAACTAACATCTCTCCATAAATTATGGGGCACTTTTTGGACTTAACTGCATTATACCTCCTGACTCAAGTCTGCACATTTCTCATATGTATGTCTGCAAAGCATTTTCAAGCTTCTCCTAAAAACCTGTGATCAGGCATCAGGATTTGTATTTCAAAAGGGACAGGTGATGGCCAAGACGTAAAAAAAAAATCTTACAAAAATACTTAAAATAAAAATCTGTATGATCACTATATTCTTCTAAAAAACACAAGCACATGCATAGGAGTAAAATCCCCTGACCAATTAAAACAGCTGATCTGGAAGCAGGACTAGGAGCATTAGAAGATGGACTCAAGATGGGCAGAGACAGGGCAGTGTATTTAAAAATTGTAATCAAGCAGGTACGGTTATTTTATTGCAGAAGGGACATAATCTGCAATACAGGACCAGTCTGGTTGCACTTTTTTAATTTTAAAGTTTAGTTGCACTTTAAAGGATCCGTTTTGGATTGGCTAAACTGGGATGATGTAATTCTCGTACAGGAGTTAATTCAGTCCTGGCAACCGCAGGGGAATCCAGGATGTGCTTAGCTAACTCTAAGCACTATAGTCTGCACCTCCATATGTTATAGAGAATAAGAGAAGGGTTTTGTAGGCCTATCTTGTTTCTGAACGGTGTCATCACCCAAGGAGAGGCATGTGTTACTGGCTGGATCATCAGATGAAAATAAATGAGAAAAAGTCACAAAAATGAATGTTACCCATACAAAAAAGGTCTGCTAAACTGCAGTACATTACACTTTAAAATTTCAAAACTGAACAGTTTATTTCATTTTTTGGAAGCATTAGTCTTGTACAATATCAGGCTGTTTGTTAGGGACGAGGAATCAAACTGAGCATGGACTCTGGTCATTAGGCAGTACAGAAAAATACAACCTTTAATAAATATGCAGCAGCATACAAGAGCAGTGGTCCTGAAAGCCAAGGAAAGGGACATGCTGTGAGATACCTCGTATGTTTACAAAATTAAATGCAACTGGCCACTTTAAAGAGGACATTTCCAGGAGCAGAATATTGCCTGAGTGATTTCTAACATAGCAAGTTGTTTTACTGTCATGATTTTCTTAAACCTGAACTTTAGTTAGCACTTCAGGCACCCTATACTGAATTTTTCCTCCAGATTTTTACCAGCTTTTTGTTAGCAGAGGCTTATCAGCTTGATCCTGTGCATCACCGCAGTATATCAAGCCCTGTTTATTCTCTTCAGTGTCGCTCATAGCAGCAGGGAGATCAATGAATTATTTTCCCGGCTCTCTGCTTAGCAGCTTGCAGCATCCCCTGCTTCCATTTAGCCGTGGGGCCTGAGATGTATCTTTTCAGCATCCCCAGCACATTCTCCGAGGCTGTGCACGGCTGAAGGAGATTGTAAGAGCTGATTGGTTCATGGCTTCATTGTGCCCTGCCATTGGCTGCTCACAGTCACCAGTTGCTTGTTGTAGCGTTAAGCTTGGCTGCTGCTGGTGTGTTTATCTGATTTACTGTTGCTGACTCTGCCTGACCCTATGATTGTTTGCTGCCTGGATTGAACTTTACCTGTGACCCTGAATCTGCTTTGTCTTTACCCTCAGGTACCTTGTTGGCCAGACTGGTTTACCTGTGCATGCCATCTGGCTCTGTATTCTAGACTTTCCTGTACTGCATTATCTGTGGGCTCCTGGTCCTACATTAGTCCTTCCTGACACCATCCTTTGTGTATAGATGTCCTGGGGGCAACAATGTGTTGGGATTGTGCAACTATCAGCCCTAATAGGGGGCTTGCTATAGGTGAAGAGTGGGGTGTTAGATTGTGGGACTGGCATCCGGTAAGCACTGGCACCAGACCAGGGCCTTACATTTTTGTCATTAAATCTACTCTGCCACTGCTGAGAGTACAGTAAATCACAAAGCTCAGTTCCTATGTATTATGCAGGTATAGCAGAAGTCTGTTTAAAATAAAAACCATGACAGTGGAAAATAAACTTCAGTAAAGAAGAGGATTTCTTAGCCTACAGTACTATCTCTCACACACTGTATCAGCACATTAAGTCTCAAAGATACAGAAAAACACTTGCTGATATGCCAGAATTGCTAACAGCAAAACCAGATTAACTATTAACTTTTCCAATTGAGGGTTTCACCCACTGTATCTTCTTCTGATAAGCTAATGTAAATGAGTGGGCAATCAGTAGCCAAGAAGAGCACATCTGTTCACTATAAGAGGCAGAGCGGGGAGAGCCTTACTGAATTGAGGTTTACAAAAGCCTGTTGAAACTGTGTGAGATTGTGTGTTAGGGGTGGTGTACTGTGTTTGCTCAAGCAAAGGAGTAAAATTCCTAACCAATCTTCAAATGCTTATCATTTAAACATCAAGGAACTCCTAGTTTTCAATAGTTTTTTTATTAATGTTTTTCTCAAACCCGTTTATTCTATTGAAAACATTGCACAGCGGATGACACCTTTAGGTTTACCTAAACTTCAATGAGCACCACAACCATTCAAAAAATCAGAAATATTCATATTTTTTTCTTCTTTTTCACCTGTCCCAGCACAATGGCTCAAATAACTAATAGTCTGGAGTCAAGGGAGGATTCTGAGATATGTCTTTTTTATTACAGCATAAGTGAATACATCAAAACCATCCCCACAATGTCCCATAAAGTGACCCGCAGTTATGTACATTATATAATACAACTGTATGTTTTGTATTGTATAATAAAATGCACACAGGTAGGATCTAAATGCAGTTCTTGAAAGCCCTTCTAGTTTTCAATAAAATGTTACCCCTTTGCTGCCAGGCAGATCAATGAGGCATTGGGGGTCCTCCTTTTCTGGCACTGAAGGGTTTTAAACACAATATATAATATAAAAGAAAAAAAAATAGGAAAACATTTTGTTCTAGAAATCACAACACTCTTCTGACAACAGATATATTGCAATAACATACTAATGCCTTTCTAGGCTAAATCCTTCATGAAGGCTTGTTCACACGAACATAGTTTTCATCTGCTTTTTCGCCTGACAAATCGCATGACAGCTGGAACGTAGGTGAGCCTGTCAACTGACTGATGACAAGTCTGGTGGAAAATAGATGAAAACAGTGGAAAACAGATGAAAGACGTACAGAAATACAGAGTGAACAAGCCCTAATTAGGATTCATTTTGACAAGCAATCACATATCCTGTGGATGTGTCACCTCTGCCAGATTACACATTTTACTACCAAAGCAGTCTACAAAGCAGGCCTCTATTGCAGCAACCTAAGGAAAAGATACACCTAGCAAGACAAATTCCTGGCTGCAAACATTTGTACAGTTTAAATACCCTCAGCAAAAGTGCATATATGATGTATAGGAAGTGTGCAGCCAAGCTGCCATCTAAGAACAATTTATAATATATTATAAATATGTAAGGCTACTGCTTACATATATACAAACATATTTTGACATATTTAGTTAGCCAAGCTCCCAAAACTCCTATTTATTGGTCGAAGGATTGTGAATCCCTACACCTCAAATTGCTATAAAGATTCATGTGCACCAAAAACATTCTGGCTGGTTGTCAAGTTATTATGTTTGGACATTTCTGACATCACCTCTACCTAAAATACACCATTGACACTTACTGGCCATAAGCTTTTATATACAAATCTGACATCAGTGATCGCTGGTTCTGTTAGCTCATATCCCAGCATGGTTGTTGTTTCTGACTGCTATATTGCTGAGAAAGATTTTTTTTAACATCCCTGACACCAATAAACTTGTGTTGCAAAAGTGCTCTGTTTGACTGATCGTGCTCCCACCTGTCTATTCTTGCACTCATTTGCTTCCAGTGGCAATATCTACACCAGTTCCTAATAATTTCTGTGTGTTTTGGAGTCAGCACATGACCTTTGGCTATAATACTAGAAAAAAATATTAGAAATATGACAATACATACTGATATCTTCAACTTCCTAAACACTGCAACCTGTTTATATTTTTTTTCTTTCTAAAGCTTTGGGAAGTGTATGGAATGGTTTACGTCACTTTTTTGTCCCTTTACTTTCTAAGCTGTGGGTACAACAGGATGTAGGAGGAGACCTCTCAAAAGGGAAACCAATAACAGCAAAAAACGTTTTAACATTGGAAGATTTACCCTTACCTCCTCTTCCCTTGACGACTCAAAATGTATGGATTTGCCATTATTGTCCGTATTAGAGAGTGAATCGTCTCAGTGGGGACACAGACAGCAATAAACTAACATGGATTTTTCACACTGTATCCAAAATCTTCACTTTACATTCACTTTAATGAAACTGTATAGCCCCCAAGCATAGACAATACTTTAAGGTGAACAAGAATTTAAATTTCAGAAATGTAAAATCATCAATTAGAGTTTG
>NC_092858.1:39674843-39697958 GCF_032062135.1 Pyxicephalus adspersus
AAATAATCAACAAAGAATAACTAAGAGAATAACAAAGCAATATAGACCGAATAAATACCCATCTCTTTACACTAAAAAAGTCCTCTCATTTCAAATTTTGCTTTATGGAAAAATTCAGAAGGTCATCTTAAAGAAAATACAAAAAGTAAAAGCAAACCTATGACTTGTCTTCACAAAAGCTGATGTCATAAAACAACATAAAACCATATATAACCATGTGTAACAAAAATATCACCAACATTATGTGGATGTGGACCTCTCTATCTTTACCTATTGTTGTTCCTATGAAGGGTTGTGTTGATTTATCATCCTATAAACCTATACAGTAATGAAAATAAAATATAAAAAAAACACTTCAGCAACTGTAAAGTAAAATGGATCTACAGTAGCACAACTCGGTAGTACAGTGGTACAGCTCGGCACTGCAGTGAAATTTCCCATGTACCATCATACATCTATATTGGAAGACGGACTATCAGTTGTTTTAAAGTGTAAATGTGGTGATAAAAACAACTTGCAATAAAAAAATGACACCTTTAAACTATAGTGGTGTGTTCCAGACCCATGAAACCTGTGGTGCATTTTTTATGCAAATACCAACATTTTAAATACCAAATAGCAAGCTTTCATGGTCTTTGACTCAATACAAGCCTACCTCTGGTTTGTGACATCACTTACCCAAATACAGGCACATTAAGAGATGGCTCAGAGCCAGCAATTATAGAAGATGAATTTGCATTAGAGAATACACTGAATTTCAGGGCTCCAAGGAAGCTCTACAACAGGGGTCGGCCAGATACAGCCTAGCCGGTAGTTCGTTCCAGCCTAATAGTTATTAATTATCGGAGCCACAGCGGCTGGAGCTCCGGTGCCGCCCCTTTGCAGTTGCTCTCCTATTTACCACGGCCGGCGTTGATACTTCCACCGCCGCGGTAAATAGAGAAAGCTCCCTGAAGGTAAACCCTCTCCTCCGCAATGCATATGAAGGAGAGGGATTTCACTTCAGGGGGCGTTCCCTGGTGGTGGCGGAGCCATTAGGGCGGGTCCGGCCTAGTGTGCTTCCGCCCACCTCATAAATGGCCTAGTGGCCATTAAACTTTGCCGACCCCTGCTCTAC
Organism: Pyxicephalus adspersus; assembly: GCF_032062135.1. NCBI lineage: Eukaryota > Metazoa > Chordata > Amphibia > Anura > Pyxicephalidae > Pyxicephalus > Pyxicephalus adspersus. Next base: position 39,675,961 of record NC_092858.1, read on the forward strand.
AAAAAAAAAGAATTATGATTAAAGTGCCTAGTAGTGATGTCTTTTGGGTAAAAGGTGTTTTACAATTTTGATTCACCGTGGGTATGCTTTAGGTAGAAGACCAAGCACCTCTGCTGTTCCTGAGCCACCACAAAGGCCAGGGACATTAAGATAAAAAATGGCTACAAAAAAAAGACAGAGCAGTACATACCACCTACATTAACAGTGATTGGTGTTTTTCACCAACCTGATTCCATAAACCCAAACAGAAAGATGGTATTTGGGAATGTGTGAGATCTGCAAATGCCAGAAACAAACACCACTATGCCAAGCTGAATTTATATTGACATAAGCAGGGTTGGGCGAAGGGGTAGGCAGAGGACGTCTGGGCACTTCAGCAAAAAAGAGGGTGCATAAAAAAGGAGGACTTGCCACCTACAATGCTAACAACTCATGATGGGGAGCAACCTTTAGAATTTTTGCCTTGGATGTTAACACCAGACACTGGTCCCATGCATCCTTGGAGTAGGGGCAGCCATATTTGCACATTTTGTGCAGCCATTGATTATGGTTATTTCCACTAAGAAGCTTATCCACAGCAAAAGGTTTTGGGCTTGCAGATAGTTTTGAGAAACAAAATTGTTGTATTTAAACACATAAGTTCAGACAGATCTATAACTCATAACTGTTTGACACTTCACAGTATATGGGTAACATTGTACATACGTATATTCAAGGAATACAAAAAAGGGTGATGAAGAAGACCGTGCTTAAAGTGTAATACAACGCGTTTCACCACGAATGGGCTTCCTCAGGGATATGATAATAAGCAAGCTAGATTAACAGTGTATCTAATTTGATAAAGGTTGTAAGGGTAAAAAGCTGGAAATTAATGATATCTAAACGAAACTTTGATTGAGGTTAGGGCTGTATCCCAGGTCAGGAACACTTTGAGTACTCTAATCAGTTCTAGGACTGGGTGTGGGGGGATATAGGTGACCCCAAAAGAAAGATGGTTTCATCCAAACGAGCTTTAGAGTAGGTCAAAAGCAGGGACAGGCAATTGGCCTTCTCATTCCTGGAAACAGGAGTTTTAGATAGTTGCACAGGTGTTGAAAGTATCATAGAGCTCCAAAAAAAAATTAAGATGCTGCTAGCAGTATCCAGATTGGGAAAAGGAAAAAACCTTTAAAACGCCATGTGTTGGTCTACAAACAGCCCTCTCTGGCACCCAGTCCTGGCAGAACTTGTTGGATTTATTACACTTTAAGCATGGTCTTCTTCATCACCCTTTTTTGTATTCCTTAATTATACGTATGTACAATGTTACCCATATACTGTGAAGTGTCAAACAGTTATGAGGTATAGATCTGTCTGAACTTGTTTACTTTACTAAATGTGTTTAAATACAACAATTTTGTTTCTCAAAACTATCTGCCAGCCCAAAACCTCTTTCTTTCTCTCCTTTGATTTGAATGTTCAATTTAGAGTAATTAAAGAGGTGGCTCAACCTTCACTGTAAAACTCCAGTAAGGGGAACACACTTCTCTTCCTATCTTATCCACAGCAAAGATGTTCAGAGGATGCTTGAATGATTCTATATAGACAAGAAATATCCAAAATTGACTAATGGAGATTAGCAGCACTTAGATTCAAAAAATGAATGCAGCATTTTATGAAAAAACCAAAACAGGTGTATATGATACACAATACTTTATCAAACAAAGTATTCCAAATGGACAATAGATTGGGCAGTCAGGCTAATCTGGTATCTGTATAGCTTTCCTCCAATGCTGTTTAGTGATCTACTGTGGTGGATCATTAAATGACAGACACAACTGATAATACCGTATTTGTGGAATTATGTGGAAGATGCAGCAGTTGCCTTCCACATGTCCTCCCCAATTCATAAAACAGAGTAGTGCTCTTTGTACAACTCTTCTTCATTTCCACTGTCCCTTGAAATGATCACAAACCACTGTTTCTGCTGATAATTATTAAGTTTGTAAAAGGCTTGAGATTTATTTTAATATCAAAGATGTCTTCACATTCCACAAAACTTCTCTTTAGGCTTGTGAATGCAGCCTCTGCTCTGTGCCTATGTACCCCCTTTGAAAATATTAAGCACTTGTACTATTCCTTTGCGTCTGCCTATGTACAAAGGATAATACAACATTTCCCAGCTGTCCTGTCCTACACAACAGGACAAAAAGATGGCAGAAGCATAAACAACTAATACCATCAGCTTGCCTCATCTAAAGCAGCGAGGACGTAAATATCATTGATGTAATTTGTTTATCTCTATTTCATAAAAAAGTATTTTGCATGTTTCTTTAATCACACGCTATACTGTCAGGAGCAGGGTGAAGCAATGTCGCTGAAGCCTTAGTACCGTACCGCATTATAAATGATTTCTCGCTGTCAAACATCACTGTCTAAATTTCTCACCTTTCAGCAGGTCTTCTTCTGCAACTTGTAAAATGACACTTATATCACTCAGTACCCTAAAAGCTGTAAATGTAATGTAATGTAAGATAATGGACATTTCTCGACACCTGTATCATGTAGATCTCTGTGGAAATTCCAGCCCTAGACTGCCTAGTGACAATGAACACAGCATGTAACACATCTACTTTCCATTTAGTGGTCACTCTGATAACTTGTAATGCTGCTAAACTGGTTATGCTGTACAACAAGGAAATTCCCAGTATGGCTGCAAACTACATTAAAACAGCCTTTTTTAGACATAGCACCTAAAAAGGATATTCTGCTACAGTACTGAGGATGTTATTTAAAGCTTAACTCCTGACAAACAGCTAAATACACTAATAAAATACATATACAAGAGCTGTTCTACCTGCCAAAGGATTTAGTTTACTTTTGTTCATCTGATTCCTGAGGTTTACACACAGGTGAGGTTAGTGACCTGACTTTTATTTACTGACACTTAAGAAGCTGGGTTCTAACCCTAGCCTGTGATTGGACGGTGAAGGAGAAGTAGCAGACAGATGAGTTCATCACCTGCTGTTGTTAAAAAAATGATAATCTGCAGCACCACCAATCTATTACCAACAGAGAGAAGTGTTTTCTTTTACTCCTGGTGACTAATTGTAATATAAATAGGAAAGGTGAAAATGTGATGCCGAGGAAGGGGGAAAAATGAACCTGTTCTACTGCAAAAGCAAAGCACATGCTTTATGCAATAGTTCAACATAACAAATAGTTCAAACATGAGTGTAAAGTGCATTACAAAAACATAAATCTAAATATATAGGTAACTAAAGTTATGCACAAATATCAACCTTTACTATCCAAGCTCGATCACATCCATTCAACTATTTCAGATCTATTTTTCAATAAGACTGTAGTCACATTACTGGGGCAAACAAATAGTGAAAAGGTGGCTGAGGCTATACTCAATGTTTAATAGTTTAGATTTATTGATCATCATGATGTGTCATTTTCACTAAAGGTAACCACTGCTTACATTTCCAATGTCACTGTTAATAGTTTAGTAAATGTTCACCACCCCTCCAAATGTAGCACCTTGGCAGGCACCCAAAGATGGTTGTTGGCCTATCATGCCTTTGGGCCTATTTCTCTGCCACTAATTGTAAGAATTATTCAGCCAATGCTCAATTTTCCTAACTGTTTGTCTATGCTAATCACCCTTGTTGGATGTTTGTGGCCAATTACTATGACTCCTTGGATTAGACAGATGACAAAAGTGTCTAACAAGCATGCTTGGGTTATCCATAAATGTATTATATAGAGAGATTCTGTGTAAAAAGGATTTCAGCTGCTAAATCAAGTATGACAAAGTACGTAATTGTACCGCCATTATAAATGAAATGTGAAAATGGGAGCTAACTGCAGGTAAAGGATCAACAAATACAAGTCAACTTGTTCTTTGTTATGGGTTATGCAATCTTATATAGGCTGCTATTTCTAGTGATTATAGAATTAAATTAGGGGTGATGTTTTCTTTGAAACCTTTAAAGTGCTGACCTTTAATGGAATTTTCATGAGAGGAGAAAAGTATGTCCCAGGTGGTAAGGGTATTTTTTTGTCTAATTTTTGAAGTAGCACAGAAGAACTGAATAGCAGTGGTGTCCGAAGATGCAGACATTTCATGTAACTCCAGGTATGCAGTAAATTTAGAGCCGTATAGCCGATGGCTGCTTTTTTTTCCCAATGCCTACTACATATGCCGTTCCCACATCTATTTTCCATGGGGAGGCTTGAATTCTGAACAATAACACAATTGAAACAATACATAAAAAACTAGAACCTATGTGATCATTATATTCAATATAGCAAGATTTTGACAATTATGGGTTAGTAATAGCAGCATTTTTAAAGAAAACACAATACCCACGTCAATCCAAACTCAAATAGCTAATCATACTACTGGGATGGACAGCATATTACAACACTGCAATAACAGTTTGGTAAATAAATCTGTCCCCTCTTTAATTTTAGCAAGACAGGATTTCAATTTATACATAAGAACAAATCATTTTCAAGGGTGTACACGAGTGTGATTCATTGTATTGTATTCATTGTCTGTATTACAGATAAAGGACATGTATGTAGTCTCCGCTAGGTTAATAAATATCTCAACAAAATGTATTACCCTTCAAAGGTAATATACGTAAAATACCAAATTTCAAGTTCTGGGCAGATATGTGAATTCAATTGGTAGCATTGTTAACTCTTCTACACAAAGATTTAAATATTTAAAAGTGTAACTGTACTTTAGGTTAGAAAATCCAATACAACCTCCTTTTACCCTTTTCATCAAATGCCCTACAAACCCCAAATGAAGACGCTCCATACACATACATAATATATGGCATTATAAGACATTTCTAGAAGGATTTTTTTTCTTCTAAATTTGAGACTAAATATTAGCATGCTTCTTACCAATATCAAATATACAACCAGAATGTTCCCTGCAAGAAGTAAAGCTCCATTTTGTATGGATTTGCATAAGATATCTCTTCACTGTTTTTAATGAAAGTGATAAATAAAACAAAAGTAAACATAACCAAAAGATCGAATAGGCAATTGTAGATGTGGAAAAATACGATGCATAACGCCCTGCAACACCAAGGTACCAGGTCTGCAGAAAACATTATGCACTGATGCTGACAGGTTGGTCCTTTCTAGAGGCTTTTCAACTACAAAGCTCAAAAAATGGAATTCCAGGTAAACTGCAAGGTGTGGACTGCTCTGTAAGATAACAAACAATTGTCTTCTCCAGGGAAATCAGACACGAAGACTAATGACTGAAAGGCCAGCTAGAACTAAGTCGTCCACACGTAATTCAAAATCTCTGGTTTTTCTTCTACTTTAACGTCTGAATAAGACAATCAAATCATCTCCAAATTCACCATTAAGGCAACCCCCCCCCATTGAAAAGTTATTCATGTTTAACAAGTTTTTCAAAACTTTGCAAAATCTTCAGTGTTGGTTCCAAGTTCCTATTCCCATTGCAGTTTCCAAAATAAGCGAGATCAGCAAAGGAGCTAAAATGAGAGGACAGTAAGAAAAGTGGGACACAGGCAGATTTTCCTCTATGGGAATTTTTTCCGTCCCTATTTCTTGGTGCCTGTACACGGCACAATATTTCCTCTCTAGTCGGCAGTAATGCCTTTAGCTCGCAGCTCCTCCTGGACTCTCAGTAAATAGGTGGGGTCAGGGTATCCAAATCTAAAATCAAAACGGAGAACATTTCCAGATTAGTTCCATGCACCTACAGAACAGTATAGAAACAACTCCAGTCAAGCTTAACAATTTACTATGAAAGTACAAACAAGCAAGCAAAATAGCTTACTTATCCAGAGCTCGTTTGAGAATGAATGCACAAGGTAAAACTGTAGTATAATGCTTTCTGGCTCCCGGTAATCATCTATAATGGCAACATCAAATTTTGATACTGCTCACTTATAAGAGAAGGGGTTTTGCTTTTTTGAAGCTTTAAAAAACAAGCTCATATAAGTGCTTCATAATGGTTTAACACTGCTAAATGACTATTTTACAGCAACAGCAAAGTGGGGGCATTCTGAACTGAAACTTTGTTCTTACACTAAACTGCCTGAAATAATATCACATTATCTTTTCAGCATTGCTTTGTCTGAATGCAGATAATTACAACCAAATATATCAATAACAATGCACGTCTGTGTTTTAACATTTTACAATAATTACATTTATTTTATTTCTTTATAATTTATAAGTGAACAAAAAGATTCTATTTTTATCTTGGTCACAATATATGGCTTCTTTTTTTCTAGGCTGGTAGTTCTCTGATTGTATAAGCTAAAATCCAGAATGAATGTCGTAATAAAACACAATCATACCAGGCCCATAAAAATCCATTTATCATCTCCCATGAAAGCAATTTTGCTCTCACATAATCAAATAGGCTTTTCATTTGTAATACAATGCAATATGAGTTTCATTTTATGGACTGGAGAAAGACCTATATTATCATTTAGTTAATGGCCTGACAAAATCAATGTTGCCCACCCTGTATCATTGCTGGAAGATTTAAGTCAACATTAAAACAGGGTATTATATTTCTGCTTCCAACTTTTCTATCCTGGGAAAACAAAATTGCATTTTCCAACGTTGTTCAATTTAGGCTATAAAGAAAGTAACATGATCTGCCAACTTCTAAAGATAAGCAAGGGTACCACATACGTAAATCCCAGTGCACCTGAACAAGGGAAGTCTATACAACGGGCCTGATTTATTAAAGCTCTCAAGACTGGAAAGGATACACTTTCCCCATTGAGCCTGGGTGATCCAACAAACCTGGAATGGATCTGGTCCTGAATTTAAAATATTTTCTAACAAATAGCAAATTACTTTTAGAAAATCCATTCCAGGTTTGCTGGATCACCCAGCTTCACTGATGAAAGTGTATCCTCTCCAGCCTTGGAGAGTTTTCATAAATCAGGCCCAATGTCTCAGATTAAAGCTGACTAGGGGACAACCCAGTTGTGTGTTCCCAGGTTCATACAGGCAGGTTGTTTACCTATGCACCCCTAAGTTTGCTATATTTTTCAAAGCTGCCTGACCGCCATTTGGCTGCCAGTGACTAAAGGGGAATGCTAAGTTAAAGGGTGATCCACTTCTCTATAGCAAAAACAGCTGATCAGTGGCTTGATCAAAAATCACTAAATCTCTGTATATGATTGCAACCATTTTCAGTGGCCTGATTTATTGGAATTGCCAACCAACATGTTTTAGCAAACATGGGGAATGTATGACTCACTGTCTTACAACCCATATAATTTTTAAAATTCACATTAGATTGTCTTGACCAAGTCATGCATCAATATTAGGGAAACGGCATGAGAATGGAGAGAGCCAGTATTTATATTGTAACAAGGACTTACAGTTGTGGTCCTCCTGTGCAATTAGTTTTATGGTGAATATCATTCCATGTTATAACGTTAGGTCTTCCTGTGGTCATTGAAGTCCCAATGGTAAAGGTCAAACGTTGATCAAAGGCTTTCTTAAACAGAGCCAGAACTTTGTTCCCCTCTGGGCAATCAGGTAAGTAAGCCACACGGGTTGTTCCTGGATACCTAACACCAGGATTCGGGTGTTCTGCCTGCAAAGATATACAAAAGCAATTATCAGAAGTGTGTAAGACACCATTACACCCAAATAAATGCAAAATATATACAAAATTTACTTTATTACACGGTGACACAAAAAAAAGAAAAAGCCTAAAACTAGTTAAAGTAAAGCATCAGGCAGATTCCTCAGTAACTCATTTAAATAGAATTAGATCAGGAGTCACCAGAATGTTGAGATATGATGAGCAAGCTAACAAAAAAAACTTTCACATAACAGCAATAGGACTCCAACAGTTGCAAAACTTTCACAAACACTTATTCTGTTTTTTTTTTTTTTAACACTGTCATATTCCACTGTACTTTAAAGAGTATAGAATAAGGTTTGCTTCATTTCTTGTGTTGCAAGGAGCCTAATGTCATGTATGTAATGTTTTAATCCTTACTGAACAAGAAGGATAAGAGTTTGTTCCTACATCAAATGCTATATGAAACTCTTGGTGGAGTTGTATATACTGGTAAGAGTTGATTGAATATGATCGGTATATTTATAGCTGTGCAAGTGTTAACAGTTTGTTAATGATACAATTTGAATTGTTATTTTTATCAATCAGATGATTAATGAAGGAGATATAGGATCTCAAAAGGTCAATTGATGAATATATATTTTTTATATGTTATCTTTATGTTTTAAAAGTATAATATATAAACTATAAAGTAAAATCTTTGACAAATTTACTATAATATTACTTTAACACAAAACTTGATTATAAACAACATTTTTAGTTTCACCACCAGGAACAAGAATAAATAAATTCTTGGGCAAATCCACCCTTGAGCAAGCAACATAAAAGTTGTCCGTGGGAGAAACCGGGCAATCTCAAATCCACTCCGCAGTACGTAATAGTCTGCCCTTGTGACTTGTTGATAAGATAGAGAGCGCAAGTCTCACTGGAATTTGTAATCTCTTAAACTGAAAAAGGGAGATCGGTGGGAATGAGTGGTATTCAGTGACTACACCTGATAACATGGCAAGTATTTGAGTTTATTTCGTGGACATCTTCATTTTTAGCACCAAAAATGGCCCTCTCTCGCAACCAGTTAAAATTTTGATAGTTTTGTAAAACTGCTGGATAGACTGCATCTATTAGCTCTGCAATGGACAACACCAGATTACAGAAATCGGTTGGCAATTTTATCTTGCCAGAAGACTCAACTGGTAACCTACCTTCTCTGATTTCGAGTCGTTTTTTAGAGGAAATTAGAGCACTTTCATCCCCCAGATGTACTCTCATGTTTTGCTTTTGTTATGTGTTGTACGTGCTGGCCTCGTGCTGTTGTACTGTCTCTGAAGCTCTAGATGTATAGGGTCTTTCTCTGATTTCCTGTACTCGAGTCTCACTCTGTTGTACTGTCTCTAAAGCTTTAGATATAGTAGCTCTATCTCTCCTATGCTGTAGTAGGGCCTCATGTTCTTGTGCTGTCTCTGAAGCTCTAGATGTAGTAGCTCTATCTCTCTTTTCCTGTAGTTGGGTCTCACGCTGTTGTACTGTCTCTGAATCTCTAGTTGTGGTAGCTCTCTCGCGCAGCATGGCAAGTCTTCTATTCCTGTCCTCGGAAAATTCTTGTCTACGGTGTTGTTTCATTATTTTGCCTTTGATTGCACTCGGCCAATTGGCTTACGTTTTCTCAAAGGCATTATTACATGCCAGAAATTTGTTAGAGTCCAAAACAGCGTATGTAAAAATATAAGCAAAAGGCACACTGTCACTGAGCAATACATACACACATACATACATGCAAATATACCTCTGACATATACCACAGCGCTATACAAAGATCAGCGGTACACTCACATGAGTCTGAGTCATATGTCTAGCAAGTTTGGTTGTAATGTGTTGATGCGTTTCCTAGTGATCACATACACACATGTATATATATATAACACTTACATACATACATACAAATATATAGCTCTGACATATAGCACAGCGCTGTACAAAGATCAGCGGTGCACTCACATGAGTCTGTGTATAGCAAGTTTGGTTGAAATTTCTTCTTTGCACTATCCTGCTTTGTATTAGTAGACAGTTGGAAACAACTATTGTTGCTAGGATGAGTGGGTAATGAATATAGCCCTCTCTTCAAAAATGATGATAAATAGATGGTCACTTATACCTTTATAGGATGTTGAAAGGCTTCAATACTTTATAAGTGCAGTACAATGAAGTGCTAGAAATATATATAGGGGGAGAACTGTATTATAGTTAAATTATACGATAAATCATGTTTGTCTACACACTTGATTGCTGACGTTGCTTGCACCTTTACTTGTGTGATGCCTGTGAGTTGTCAATATTGAGAGGATTGTAGCTTTTTGAGAAGCATTGGTGAAAACTGAGTTAGAAAATCGTGAATAATTTTTACACTAATAACTTTTGCACTAAATGTTTGTGGTTTGAGTCATTGAAATATATGGCTCAGGGCTGCCTAAGCCTTTCCACCATCAACTTCAGAAATGATGAACAGGAACATACAAGTCTGGCATTGTGCTATTATGTCTTCTTCAAAGGATAAAGCCTCTGTAACAAACAAGACAAAGACTTTAGCAATGATTTAGGAAAACTGCAGCAAAGTGGATACGTTGCAATTTGCTGCAGTTTTCATTCATGAGCCCAAATGACTGGCTGATATAGGTAGCAGAGAAAATTTGGTATGATTCCTATGTAGAATATATATTTAAAAAACAAAAACACTTCAGTTTTATTACCAGGTTATTATGAAGTGCTTATTTTACTGTATCAAATAAACATTTTCAATATACAATACACAGTAATCCTTTCCCTGGCTTATGTATGACACATTACTCCTGAGTCACAGTCTAGTGGCAATAAGCCACAAAACACATTATAGGTTCCTTGGGATGGATTACTGTTGAGGTGTATATAAAACGTCCTATTGTAACTGAATAAATAGTCTATGCGCTCCAGCTAAGCTTTAAAGATGGATTAGAGGTAGTTGGAAGCAAATTGTTTATTAATTTGGCAGGGGAAACAGTAAAGTCATTTATATTTAGGCAAGGTATGCATGTCATCTATTAGAAATAATGGGCACACACAAGCAACCATTAGACTTTTGTCAATAGAGATTTTTCTTGATTTCAATGGGTTAGGTGATCATTATTTAAATTGGGCTTTGTTTAACAAGATAGTAGAGGAAAGGGAAAAGGGAAGGTAATAATAAAGCTCCATATATTTGATTAAAAAGCTGAACCTAGCAAAAAGCAACAAAGGTTAGATCTTCAGCAGACATCATTATGCCCATTATAGAGATTTCATACATTTAAGTACATATGTGCACAATACTACATTAACTGAATGTGCACAGTGAAATGACTACTACATTTTCCTGTGAAACTTTTATTCTGGTCATTTCAAGGGATCCTCTGGATCATATGGTGTTAGAATATCATACACAGGCCTTGCTGAGAGGCTAAAATCTTAAAGTCAGCATAGTAAATGACTAATTTGTGTACTTCCAATCCAGATATTCTTATCTTTACTACGTACACACGTCAGATGATTCTCGTCCAATAATTGCCTCGGGGTTGTTATTGGACAAGAATCTGGCGTGTGTACAGCGATCAACATCCACACGACCTTCCTGGCGGATCCACAGATGACATGGAATTATAATGAAAGTGAAGGGGAGGGAGCACAGCGGGGTGCCATTCCATTGTTCTCCCCCTCCCCTCCCCATAGAGTGGAAGGGTGCTGTATGTACAGTGCTTGTTCATGCATTGTGCAGTCCTTTGTCATTAGAAAGGATCATGAAAGATCCTTTCCAACGACAATTATTTCATGTGTGTACGTAGCTTTAGTGCTATGTTGGTGCACTAGTTGGTAAGTCTCCATAAACAGCTATTGCTTGTCTAATAATTCCAGGCCGTTGCAAGGCAATGATACTAGGTTCCTGCTTTTGAAAAATTAAAAAAAGTATCAATTACTTCAGTAGACTTTCTAACACCGCCATTCTCAACCATGCTTCCTCCAGAAGTTGATAAGCGTTCCTTGAGCTGTGGTTGATTTACCTCCTATTTGATGGTGCCTGTCCAGTTCCAGGGCCAATGCCATTTGGCAGATCCAGCTGCAAGACCCCAATTACTGTTTTAGCTGTCTGTAAGGGTTAGTATTATGACCATTACCAACTGGTTTTAGTAGGGGTTCCCATGATGCCAGAACCCTGAGCCTGCGATGGGAGAGTGGGCCGGTTGTGTCCAGAGACAACTCCCCCCCCCCACCGTCCTGAGCCTGCGATCAGTACAGGGGACATGGTCTGTACTTTTCTACTGACCCTGCTGGGGGGGTGCAACAGCCAGAGCCACAGACCACCAAAATTTTCTTGGGGACCACCGATTAGCAACCACTGATATAAAACATGTCCACTCAAAACCCTGTCAGGTAAACATAGGCTTCTATCTTCTTGATTTTTGTAAAGAATACACTTTGATAATTACCTTATTTTGGTTCTCAACTGTAAAGCAACTGCCAACAAAAATGAAAACATTCCTGCAAGAAAACATATGAATATTACTTACCTTTTCAGACGGTGCAGTAGTTCTTTATTCTTTTGCCACCAGTAAGGGGTCTATTGTTAAAGTAGTGAATCTGACATTCACTGAGAAATTCTCTGGCAGTGAATCTTTCAAGTCCATGTGTAATTCAGGGAATAGTTCAGAGAATGTCAGATTCACTGATTTATAAATAGACCCTAAGAGTCTTCTGCATCTGACACAATTGGATGTGTCCATTGCCTACATCCACAGGGCAGTGCATTAGAATGGGATTTTATGTGCCATCCCTCCCAAGAGGCAACAATAAGGAACAGAAAGATCACCAGAGCCTACAGAAAAGTGGACAGAAGCCTAAGTCTGATGTATTTTTTTTGCCATTTTTTAAGTGTTTTATATGAGTTTTGGGCGGGGTGTATTCAAAGCTTTAATGAGATTTTGGTAATAAATTTAGATCTACTTTAAACTGTATTCTTAGAGAAGCACACAGCTGAATTACTAAATGCTGGATATTAACAATACCAACTAGGGAAGAAATTAAATAAAAAATACGGTGCACATATGTGATGGAACAAATGACAAATGCTCCACACAGACCTTACTGATGTTAAGAAAAATCTGGAACCAATATGCTAACCTGAATTGAACTATTTGTATTTTTAGGCCATATGGGAGTACATTTGCAATGTTTTATATTTCTATGTATTTAATGTAATAAATACCCAATAATAACCAGTGCTATCATTATTACTATTCTACCACTAGTTTTTGTGTATATTTTATTGCTATTTTTTTTAATAAGGATACTTTACATTTTCTATCTGGTTCCTTGCATCTTTTATGGTGTTTTTTTGTGTCAGAAGGAGCAGGACCTTTTCAAACCTTCCCCCTACCTAAAAACTTATTTTTAATCAAATCTATTGCTAGACTCTAGAAAAAACCACTGGCAGTTTCATTTATGGGTTCTAAAATGTATACCACTCCGCTCATTATGTTTTGTCTTTGAGCTTTATTTATAGAACAGGGAATCAGAAATTCCCAAAAGGGAATCTTTCAGGTCCATGGGTTTTAATACCAGTAATCGATTCTCACCAGGGAATGTTTGAGAGAATCCCAAATCCCTTGATTTATAAATAGAGCCCTTTGTTGCACTTGGTTTTCCCTCACTTCTTGGCAGGTGCAACTGCTGTCACAGTCATGATAAGTGAGGGGAAATCTTTCTAATGGCAAACCACAAAGCAGCTAACAAGACAGGGGTACCAATCCCTTCCCCAATGTATCCAAAAACCTTAAAAATGTGGGCAAACACTTTGAACTTTAACACTATGCCACTGTTTTAAAGTGAGCAACAGCATGCAAGCTAAACGCACATAATGGCACCTCGGACTTATTAGAATTTTATATCTACAGAAAATAGCGGAAAGGATAAGGAGGAGACTGGGAAATGATTATAAAGTCCAGATAACAAAACATAATCCTATACATAATGGATGCAGAGTGGGTGCAATTTATATATGTAACACAAAACAAATTAGCTGCAAAATATGCCTTCAAGTTAATGTCAAACTAGTTTACCTGTTCCTGGTATCAGAACAGTTGAAAAGCACATAATGCATCACACACACAAAACTTGAAGTTGATGAAGTTTCAAGCATGTTTATGCTAATTGCATACTGAATATTTTGTCTGACATGTAATAATTTGATTTCTTGACCAACAATATTACTATCCAGTCAGTGGCAGCTATGAACAAAGTTAATTGATGATTAAATAAAGTGGTCAGCAAACTTGTAATTTGCCCATAGCAGATCCTGTTTTTCCTGTTATACAGCTTCAACACTGCAATTCTCTTCCTGCCACATTTTACGGAATTCCCCTACCTGGAAGTTCCCCAATGTTGTCTGAAAATATTTGTGCCTTGATTATGACTTTCATTAAACTCCAACGACATTAAAAGTTGCAGCTAAAAAATGTAATGCTTTGAGTTGTGTTATATTTTAGTGAATGAAACCCTATTTATTACTGTAATTGCAGTAAAGCATATGTCCTCCTTACTATTTTTAATCCCCTAAATGCTGCAACACTTGCACTGGCAGCAGTAGAAAAGACCGATCTCTTTTCTCATAGACAGCATTCCAGCTTAACCACACACTGGGAGCTGCTTGTGAAAACAGGTCTAAACTTCCTAATGCTGCCAACACAGGGGTTTGTAAGCCTTGCTGTATCACATGGCTGACATTACATAAAATAGGGCACATTTAATACTGTATATAATGATACATTTTAATGTAATGATTTTTTGTGTAATAAATAAAAGAGATTTATTTGTATTTTATTGTATTATATTTGGTTTTTATTACCTATAAAAATAAAACCTGCCTTAAAAATATCACACATTTCAGTGTGTTAAAATCACAATGGGCCTCCAGTCTTTAGGACTGGAGAAGATAAGACTATCATAGGTGAACCTGGGTGATCCACCAAACCTGGAATGGATTTTCTAAAGTCATTTTCTGTTATTTACCAAATGTTCTCAATTCAGGACCAGATCCATTCCATGTGTGCTAGATCACCCAGGTTCTCCCATGATGGTCTCTTTTCTCGTTTTGGAGTGTTTTAATAAATCAGGTCCAGTGTCCACTTGTCTGATGAGGGCAAAACTGACTTTATCTGGGTAAAGCCCACCCTTTGCTGATTCATAATGAGTTCTCCTGCACTGCTCTGCTGCTTTATCCCCTGTTGAAGCCACCAACATAACTAGTGTCAGGGCTCAGAGGTAGTAGGAACATGTTGCCAAAGTGCTTGGGTGATTGTCCCCTAGGTCAGAGCACTGCACCCTCAGAGAGGACCACATACCCCTCATACCTGGCTGCACAAAGTATTGACAGTACCACACAAGTTCTTCTAACCTGACCTCAGGTTGTCCTGGGCCAGCCCCTGCCTGTGACTGGAAAGTAAAAGGAGAAGCTGCACAGTATTTTTTTAAGCACACAAACTGATTTGGTCCTTATGCTGCAGCTTCACACTCCAGCTATACAGTAGCTGTGAGAAAGCCTTAAGATCTGCGAGTTTGGCACCTGAAAGGAACCACAGAAATCTCTACTGCCAAACAGATTTGATTTGATTATACCATGGCTGCCCTTTCAAGAAAGAACTAAAACCAGCAGACACCAACTGGCTACAAATGAAGACATTGCGCAAACTAAAACGGCTAATCTAGCTAATCATAAGCCCATGTGTGAACCACCTATTGGGAGACTGGATAAATGGTTGTATCAGGCAAACTGTGCACCAGTCTGTATATGGGAACTAATGGAGGAGATCATGCAGAGAGGTGATTGCTCAGAAAGGCAGTGAGTAAATACATTAACATACCAAACATAGACTGAAAAACACTTCACTTAAACAGCATCTAGCAATCTGACTGTATACAGTAATAGCTGATAAATATTAAATCAAGGCATATCAAGTGCTGATTTCCTTCCATAAGGCGCTTTAAAGAAAATGTTCTCATCCTCCATACTTTAAAAAAACTTTTATACATAGCCTCTAAATATGATATCCTACATGCTGTGCAACTGTCCATACAGTTCATTTATAGAATATTTTCATGGAGATATGTCTATGGTATACATTTCCCAGATATATTCCAGCCTAGTTTCCATAGTACCTGAATAACCAAACCATTGTTAATGCAGAAACTTGGAGGAAAATCTAAATGTATTTTTGTTTTGGGTGTTAAGGCTTGTTAAGGTTGGATTTTCACTGAGCCCTACTATAGGATTTCTTCAATCTCAGGTTGGACAAGCATCTTCACACAACTTCTTTACAGAAAAGAATGTATCATAGTCCTATTTTTTTGTTTGGAATATAAGAAAATCATATTTACTTCAGATTGAGCCAGCAAATGCAGCAGCCAACCATGCAATAACTGACATGGCTGGGTCTAGACTAAAAATGGATCTGTTACTTAGATGTCTGGGTGAGAGACATCTGTAGCAGGGACATGGAGAATGGTAACAACATGGGGAGGAAGATCCCCAATCAAAACTGAAACATAATTAGATAGATATCAGTAACAGTCAGCTTCGAGCTGATGCCAGCTGCTAATTGTTGCTTGGCATAGCAGCTTAGGTCTTTGTTATTAACACTTACCCTATTTACTGGAAGTAAGGTCAGAGCTTCAAGCCAATCCCGATCGGGTTTGTCTGTAAGCTCAAGATCTGGATGTCTGTCTGTCTCAGACTTTTTTGCACAAAACCTGGACATCAAGTAGTTGACTACTTGATGCTACTGTCTGTACTTTGCTTTGATCATCTATTTAATGTGACATTTTTATTATGGGGGAACCCTTTGAAATACCTTTCAGATTCTCAGGGAACCCCTGCTATAATTACTATATTCACAGCTTACCAGTGTGGTGGTCAGGAGGAAGAATGCATCCTACATTTCTGGTCATTGAAACGAATGTAACCTTTACAGACTAAAATATAATTGCCAACTGACTGTCACAAACTACTCCTTGATGAAGGAACCCCTTAGCAACCTCTGGAGGAACTCTACCTGAGAAACAAAGTAATGACTTCACTCTAGTGTTTGTTCTGACTGTTATTGGCTATTGCCTTGAACTAAACAGAGGTTACTGACTCTGTTTAGAATGTAAAACTGTAAGTAGATTCCTTACCCCTTGGATGCCTGGTGGGAAGACATACTGGATGATAATAGTTCCATACTTCTCGTAGCCAGGAAGCAATAGCCCAGAGTCCTTGGATACCAACATCCTGCCATTTTCAGGTTGGTTTCCCACTAGTTGCCCATAGAACCGGCCACACATCGGACAGGCTTTCTTCACTTGGAGAGCCCTGGTAATACAATCCTCACAGAATGAATGCTGGCATTTCTCCAACGTCTTTATATTTTGGATCTCTCCCAGACAAATGGGACACTGGTTTTCTCGGTCATCTTCTGTCTCTTCTCTTCTGTGGTCACGAGAGCTCCCATGGCTGCTACTCGCTCCACCACTAGAACCTCCAAGTATCATTCCCCGAGCACCGAATGTTGGAAGGCTTCTACTATATGTATTCCGGCTGTGTGCCTCACCTGTATGGTCACTATTCTTATCTGTGTAGGTCATAAAACCCGACAGCTGATGCTGCTTGTAGGATTTTTTCAACTCTTTCTCAGTGTCTTTTAGCAAAGATTTTAGAGCTTTTCTAGCCAGGGGTATAGCATTCGTGGGAACATGGCTATCGACAGACAATCGTAACACATAAATCTCTGATGTTTCACCATCAATCAAAATACGGACTCCACTGTCTTCTCTCAGGCGGTTTAGTTTGGATGGAGTCTCTTTGTTAAGAAATTCCCAAACTGGTTTATTTACTGTGACTTTGTTCTTTGTGTTCACTCCGCAGTTTGCCATTCTGGGCCACACAAGGAAACTTAAACAAAGAAAAGAACACAAGCAATTAACATCGACATTTACACCCTAGAAAACCACTAGAGAAAAAGTATTACTTACAGTGGAACAGAGCAAATATGCATGGAACTACAAGACAAGTGATTCTACTATATCCTGCTTTAGTTTTAGTTTTCTGTTTCTACCTTCTCATTAGATAATAACCAGCATTATTAGTTTACTTTTTTTTAAAGTACCCCATAATTGATTCTTCTTTCAGGAATTTTATGTTACTTTTTTCTGTTGCTGATCTTGCCAGTAATGCACCTAATGCCATTGGGTGACAACATCTACCCACTATACTATACCTAGGAGCAGAATTGCAGATCAGCCTCCTCTCCTTTTCTCCACAAAGAGGTGAAGTTCCCAGGGATAGCTGGGAAACATTGTAATTGATGAGAATGCAGAATCAAGCATAATGCACAGGAAATGATTAGCTAACAAGATTTCTGGAAGGATCATTTTTTTTTTTTAATTTTATGACAGAACAATTTCAAATGTATATTTGACAAATCTAAAATTAGAAATGTTCAGGGATGTTGTTAGGGTACAAAAATACATTTTAAAAGAAAACTTGTTATTAATAAATATAAACTACATGCAAATCCTCATATCCTATTATGTAAGTTTACAAGTAACATACATTTATAAATTTGAATATAATCATGAACAAATTGTACATATATAAGGTATAGAAGGTATAGATGTATGTTTGTATTTCAATGTGTTTAATATATTTTTAGAGGAGTAAAAACGAGCAACTTGCATCTCACATACTCAACAGTATCCATATCAAATTAAATGGCCAATTGAGTAGATCTAATTCTCCTCACTCCAAAAAGATTATCCAGCAAATTAAACCACATGGTGGTGATGTATTCAATACAAATAGCAGGCCAGCTCTAGACAAGATCATAAGTTTTACTTTAAATGAGTAAATGAGGGAAGGCATAAATCATCTTAATGTCTCAAATAGGAAAGCGTGGGAAGGAAGAACAAACTTCATCTGACAGAGATGTAGGAAAGGTAAGAAGAGAGGATAAAAAGGACCTCCAATTTCAGATCAGCTCCCATTTAGGATAACTAGAGAATCCACCAAAAGATTGGTATTACCAGAACAGAATAACTTATCATTGGTCATTATCCAAATCAATTTTGCTTTGATGTAGTCAAGTGCGAGAGTTTGTGTCTTTTAAAATTTGAAAATGACAATATGGGCAGCCAAAAATATAGTCAATTAGATGTGAGAGGTATTTTAGCAAGGGTGAGTCAATCTTGTGTGCTTATTGGTACTTTGAAGATTGATCTGTGTAATACAAGTAAATAAAAATTCGTGCCCAGAATCTACCTACTCCACCAAGGGTGGACTATAGCTCCCCTTTGACCGCAGCCACGAAAGCAGAGAGACATATGGGTTAAAATTTTCACTGTATTACGTTTGGTACCATGTTATAGAGTTATTTTTTACAATGTGAGCATGCTTCTCCCTACAGAAATATGTAATTACAGCTTTCTTTCCTAAAAAGAGAACAAGGTTTTTTTTTTTTGACTGTGTTTATGTGCACTGCATCCACCTATCAGACAAGAAGAGTCCAAGAAACAATAACATCCAGGACAAGCAGATATTAGATAAGCTTAACATATAGGTAACAATATATTTGTATCATTTTTACAAACAACTTTAGATTTACCAAAGGTTTGTGATATGAAGATCTTCCTAAACTTTTTAATCAATCTGAATTCAATCTTCCTTTCTTTTTTAAAAAAAGGAGCAAGTGCTTCTTGACATATAGAATGTCCAACAAAGTTTGAAATGAAAGTTTGTGTGTTAAACACTTCAGAAAATCACACTTATATATATAGTAAAACCCTACATTTTCCCAATCCTTATAATTCATAAACCATCCACATCACTTTCAAGAATCACACAGCTTCCAATAACTCTATAGCTATACACCTGAGATTAATAAACCGTGGACATTTCAGGAAAAAAGACAGGCAGCGCCTGTTCATTCTACCGAGCTGGAAACAAAAACAAAAAATATTTTCCAGCAACAGAATGTTCACATGTGTACAATGCTTAACACAACTTCACTATTTAAATGGTAGACAATTAAAAAATAAAAAAAAATAAAACCCCACCCATGGTGATTTTGCTTGACTAGATAGGAAGTCTGTTGCTCATTAACTAAAGGAGACACCTTAAAAATCTTATTAAATATTTCTAAATAAAACGTATATGTAGCAGCATTTTTCCTCAATGTCCATTGCTTTGTTTCTCTTACCAGATAAATCAGTAATAAAAAGTTCAACCCAAAACAATTCTGGGCTGAAGACTTATTGAGAGTCACCCAGATGTGCATACTCCCAGTCTACTGGTGAGGTTGGTAATTCTCCATGCAAATAAATGCACATGCAGCAGGAGGATCTCCATTAGAAGCCAGTCCCCTTCTCCACTGCTATCTAGTTATCAAGTGATGTCTGATGATTCTATGGCAAAGTAAACCCTGTGTTACAGTCTCTGACCAGAATTTCAGTGAACAAACATAGAGACAGACCTTTAAAGCATCACCTAATTACTTTATATGAGGAATCAAAAAATAAAATATTAAGTTTGGAGCAATCTACTTTAATGAGTATAAAATAAACTATTTGAGGTTTATATACTACTTGAATTGTGAATTAGGAACTTGCACATTAGTGTCACTATTTGAACTGTAATATTTTCTTTGTATGTATGAACCACTAAATATTGGAAAATAGAATAAAACATTTATTAAAGATCAAATCAGAATTGCTTCATGTTATTCACACAATACTGAACCTTGAAATAAGAAATTCAAAGTCTTACAGCTTTTGTATCTACATACAATTAACTCTCAGCTGTCAAATTTATTTTGCTGTATTTTAGAATTGAGCAATGACCAAAAAGTAGAACTAAGAACATTAGGAAATAAGCAAGAATCCCAAACAATATAATATAAAGAGAGATGCTCACTTCCGTTTTCCAGTCAGTAGGGGTGGCAAAATCCTGGGTGAATGGCAGCTGGATTTTTTCACATACATCCTCATGGAGTAGAGCAGGACTGCCAGCAACTTAAGTAAACTGACAACTCTGTGTTCTGATTGCAGCTCTTCAGTAGTAGTTATATTATTACAAAGATGGGAGAGGTTAGGGTTGTGCCTATGTGCTGATTTGCTTAGAACTAAACAGGAAGTCTTATTCACAGTGCAAGCTGACCCCTGGGATTTACCAGCCAAGAGAAACCTGCTTTGTAACTTCTCCCCCTTGGTTTTAGTCTTAACCTTTTTAGTATTTCCCACTTGAAAGTATTCAAAGTATTTAGTATTTACCATGTGAAGAACCAGCAGTTATGTCCTCCTGAACACCTAAACCAGTTTGCATGCGTGTTGACTTTGCTCAATAACATATCTTTTGCATATGGGTATTATAAGCCGTTTTATCTCTGTATATATAGATCCTTATATACATCTTCTACATTCCAGATCCCTTCCTTATACCCCAACACACTAACTTCTTCCATACTGCTAATTACCTACCCCTACCCTAACAAACTTTAAGCTATGGCATATTCTTCTTCTAACCTCTGCATTATCCAACCAAATTCCACAAAGAATTTTAAAGCTGATCACATGTTACTGTATTCTACCACCCACCCACAAGTTTGACTGACCTCTGGAATTTGAAAAATTGTCTAAACTGGGCAATGAATTGACAAATTCAGTACAGATTATTGCAAGATAAAACCGAAAAAGAATCAAAATGAGAAGCCACTAAAGTAATTCCATAAAAAGTGATTTGATCATTCCCCCTTGTTTAACCTGGGCGTTTTTTTTCTGTCCGGATTTATATATCTAAAAGCGGTACATTGTCTTTCATGAAAATTTATTTTACATTGTAGGTCTGTAATTCTTAGGCATAACTCACGAAAATATGTCCAATATTTAATAAATGTAATAATAAACTTTAAATGAAAAACACAAAAATCTGTTAAAACAAGGGTGCATAAATAAATCAAAAATATTAAAACCTGTAATGTAACTATACAGTAGTATATATATATATATATATATATATATATATACACACCGTATTTTTCGGCGTATAAGACGCACTTTTTCTTCCCCAAAACAGGGGGGGAAAAGTGGGTGCGTCCTATATGGCGAATGCATGTTTAAAAAATAATTAAAACCGGTAACATACTTACCCGATACCGCTATCCCGCGATCCTGCGTGCTTCTCGTCTTCTCTCCTCTACTCCTGGCTGCAGCAGACCCAGCGAGGAGAAGCCTGCACACGCAATCCCGGAAGCAAGCGTGCCCCCGCGATCCCGGAAGCAAGCCGGCGGAGAGAAACGGACCGGAAAGTGGGAAGGGA
>NC_092858.1:39698902-39708425 GCF_032062135.1 Pyxicephalus adspersus
CAATTAAAATTACAACTTTGTGTTTTGATTGTTTTGTAAGCTTGATTTAAAATATAATCAAAAAGTTGACAGCTTCCATCCCATTGGCATAATATGATTTGAAGATATTATCTATATTCAATTGTTTTTATACCTTTGGTTTTTCAAACCAATGTAGGAAGGTCCTAACTAAACAAATCACTCAATTTGTATCTAATCAGGTAGGCACATGAACTACATATTTGTTAGTAGATTTAATCTTATTACAAAGTATATGTTTACTCTTTCTTTGCCTGCTTATTAGTGATAAGGTTTCAGTATCATTTCAGAGGAGGACCATATTTCAATGGTGAAAAATGTATTTGAACTTTAGTGATTATGCTAGTGTGTTTAACTGGTTCTGATATTGACTATTTTACAATCCTCACGGTCCACTTACCCAGCTTCTGTCTCTCTGCATTCATTTCTATGCTCTTAGTTCTTTTCACATGAGGTTCGTCACCTACTCCACTTTGCTAAGTTTTGCCCCCTTCACCTCAATAAACTGTTCCCCTATCTTCTGTTCCTTATGTGCTCTCTGTTCTTCTATACTTAAGCTTTTATTCATGCATCTGAATATGCCACACACCCCCATCTGGTTTTAAACCCTTCCCACTCTCTCCCTTGTAATATATTGTTCTCTCTAATTTATTATTTCCCTGTCCATCCTGTGTGGTTTAAATCTGTTACTTCAGTCCAGTTTCGTGCTCACTTTACTGCACAGCTACTGCTTTACTTCACTCTTGTACAACTTTTATTTGGATATTTTTTCCTTCTTGCTTTTCTCTTTTGTGGCTCCGTGAAACCCTGACTTACCTTCAGAGGTGGCTTTGAGTTCCTTAAGCATTGGCTGATTGACCTCCTTTTGATAGTGTCTGCCTAGTTCTGACATTGGCAGTTTGATGAAAAACCTCTGGAGGAAAACGCTGTACACGCGGGTGGGAAATATTTGGCATGTGTACATAGCTTTTTTTTTTATCTCCAGGGAGTACAGACCTCTATGATATGGACAATATGAGAAGAATGTCTATACATCCTCCTATCAATTCACAGAAGGGCACATTAACATTGTCGTTCTCTACTACAGGATACAGCATATGTTATTATGTTCCAGCTGATAAAGCCTGAAAAAAATAAAATACATATAAGGACTGGTAAGCGGCAGTATTACTAGCTCAGCATACAAATGTGAAATATTTACTATTCACTTTAGAAACTTCTTGCACACACATCTCAATGGTTGAGCACTGGACAAATACTACATGGAGTAATGTTCTCCTTGTTTTTTTTTCTTCTTTTCTAGGTTTGAACAGGTCAGTGACCATGAACACATTCCTTAGTAAGAACTTAGAATTCCAGATAATTATGTGTCCATGGTAAAGGTTTTACTGGCCTATGTTATTTGGACTACTGAGGGTTTGTTCTTTAATGCAGACTGTAAAATAAAATGATCACATTAACTTTTATGCAAGTATTAAATATACAAATGGACTTAGCATTTTGCCAGCTAAGAAAATGTGATATTTAAAGAGGTTAAAATGCTATATAGCGGCAGGAAATGCATAGATAATTGACTTAATGCTTTTTGGCTTATGATAACCTGCCTGGACAACATTATCTTTGAGGTTTCTGATCATTTTACATATAGCAATTATGAAATTATAGGTGCAGTTTATTATAATCTTTTTAACTCCCTCAGTAAAGCATTATTGGGCATATTTAATAAGAAGTAGAGCAATGTTCAGCAATCTACAGAAACCTATCCATAATCTTTTTTAGTTACATCTCTAATGTAATTGAAGGTGAAATATAATTTGTTGTTATGGCTTCATGCGCATCATAGTGATTAGTACTCATCTTGACTGCTGGTATTGTTTGTGATTGTTGGCTTTGAACACATTTAAGATACCTAGAAATGCTGGATAGATGTCATTCAAAACTAAATATGACTGACATAAGGTGATTGATTGTTTAAAAGGTGTCCAATCACACCAAAAGGTATCCAATGACTATTTTGATTGATTGTTTATCTGCCATCCTCTATCATGTATACCAATGTCGTTAGACAACAAAATGATCATGCACAGAACAATGCATGGACACTAGGTCTGTGATTTTTATACAGCATTCAGTACAATGAAATGTTTGCAGCGCTGCTACATGTATAGCATCGTGGGTTAATGTGTCATTCTTTACAAACATCTGTTCATTGAGGATCTCAACATTTGTTGGCATGTACAAATATTTTCAATCTTTTTGAGGACCAAGACTCGTTTTTACTGTATATGTATTAACAGAGTGTACAGCTATATACATGTTTCATATAGCATAACCATAAAATTACATATCAAACCAAAAAAAACTTAAGCTTAAGTACTCAACATTACCATTACAAATGACACGTTTCACAGAACATGGTCTACTTCATCAGATCAAGGTACTCGAGAGTTGATTAAAAAGGATGAGGACATAACAATGGTCAATGCATACATTTTAGAGTATAAAGGGCATCACATCGAAGATACAGAATGGAAACCTCAATATGACTTGATGTCCCAAACCTTCACATAGTTACTGTTCATCTGGCTCCAAGCAAAAAACAACTATTATAGATTTGCATTTCCTTCATTCAAAGGTTTAAAAGGAGACCAAAAGTCTCCTTTCAAAAGGACTTGAGTACATTACCAGGGCGGATAGACATCCAGCACTTCTGCTGTTGAATGCAACTCTTAAGTACCTTGATCTGATGAAGCAGACCATGTTCTGCGTAACGCGCCATAATTTATAGTGGTACTGTCGAGTACTTAAGCTTAAGGTTTTATGGTTTGATGAGTCAATTTTGCACTGTGTGGTGTATGTTATAATAAACCTTTAGCTGTATACTCTGTTAATACATATTATTATTATTGTTAAACATATACACTAAAAATGAGTCTTCAAAAATATTAAAAATATTTGAACATGCCAGCAAATGATTGTTATGGATAATAACTTGAATAAAATGTCATTTTAATATATTATTGATTTAGACATTTTTGAAAGCCCATTATTTAGTGCCTATTAATCTTTGTCAAGGGTGACCACACAAGGTCAAAAAAGTATCAGAAAATAGCACATCCACCGCTATCCACACACAAAAAAACAAAAATATCAGTAATATATACCTAATGCTTTAATACTACTGTAAAGCGCATCCAAACACAAAAACATAATATACTATTGTTCATAAGACCATAATGTAAGATCTGCAGTTTATGCCTTAAAGTAGCAATGCTTACTCAATGTAATGCATCTTTGGAGGTGCAGGCCTGGGACATGAAGTGTGTTAGGATTATGGACCACCTCACCCTTCATCCTGTCTCTACAAGGAAAGTTTTCCCCATATACAGAGCTAAACTGAGCATGGGTAATAATACTGGTTGAGATAACATTGGATTTTCAATTGTAAGGGCTAGGTTCACTGGACCAACAGGCTTCTTTATAGCAATTATTAAACAGATATATCAAAACGCTTTCAGTGGTATATTTCACTGAGATTGGAGATATAATGGGGTTGCCATACACAGAAGGATGCAAATAAATAGCAAATAAACCCAAAAAGAGCTTTTTACACATCTACCAACAAGCAGTATATTTCACAGATCAAATGGAGCAATATATAAGAATTTCTATTTATGATGCCATACCACTGCTGTGGTTATCCATTAAAGAGGAAGCAGCTGCTTTCAGTGTTTCAGCAGTTGGGGAAGAAACCTAAAGGGAATCAGAGAGGGAGCTGGCAGAGTGTGGAGGGAAAAGCTTTTGTTTCATGGTGTTGAATATATAAAGTCAATTTCCCTGTAACAGACATACAGTACTTGGACTGTGCAGTTAGCATTGAACAGGCTAAAATTTCTTTGAATACTTTACAACTTTTACGTATGAGAAGCTGTCTATGTTATTTGATGCTGAATATGCTGTCAAAGTTTCTGTGATGTGGGAAATGCAATCAAGCTGGTTATGTCATTTAGCTGCCATGTAAACCTAGCTGCTTTGTGTATGAAATCCATGATGTTTTCACTAGAATAAATGAAAGACTTAATAAAAACTCTGAATCTAATGAAAATCTATTACAATCCATGGCATTCCAGAGGGAAGGATTTATCAAATGAGCAATGATCAGGAATGCCCATTCTTGGTTTGTGAGTGCCACAAACTTTGTTCTGTCCTCTCATTTTTAGGGTAATATACACAAGCTGAAAGCACCCCCAAACCACCAGCAGCCAAAGTGAGCTCTGTCTGCCATTTACTATAATAACACAGCCTGTTATAGTAAACAGCAGGGAGTACTCCCATTGGGCAATGGATGTAGGGAAGTGCTCCTGGCTAATTACCGTTAGTCTGTTGGAGTGGGGAAAAGAGTAGTTTGTGCTCTCTATCAAGGGTGCATGGGTTCATGGATGTTATGCAAGGTAAAAAATTGAATGTAATCATGATCTTAACACTGTCATTATCATTATAGTCACATTTCACAACTCTGATACACTAAAACAGTTCACAAACACCTCTGCTGCTTAAGCCGCATACACAAAATCACATTATTACCAACTGAGATGAACGCCGCGCCATGTGTGCACTGATTCCTCCCAATCGCTTATTGTGCCCCTCACTCATTGAACAGAACAGTCTTGTGTGTACAGCACTTGTTCTTTGATTTGTCAGTGGAAATGATCATGATTGTTTCCAAGGACAATCATCTGATATCCATACTGGGTGTTGGTCGGTAAATCTAGATTATTTTAAGCAATACCTTGGTATCAATATATTCAAACATTTTAGGCATTTTCTATTGTGTGTAAAAGTGTAAAAGCACCCTGACTTTATTCCAATAAATTTAGGTAGTGATTTTCCTGCAAAAATCACTGCAAATTGGCCGTTTTTTTTGCATCCTCAATCTGAAGATTAGTTTTTTTTTCAACCAAAACAACAAACTTATTTGCTGCAAATTGGTTTTGTTAAATAAACTATACACCTTCCTGGTGCACTGCATTGTATTTTCAAATGCACAGCATTCACAGATTTTTATGTGTGATGTGGTGCAATGGACAGTCTAATAAAATAATGTAATTGTACACTGATGCAAATGAAAATGTGATGTGTGCATTTTAAAACCACAGGGCCCATCTATGGTAAAAAAAAAAGGTCCTAACAAGAAGAACAAGTAATAACGTTTGGCCCATGAAACAAACATTTCTGTACCAGTAAAATGACCCAGTCAAACCATGTTACAAATAGGAGTTTTAGACAGGAGTTGCTGCATAGTAAAATCCTAGGAGGTGTCAAGTGAACCATGACACGTCCACCATCTATCAGATCAGAGCTGTCATATTTCATATGACATGAACACAGAATGCAGTTTAATGCAAATAAATACAATCACATTGTTCACAAAAGCCCTGACTCCCAGCAGTTCATCATTAACATCAGATCTGATTCAATAAACTGCTTTTCAATCATACACAAGCGCTCATGAAAGAGCACAGAACTGTTACTTCTAAGGGGGGTTCAGGAGGGAATTTTTTTGCCCTAAATAAAAGCGTTGAAATACAATGCAGTTTCCATATGATTGATAATAATTAAAGTAATTTGTTTCAGGTATGTGGATTTGTCAGCTGTCAGGTCTAGCACTAAACTTAGGAGCTCAACTGATTATCTCCTTGCATTGCTTCCTGATGCACCATGATCTATAAAGGATTAAGCTTCAGTGATGTAAAAACCATGATGTCAGAAATGACATCACAGCATTTTTTGTCAGTCCACAGCCTGTGTGTAATTGTCCGAATATTAAGAAAAAAACATCAAGGGTTTAAGAAAACAACAACAAAGTGCTACATAAAAACCCTAATGTCCTTAAAAAATTTGGTCTGGACATCTAATTTTCATGACTTCTGACTTAAATAATAGGTGATAATATGGTAAATCACCACTGAATAATCCATAATGTACTGTGAACACTACTACTGTGTACTGTGTACATGGGGAAAATTATACATCTATTATGGCCTTGTGGGAAGGAGGCAAGAACCCAAAATACTGCAGAAAAATTTGAGTGTTACAGATACTTCAGAACTTAGAGGCTAATGTAACCAACTAACATCAATACAGATTTTAAGGGTTTGGGTGCAGTTTTCATTTAATGCCAGCCTGCATTTTGTACATAGTGGGTAAGCTGTCAAATGTATATGATTCAAGATTCTAAACAACTAACCTTTATAACTCACTTTAAACCCACAGACTATACATTTGGCATCTTGTTTAAGACATCTACTTTGTGCAGGGCACTGGTATAAGTGGGACAGGGTTGCAGGCCTCCTTACTTACACATAGTGCTTGAGCTTTTAGAGTTCCTGCCATAAATTTTTAATTGGATTGAGGCCTGAGCTTTGTGAGGGCCACTCCCATATCTTCTCCTTTAGCCACTTTGCCACAACACTGGAATTAAGCTTAGGGTCACTGTCTCTTAGGACGACCCATTTGCGACTTAGCTTCAACTTCCCTTCTAAGGTCTTGAGATGTTGCCGCAATATATCTACATAATATTGTTCTTTCCTCATGATACCACCAATTTTTTGAAGTACAAGCCCATCTGCAGCAAAGCAACCCCACAACTTGATTCACCTACCCCTATGGCTGACAGTTGGGATGGTGTTTTTTGGCTTGCACGCTTCACCCTTTTTTTCTTCAGACATAATGATAGTCATTATGGGCAAACAGTTTGATCTTGAATTCAATAGATCAGAGGACATGTTCCAGAAAGTAAAATCTTCGACCCCATGTTCCATTGCAAACTGCAGTCTGGCTTTTTATGCAGCTTCGGAGCAGTGGTTTCTCCTTGCTAAGCAGCCTTTTAGGTCACCTCTATGGAAGAATATTTTTACTGTGGATATAGATACTTGTCTATCTTGTTTCCTCCAGAATCTTCACAGGGTCTTTAACTGTTCTGGATTGTTTTGCACTTTTCATGCCAAAGTATGCTCTAGGACAGTGGGCCTCAAACCTCAGGCAGCGGACCAGTGCCGGTCCATGGCTGGTGAGTTGGGGGCCACAAAATACAGGAGGCAGTAGCGCCTGCAGCCTTACTTACACTGCTTTAAAGCAGCGGTCACCAACAGATGGTCCACAAGAAAATTTTGGGGGTCCGCGGCTCTGGTCTGTGCATCCCTGAGGATGGAGAAGGAGAAGGGCCGGCCAGACCACGTACCCCGAGCAGTTCCCAGACTCAAGGAAGTGGGCAGGCTGTGTCCCTGCACACAACCCATCCATTCTTCCATTGGAGGCTCAGATCTGCAATGGGAGAGTGGACGGGGTTATGTCATAATGACGTCACTCTGGGGGAGGTTTCTCCCCCTTTGAGTGACACCCGGGTCCCCGTGCATGCGCGGTTGGGAGTCGGTGATTTTAGTGGTCCACGGACCTGAAAAGGTTGGCAACTGCTTCTTTAAAGCATTATGTCAAGCAAACAGGCATTAATTTGGATGGTTGGCCTTTATACTTTAGCCTGTTGGCTGATATTAGTTTAATCATAAACTAATTGTGGTATTGCCACAATGTTTGACTTCATTTTCTGTTTTTTCCAAAGGATCATTTACCAAGGTGTATGTAAACCACTATATCTGTGATATTGTCAATAAAAAGTGAAATGATCTGTACACATTGTTGGGAGAAGTAGCTTTTGCCCTGTGCAAAGCAGATGGCTCAAACTCAGATTAAAAAAAGAATAGTTTATTAGTATAAAATCTGTGGAAGGGGTATAAAGAGAATTTTAAAGATTTCACCCTAAGTGTATGTAAACTGACTTCAAATGCAACAATTCATGACACACAAGTTGCAAAATTACTGTAGTGTGTGTGTGTGTGTGTGTGTCTGTGTGTGTGTGTACACAGGGACCTTTAAAGACATTTCATTTGTTCTTATCCAATCTTATTACAATCTGACCCTAAAATTGAATTAGCCCAAGAGACAAACATTGTTTGGTTCTCACAGTCTAAATAAGGCAATACAAATGACAGCTCTTACAGGGATACTGCTTGGTTTGGATAGGGTCCCATTGCCAGCATCATCATCTGACTTTTCCCACATATGGGAAATTTCCATATCACTGATATTAATTTTTTAATGTTAGCAGTGAGGTGTTAGCTCATAATTTTGCACTATTGATTTCAAGGGCAATGTGTTAAAATGACAATACCATTTTAAAGCTTGACAACTGCCCACTGTGCAAAAAAACATACTAGTGTGAAAATGTGCTAAAAGGACACAAGAAAAGGAGTGAATACAGCCTTAAAGTGAGCCAATGGTAATGCTATGGGCAGTCATATATTTAAATGTTCTTAGTAAGTAGTAAATGAGCTTAGAAACAAGACTCATAGACTTGTGTAGCTGAAGGTAATGTTAAGGAATCTGGAAGCACTTCTTTGAATCAAATGTTATTCCAGTAGCTCAGCTCACCCTGCTACCCTACTAGAGCATAAAACAGATTAAAATGCTTGAAGGTTACTATAGGATTTAAATGCTTATGTTTATTTAAAACAAAAGACTTGCTCCACAACAGAGAAGGCAGTAAGGGCTTGAACCAGGGATGTAGACAAATGCATTTTATACAATTCCTAAGAATCCTCTCCAGCTATCCTTTTAAGGTCATCCATAATGTTAAAGATCAATAAGGAAGATCAGGGAACAACAAAGCCAATCTTTAGAGGAAAAAGGGAAGTTTATAAATAAAAAATTTATTACAAACCGTTATGGTTTCCTTTTGAGTGATCACAGCTTTTGAGTGAAAAGCAGCTCCCTGGTTCAATACCCCCAAAAAACTATCTGCACAAATTTTTAAACCTTTACCACATTTGTTTGTTTGGTTTCCTCCAGAAATCCAAATGCAAATATAGCTAGGTTAATAAGTATAATTGTCTGTGCACATGTATTTTATGTCCTCAGTATAACAATGTCTGGAAGCACAATGAACAAAGGTTCAGAATTATTTTTAGCTAACTTAATAAACAAGTGAAAGAGGGGGATTCATTATCAAAAGTCATGTTAAGTTTGCTACTGAAAACTCACCCTAACAAAATAGGACAAAAGCAATATCCATTAATTTTACATGTACAGGAGAGGTTTGTTAATGCGCTATATGTGGCTATTTAGTGCAGTGTACCTTACGGTACACTTTATTGCCAAATGTTTGTGAACATCTGACCATCACAACCAAAATAGCCTGTTGGATATCCTATTCAAAACCATAGGCTATAATATGAAGTTACCCAACCACGCCTTTGTAGCCAAAACATTCTGGGAATGTTTTCCACAAGATTTTTGTGTTTCTGTATCTGTAAAAAAAATAATAAGGAGCATTGTGTGGTCTAAAGCTGCGTACACACTTGCAATTTTTGTCGTTGGAAAGGATCTTTCACGATCCTTTCCAACGACAAGGGGCTGCAAGATGCATGAACGATGCTGTACATACAGCACC
>NC_092858.1:39710047-39711390 GCF_032062135.1 Pyxicephalus adspersus
TGGTTACCTATGTTATAACTTGTAACTCAGCAAGCACAGAATGTCTGGATGGTTGATTTAAAAAATATCTGGAAAAAAAAGACAAAAAAATGGTATAAACATATTCATGAAAAATGGCATCTTTGCTATAGTAATCTCTAAAATCTATAGACAAAAATGTAAATCAAATGCTAAACAAAAAATTATTAAATCTGCAAAATGTTTAATTTGTAAAATTTCTTTGTTCTTTGTAAAGTAAGTTTTACTGGTAACAGAATTACATCTAAGCTACACAAGAAACCCACGATTCCAGCCAGAAATTGTGAAGTGGCCCACAGCGACCCTGCAGCAAAGAATTTGCATAAGTGCTGAAAAATATACGTATGATGCATAGTGCATCAATGTATAATTACTTATGTTACATTACTGACCCAAATTCTGTAGTGCATCACAAAGGCATCCTTTTTGCCATCTTTCTTGCAAGTCTTTCTCAAAATTATACAGAACAGCTCATCTCTGATAAGGGATGACCCTTCAAAAAATCTTCAGCTTTCCTACAGACGTAAAGTAGTTGGGGGATACAAGTAGTTTGTAGGCAAAATTTACTTTATTAAAGATGTTCTTTAAATAAAACCTCACCCCAACAGAAACCCATACTTGCTTTTCTCTTCATACCCATGTTCTTCACGGTGTGGTTCAAAATACCCCAGCCAGGTCCTCTTACTATGCACATGTGGCTGTCGCCCCATTCCTTCCTAAAGGTAATTAATTATTTATTTGATAGCTGAAGGCTGCCAAGAGTACAACACATCCCTACTCAAGAATAGGGCCACAGAACACATATGCTATTGGAAGATGAACAAGCTTGGATGGTCCACACAGAGGACCAAGGTAACACAATAAAGTTTGATTAAGGCAAGTATTTTGTAAAACGAGATGCTGTCAAGAGGTTTACTCCATTCAACTGACAGCAATAAAATACAATTTTGCATACACCTTGTTGGTTAGTGCTTCCAAAGAGACTTAGCATATTTCTCTAAAAACAGATTTTCTGGAAGGGGTTTGAGTAGAAACATGAAAGAATGAGTGTATGTGTATATGTATATATACACACATATACAGATATAGGGACACATATGTGCTTATTACCAGCGCATGCTCTGATGCTTAGAAGGCCAAGAGCTCTTTTGTCTTTGAGCTCTTGGTCTTGGACTTTGAATCACACCTGTAGCACTATTTGCATGGGACTTGGATGTAAAGGTGAGTTTATTCACTTTTATCCTCATTCTTTTCCTATAGTTACTACAGTAATAAATGTAGAACGTGAATCATGTTAAATTCAAATAAGATTGCCAGGAATTAAT
>NC_092858.1:39711554-39728031 GCF_032062135.1 Pyxicephalus adspersus
AAGTACTAATCTTCAAAATTATGTAAGAAAGTGTAGCCTTTGTAGCCTGACAGTGGGGGGTTCATTTAATTTAAATCCTTAAAATAATTACAAAGAAGGAGCATGACATGAATGAGTGACATAGTACAATGATTCTGTCTGTCTAAACTGGGAATCAAAGTAAAATGTGTTTCATGTGGAGCATCTTAACTTTTACATAAGTGCTCTTCAGCCAGCATTCTGTATCAGCCACTAAATCACTACGTTCTTATTTAGATAACAGTTGTTGTGTAAAATAAAATACAAACCAAAAATTGACACTTTAAAGCACATCTAGACTTACACTTCGGCTATTTGTGTAATACAGCATTACAATTGATAGGACCAAATCTCACATCAGCACAGACATCAAGATATGTGGGACTTGTGGAGCAGAATTGTTTTAATTGGATATATCAATGTCTGGTCCAAACTAAAACACCAAGACTATAAAGGTTCAAGAGTCTTCACCGAATCATGAAAGGTGAGCACTTTTAAAAAATAATTCTGACCAAATGTGAATCCAAATTTGAAAAATATACATGTACATAATATATAAATACATGTACATTTGGAATGTTATCTCAGTATATCTCTATTTTTAAAAACAGTTTGTTAGGGAATTAAAAGATAATCCTTTCCAAAATTGGAGTCAATGCCGGCATAACAATTAGCCAAACGACTGGACAAGGCAGGAAATGTTGTGGTGACTCAAGTTAGTACATACAAAAATCCCTAATTCTATGTTGCATAGCTTCCATAGAAGAGTTTGCAATTATCAACCATGCAATGTTATATTTTTCCCGAAACCCTTTTAAGGGAGAAAAATCCTGTGACACCTGTTTTTTTTTTTTTTTGCTAGCACTCTGCTGCAACTGCCAGGAGAAGGAGAGGCAGTTATTTCTGGTCGAGGCTAATGGACATATTTAGGGTCTATATTGATATGGTTTTACTGATACATTTTTCTGTTCCTCCATCCTATGTGAAGAACACTCTGTATATAAATTCTATATTGGAAGGTCTAGTTGTGTCTACAGTAACATTACTAATCAATGTTTGTTTTTCAACCATATTTATATGGAACCCTAGGGTTCCTCCAGAGGTTGTTTGGGGTTTCTAGAGAAATGAGCAATTTGTGCTCCTCAGGTCAGTTTAAGTGATACCAAGCCTATTTAATGTACAGCGCTGCGTAATAAGCTGGCGCAATATAAATACTGTTTATTTATATTATTATTATTATATAATATTAATAATAATAATCCTAATAATTGTTCTGGCTATCTGTATGTGTAACATTCTTCCATATAGCCAGCAATGTAAGAGACATTCTCACTCAGCACCAAGCTAATGTACTGTGAGCTGTGGATATAGTAACTATAGCAGGGGGTCCCTGAAGACCTGAAAGTTATCTCAATGATTCCCCCAAGTTAAAGAGGTCGAGAAAGGCTGGTCTAAACATTGAAGCTAAATACTCTTCTATTCCTAGTGAGAATGTTATTTTATTGTCAAAATATTTCTTGACCAGCTTGATGTCAAACAATGCTGGCACAATCAATATGTTTTGGATTTATTACTTTGTTTTGCTCTATCAATGCATTAATGTTCAATAGAAACTCTTAGATCCAAGTTTAAGGGGGCAGTGATAACAAACAACATGTCTCGTTGTATGCTAACATACGTACCTGGGATATAAAAATACGGTCTTTTCTGTGGTGAGGACCTGGATCACAAAGTATTATCTCCAACAATGATAATCTGACATCTCTGATATCTGTCTGGGGCTCAACTGTCCCTCAAAGGAGATTCCAAACTAATATCCCTACCATAGTCATAGTCTACTGTTCGTAATATAGCCTAAGGACAATTTGAGCAAGTTAACCTACCCCCATGTTTTGGGATGTGGGAGGAAACCAGAGTGCTAGTAAAAAAAACATACAAACCCTAGTGCTGCATGGCAGGATTACTGACCAAATAGTTCAAATTTGTAGGTCTTTATGGATCCTCCACAGATCTAAAATTCTGCTTTGGGCTGTGTACACATCCCTGTTCTATGTAGAGGGGAGGGGGGTGAATGAGTGAGTAGCACCCCACTGTGCTCTCCTCCCCAGACTCCTATAGCTGTTGTTCATGGATTCGTGCTTAACGACTAATGAAGAACAACATCAGATGACCACTGTATACATGTCAAATTCTCGCTCAAAACAAGTGCGACTATTCGTAATGGGTGAAATGTGTACATAGCACTAAGCTTGAAGTTTCTGCCAATCAAAAGCCTGACTGCACACAATACATGACCTTTAATTTGTTAGTGCTCAGCATCTAATTTGGCAAATAATATCTAAACTGTTCTCACTAAAAGTACAGTGGAAAAAAGTGTCATGCCAGACACTTAACTGACAGATAAAGGTCTTGCTAGTTCAAAGTCTCCATGGCAACGGTTCAAGTGAAGGAAAACCTTTTCACAGCATTGTAAAGGTAACAGCAAGTGCAATTACGTTATTTTATGTGTTTCAGAATGGAACATCTTATTTTCTAAAGGTGACCATATACACTGGATGACAGTCCCCTGATCGAGGGAAAAAGTGATTGGAAGTGTTGGAAATCCTTGTCAAAATCCTATGGTTGGTTAGTTGGTGCTGCAGGTGTCTGCACAAGGTTGGCACTGGGATACCGCTATCTCTGTTGTTTTAGTTTTAGCCCTGCTTTATACCTGCCTCTATACCAGGTGACAATGTGCACTTGTAGTTGAATTGACTTTTGGTATGTATATTTATATAAGGTTTAATATTTAAAGATATTGTATAAGATTGTACATGCAGTTATATGACTTTTCTGTATTGCAATGTAGTGCTGATACACCTTGTTTGCTTTTACTAATTACATCCCTGAGGAAGTGGACCTTGTCTGCAAAATGCGTCGGATGATCCCTACATATGTAATGTGTACAATGTATTCAGCCTATGTATGTTACGATGTTATTTAACTTCCCCTGAATTGCTAAATGGGGAGAGGCATGTATAAACTTCTTTTAAAATTATGTAAATAAAATGTATTAATTTTATAAGATTTAACTGCCATGAAAGTCCCCTATCCTGATATTTTTGGATACCATATTTATACCTTTTTGGGGACTGTGGCAGTTTTAAGCAAAATTGAAATCGGGCAAAACAACATATAGTTTACAAGGATGGCACTTGTTCATGCCAGATGGTGTCTACACATATAAACACGTTTTAATCCCTATGTAGTTTTAAAGCTTAACTCCAAGCAAACATCCAAATACACGGATGAAATAGATATACAGTAAGGGTGCCATTTTATTTGGTGATAGGGTTTGTATTCCTGTTCACCATAAAGCTGGTATTTGGGGAAAAATAAAAAAGTACCTGATTGAGGCTACCATCAGCTCATTTCAATTACTGTATACATAACCTATAAGAAAACTGCAGCCTGCCCAATGTTATAGTTATAGAATTTCCTGTTAAGGGGACTTGTCATCCCAACAGGTTTGTAAGGAACAACATGGTATTTTGCCAGAAACTTCCCATATTTCTTTAATAATTGGATAATCAATTAATAGATGAAAAACTATTTGTAGCAGTATATTAGGCCATATTCCTTGTCTGGTGGTAATGGCAGGACACATGGGATCTGGATGAGTAGATTTACTCGGTTTGAATAAGGTACTTACTGCAACCCTCAATTTAAAAAAAAGAGGTTCACGAAAGAGGGTTTCCAGTGCCAATAATCTGAGCTCTATCTAACTGCCTGCACAGGGCTTTACGCTGGGTCCCAGCTGCACAGACGTGAACCCAGCCTTTATCATCCTGGTCAATGGAAAATAATGTTTAAATAAGTAAAAAAGAAGAAACTTGTGACATTTCATGAAAAAGCTCAAATATGAGAACTTGCTGTAGAAATGTTGATGTTGTATTCATTCATTACATTTACTGTATCCTTTAAGCAGCACATTACACCAACCTGTAAATAGTTGTAAAAATAAATTATGTACCTATAAATGAGAAAACGAATGGTAGCAATACAATAAAACATCTAGGGAATAAATAACATACAGCAAAACTAACTAGATGATCTTCTGTAACTAGTTTTCAATATCATCATGTATTCAGGTTATTCCATTTGTTCATGCTCCAACACCTGCCTGTATTACCAAATGCTGCAAAAATAAGACGCTCATCCAAACACAACTCCCCACGAGTGAAGGCTTATAAATCAACATAGACTCTGCATTCTTTCAACAAAGATGTAATATACAACTGAAAACAAAGGTAACAAAATAATAATGCTGAACCTCTGAGCTTATCTTATCAGTATAGCTGTTCCCATCAGCATCCAGCAAAGGAATTGTGCTGTTATCCTAGCTTAAGCTACGTACACACTTCCAATTATTATCGTCGGAAAACGAACGACGAACGTTCCTGCACGATATATATGAACGATCGTATAGCACCGATCCTGCACATAGAGGTAACGACGCGATCGTTCGTAGATATTGTACACACAATAGATACGATCGTTTAAGCGATAGAGGAACTATGTGCACGACAGGAAAGTGAACGGACGTTCGTTCATCACGCATGCTCTGAACATGGACGATCAACGAACGACCGTACACACGAACGATGTTCAACGATCGTCGCCCAATCCGATCCGCCGGTCCGGTCGTTCGTTTCCAACAATTTTCCTCGTTCGTCGGCGTCGTTGGTTACTTTTTTACTAACGATTTTTTGCCCAATCGATCGTTCGTCGTTCGATTGGAACGATAAAAATTGGAAGTGTGTACGCACCTTTACTTGTGCTGGCTGCAGAGTACTCGGCTTGGTATGATCCAAGGGATCCTGGGAGATTCTACCTGTGGGGAGGAAACTGAAACAACCACCCTATAATGTTTGGGGTTGTAAGTTCTCTCCTAAGAGGCAGAATTCCAAGTGGTTGGGCCCGTGGTTCTGTGTCCATTGGGGGTGGCGCCCTAGGTATGTCCAAGAAAAATGGATCCGGGACCCCACTGTGTATCAGTAAATCACTACAGCTACTAAAGCTTTCTGTACTGATAACTTTTAGGATGGCATTTTTTTAATATTTACAAAGCCTGCCACATCTTGCACTTGTGCAGCACAGTTTGAGGTAGGGTGCGGATATATCTGGGGCTACCTTAAGCTTGGGTAAGGAACTACCGTATTCTTCGCCGTATAAGACGCTCCGGAATATAAGACGCACCCAATTTTAAAGGAGGAAAATCTAGAAAAAAAAGATTCTGAAAGATTATTCCCCTTCTGATCACTCATGTGCCATTCATACCGGTATTCCCCTTCTGATCACTCATGTGCCATTCAAATTCCCTTTCTGATCACTCTATGCCTTTCAAATTCCCTTTCTGATCACTCTGTGTCATTCAAAATTCCTTTCTGATCACTCTGTCATTCAAATTCCCCTTCTGATCACTCTGTGCTTTTTTTCCACTGTACGGCAGTTAGGACAGGGAACAGCAGGTGGCGCTGTGCCGGCTTCTTTCGCTCTGCTTTACAGACAGGAGAAGACACGTGCTGCTGCCAGAGAGAAGAGGAGACAGACGCTGCTGCAGCCAGAGACACACGCAGGATCGGGTATCGGGTGAGTATATTATTTTAATTATTTTATCACGCCTTTGTCGTATAGGACGCACTAACTTTCCCCCCCCAGTTTTGGGCAAGAAAAAGTGCGTCTTATACGGCAAAAAATACGGTATATATATTTATCTGCCCTTCTCAAGAGAGCCCTAACCTAAGACATGGTGGACTCCTTGAATCTCCTTGTTCAGGGGTTTCCAGGACTTTCTTTTTCTGAAAAAGACCACAGCACCCCTGTGCACTTTTTTGTGTTAGTGTGTATACATTCTCTTTTTTTTCAGGTTTTGTTGTTTTGCAGACTTCATACAACCTGTGCATTAGTGTAGCTCTCAAACATTACACAAGGCTTGGGACAGTGTACAATCCTATTTTTTTTCTGTTACATGACCAGGGATATTCCAGCTCTTGTGAAATGGAATGTGACATCATACAGATTACAACTGTTCTTACAGAACTAGCTTAGAAATACTGCATTTGAGAGTATTACTATTATTATTATTATTGTTATTAATATTATTAAACAGAGTAATATAGCGCCAACATATTGCAAATGACAGACGAATACAGTGACACAGGAAGAGTAGAAGACCCTGCCCCGAAGAGCTTACAATCTAGGAGGTGGGGGAAGTAACACACAATAGGAGTGGAGATATGTAGTTGTGGGAAGTAGTGAGGTTTTCAAAAGACAGAAGAGGACTGGTAGGCAAGTTTAAAAAAAATAGGTTTTAAATTCTTTTTTTAATTGAACAGAAAGTAGGAGCAAGCCGAATAGAATGAGGAAGACAGCTCTAGAAAAGTCGTGAAGCCATGCGTGTGACAAGGTTATGAGTGAGGAAGCCAGTAGTAAGTCATTGGAGGAGCGGAGAGAGCGGCTGGGGGAGTATTTTTCTACCAGGTCAGAAAGGTAAGTGGGACAATAACTGTGGAGGAATTTGAAGGCAAAGCACTGGAGCTTGAATTTGAGGGTATGCATAAAAAAATTCCTCTATTGCATCACCATATCTTTTTTATTATTTTGTGGATGGAATTACAAAGACAAACAATGGGATATTGCTGCACAAATCAAACTTTTACATACTCTTAAAGGAGACCCCCCCTAACAGCAGGTGCATGATACCCATTTCCCTCCAATCATCTGGCTGAAACCTACAGTTAAAGTCAATGTACAAGTTCTATGCTTTTTTTACTGTTAGAGGAAAAGAACTGTATTTAGGATCTTCAAATAAAGTGCACATTCTGGTAGCTAGCAGCACTTCAAAGCACTACTATCAATGTTATCCCTGATTACAGCAGATACAGGCTAATTAACTGTAAAATTCGGGAGCTAGTCTGTCAAATTTTGGAGTAAGCAGGCACTTTAGAAGTGAAAGTTGACCTTTATAGCATTTTCTAACTATTATGTAATTACAGTTGGCTCTTCATCTTCTCAATTATATTTAATTACCTCCCCCCCATTTCATGGAATGTAACTTACAGTCATGCATAGTCTACCATAAAGCAGGTCACATAAATCTCAGGAGAGAAGTAATACATGAAGATACTTTTATCCTACATTAAACCCGTCCATTCTGGAAGTAAAATAAAAAAAATTTAAAGCTGAACACCAAATGCAGAAAGTTATCACCAGGACATAGAGTGAGGGGAAATCTATGTTCAGAACACAACAACAGCAATGGAATACATTTTTAGTAAAGTAGGAGAAGGTAAGAACCTCTATCAGCCTTTTATTGTTCATAAGTAATTTAAAATATAAAAGAGAAAAATATACTAACAAGAAATCTAAGTAAAATGTAACTATGGTCATCCATTAGTCAATACTCTCATGCACATTCATATTTAAAAACCAATGCAAATCCTTCTGATGAAAGAGTGTTATGGTCAAACTCAAATTTAACAGAACAATTCCAACATCTCATATTTGTGTCTATTGCTGGTTTTATGGTTCTATTTGCAAGTATATAATAAAAGAGAACCATCCTTTTAAAAAAAATGTTGTTTACTGCAGAAGGGATGGGCAATGACCTTTCTGAAATAAAATAAACCTACCTATAATTAGGCAGGCAACATTTCCACACATAAATATATAATTACTGTACATTTTTAAAATGTTCAGTAAGCTAAATGCATTAAAATAAATAAAAAACTATAGTCAAGGGATACTCTGTCTCCTTAGTAACAAAGATACAAAGAACAAAGCCACTGCTAATAGAATAAGTTACACAAAAACATTTCTGATGGGAAGTGAGCGTGTGCGTGTTCGGGCAACAATGCTTTCCAACACTTCTAGGTCTATTGGACTGCATGCTTCCCAACTGTCTAGTCACTATGGTTCTTTCTGCTACTGTGTCCTATACAGAGTTTGGGGTTGGTGGAAAAAAGTTTTTCAAAAATAAGATGAATATACTTACCACCACCAGAAGGGAAAGTATTTCACCTATGTGACTTGTTCATATAGGTGGGCCTAGCTTTGTTAAAACACTTTAAACGGTCACTTTAAAATGGAATGTTAACATACACAAATGTGTTTTATATAGGGGCACCCCTCCATTTAAATATGATATCATAAATCAGGTTTCAGTCACATAGGGGGTCCCATGTTATACCGCTCAGCTTTCTGTTGCACTGGGTAGTGCTAATGTTTAATTTCTTCCAGGTGGTGATAGGTGTGAAAAGTATCAAATAAATAAGGGCTAAAAATGTAGGGTTAAAAAAAATATTTAAGGTTCACTAAGAGTTAAGAAGGGACTATTCACAAACAATGGTCGGCTGCAAATATGACAGAGTGCCTTAATACAAAGAAATCTGACTGGTTGCTACAGATTACAAAATTTAGCTCACTGAAGAATTTAAGATCAAAAGGGGTAACATTATTCGGAAAAAAATTATATGGACACATTCCATAACCTTAATACAACAATAGGGTTATCACATACCTCTGGCACTCCTGCTGAAATCTTAGGAATAAGCCGAGAACCAACCAGGCTCAGGAGATCAAAGATGCTGTGTCTACGGACAAAGAAAAATACATTATTTTGCAAAACAACAACGATAAAATGATGTTTATCCCAGTTAGCAATGATTGGGCACAATTCTTTATCTGCACTGTAAGTATGGAAGTCTAGCATACAAAACATACAGTCCTTCCTGTGCACTCAACGTCTCATTTTGTACTTTGCAATGTACATTCCCTATTTCCTGCTGCCTTATTACTTACTTTGTGTTGTGTGTTCAATTTTCCCCGCTGCCCCATTTTACGAGTCTATTGTGTGTTCTCCATTCCCCAAACCTTTTTCTAAAATCCATCCATGCTTCATACTTCCCACATTGGGCCTGATTTCTTAAAGCTCTCTAAGGCTGGAGAGGATACACTTTCATCAGTGAAGGTGGGTGATCTAGCAAACCTAAAATGGATCTGGTCCAGGATTGAAAACACATGCTAACAAATAGCAAATGACTTTTAAGAAACCCATTCCAGGTTTGCTAGATCACCCAGTTTCACTGATGAACATGTATCCTCTCCAGCCTTAGAGTTTTAATAAATCAGGCCTTTCATGCTCCCCACTGTGTGTTCCATATTCCCAAAACTTCTCTTGCACTGTGTGTTCCCGATTCCTTACTACTTAATACCATACTCCCTGCATTCCCTATCGCCCACTATTTCTTTTTGCAGACTGTGCTGTGTGTTCCCAATTTCCTATCACTTTTTTTATTCTTTGTGCATTACTTAGTCCCCTTTGCCTCATACCATATGTTGTGCATTCCTTATTTCTCTCTCCACTATTCCATTCTGTAGTCTGCCCTGTGTGGTCCCTATGCTTCATCACCTCTTTATATACTATGCTTTGGGTATTCTCCATTCCCCATCACCTTGTCTTATTCTGTACTCTGCTCTGTATTATTCCTAATTCTGACTATCTCTTTCTATTCTCTGCACTGTGCCTTCCCTATTCCACATTTCATACTGCTTTCTAAGTTGTTTATTATTTCAGTAGTTGCTGGTTGCCAAGTCGTGCTGAACTTTGTTAATATACCAGTAGGTTCAGACAAGGTATTAGCTCTCTATATATATCTATTCATATTCTGAGTGCAAAAAAGGATATGTAATTATTATTATATTATTTATTGCAACATTCCGAAAACAATCCACTCAGTTCTCCCTTTCAGGTTCTATCCTGAAACTAAAAATGGTTCAAGAGTCTGAGAAGGGAAGTTTCTATTGTAGATGAGCTGCTAGACTATTCTTTTTTAATTTGTTTTTTAATTAATATCACAATCACAATATAATTTCCATTTTTCTAAAAAAAATATAAGATTGGGTTGGGTCATCAAGTATCCAATAAGTCATGCCTCAGAACTGCACATGCCCAGAAAAAACTATCACTCATTACCCAAAATTGTCCATAGGTGACACATTGAAAGCCTTCAAAGCCTAAGAATTTAAAGTCTTTTTATTCTTGCATTTGAGATACTTTACGTGAGTTGTGTAACAGCTGTATACACATGTATGAAAGACTGTTTGGGTCCTATGTGTTGTGTGTATGCTGTGGCTGGGGAGTGGTCCCTATCTTTTACATATTGTTTCCTTTGATGCATTTACATTTTAACACTTTTTTAACTTTATTGCTGTCACAAGGGACTGCCTGGAACATAAGAAGTGACAAATACTATTATGGAAAACAACAGTAGTCTTTCAGACCTTTAATGCCTCCTCTGCTGTTTAAAGGAAAAAGGAAAAAGCAAAAACAGTGCTCAATCTCCTGGTTTCACTTGTCAAGTGTTAAGTTTCAACAGCTCAACCTGAATAACACAGCTAATAAGGCCATGTATATATTAAAAGGGTATCCCAAGCATTGGTATCAGCCATCCGGATCCTCCACCATTATAGGGAAGGCATTCTGCAGTCCCTACATATTTTACTAGGATGATAACGC
This sequence comes from Pyxicephalus adspersus, assembly GCF_032062135.1. NCBI lineage: Eukaryota > Metazoa > Chordata > Amphibia > Anura > Pyxicephalidae > Pyxicephalus > Pyxicephalus adspersus. The sequence goes on from NC_092858.1 coordinate 39,722,131, forward strand.
TGCCCCTAAATTGTACCTAAAATCAGAATTTTCACTTTTCATAAAAGGGTAGACAACCCTTTTATTTAAAGTAAAAATTTAGTTTGTGTTTTTTTTTTAGGTGCAACACCCTTTTTAAAAAAAAGTGCAGCACCACCCCCTAATTCTTGATGGCTTAGGGCAGGCATGTCCAAAGTCTGGCCCGGGGTCCAATTGTGCCCCGTGTTCAGATTTACACCGACCCCCAACCTGTCATAAAATCAACATTATGCGACCCGCCAGAACTGTTGACCACAGCATAAAATACAGGCGTACAAAAAAGCTATTTTATATTTCATTAGAGTTGATCAACAGCCTTGCATTTATTGCCGGGCATAATCAGCAGGACGGGAGTCCCCATGTGTGCACAGGGAATCCCCTAAGTCATTATAGTGGACGTGTGCTCTGCAGGACCCGCACTGGCCACGCCCACTCTGATTCCAAGAACGTGCTCTGCATGGGGCCCGCACTGACACTGGACTCCGTGCACAGGGAATCTCTCCCGTCACCCTGGTGGGCATCTGATGTGCAGGACCCATGCAGACCATGCCCACACTAACCTTGAGTACATGCTGAATGGTCGGCTCTCACACATTTTCACCTCACCAAATCTGGCCCTCTTTGCAAAAAGTTTGGACACCCCTGGCTTAGGGTATGAAGAATGAATGGGAGCATGCGCAGCAAGGGCATGCGCAGAAGGAGCCCTTTCAACAATATGGAAAAAAAATGCATTCGCAATGAGGTCGGCAACCCAATATCGCACATGCGCAGTGTGAGATTGGGGGAAGCAGGAAGAACATTGAGAAAGAGAGGAGAAGATAGAGGCGCCTGGCGCTCCCTTTGCCCTGGCCCAAAGATGGATACCAAGACGAAGCGGGACTGGATGAAAGAAACCTCCCGACGGATACAGAACTGCGGGACTGAAAGCGTGATTTTTTTATTTTGGGTTACATTTGGGTTTACTTCCGCTTTAAGCCCCATGAAGACATCAGAAAGATGTCAGGTGTCACTGGAAGCAATCTTTCATGAATGTATCCAGTGACAGATGAACAACTGGTGAACACACAGCACCATTTTTTTTATGGAGAGGGGAGGACAAGAGAATTGCAATTATGTTGGAGAACCGTTGTACACAATGTATTTTTGCCCTGGGCAAACACGACTGATTGTCTCTGGTGACATTCATTTGACGTGTGTATGTAGCTTCATAGAAACATTACAGTAAATGTGCGTTGTCATTATAAGGTAAGAAATGTGTTACTGGCAGAATCATTGAGAATAATTTAGAGTAAAGTGAAAAGACACTGTTGAAGCCACCACATCCACAAACTAAGTTGCAATGTATTAAATTTGGTTCCTGGTTTTAGATACACTTACAACTACAGCCCTGGGTCCACAAGCAGCTAAACATTGATCAGGCCAGTAGATATAACACTTTCTTGTGTTTTATACAACACAAATGTTACAAATACCAAAACCAACTAAAGACAGGAAATTCCAGATGTCTGGCAAGCAGTCTTAATCTAGTGAGTGAATTATGGGTGAATTATTTTTCGAAAGGGCTCAACACATTTTTTTAATGTTTAAACGGTCAGATGATCAGCTCAGCTGGAGATCAGAACCGCATTTTACAGATCTGGTTATATATGTGAGCATGTGACGGCCTTATTTTATTATGTGCAGTATGTAATCATGACTCACAAATGCTATAGTGAGAATTCTGCCTTCTTCTAGTGAATGGTAACAATAAATAAAGGTGTATGTCTTACCTGGGGACCCCATGTGCACCTTCCACTTCTGAAAATTCCTAGAGATTCTACTGTAGAAGATCTGGAAAGAAAACACACAGACTGCAAAGATGAGAGGGGAAATGGAAGCGAAAGCATCAGCAGCAGTGGTTTCTTTTCCTTGAACACTGTGGACTTTCACATTACAAATCTATTTCATAGCTGAAGCCTGGGGGAGGGGGACTTCCACACAATGCACAGCCCAGCCTGATGTAATCTGATCTCTGCTAAACTGAAAGTGATCTACGAAACACCCCATAGCTATGTAAACATGTCTTCCCCACACTGTGACTACAGAACACCAAGCATGCCACACCTGGTCATACCTGCAATGTTATGGCCATTGTATGGCAGGGCCTGTATTGTCACCTGGGCCACACACATCCTCTCCTAGCAGTCTTTCCTGTCATGTGCTTCTATTAACATAAAGGCCTGCCCTAACTGCTTGTTCCTCCCATCAAGGAAGATGTGCAGGGCAGCAAGTGCCATTGTTACACCTCATGAGAGCACAAAACATACACAAATGTGCACTACACTGTGAGTGGGGCACCAAATGACAAGGATAAGACACGAACACCTATGGCACTACAGGTCCCTGCTTACAGATGGTTTTATTTCTAGTTAAGAATTAAAGGGTATATTATAAAGACATTCATGTAGCTTATATTTGCCTAAAAAATATTATACATATTCAAATATAAAAATAACTAGTACTGCATATACTGCAACATATAGCAATAGTCACAGAAACAATGCACAATATCTGAGAAGATACACAGAAACCACAGTCTGTAAATACAAACAGCACACACAGTCCAAACACACACACAAGCTAACAACACAAACTGCACACACAGTGCGAGGACACACAGGGTATGCACAGACAACACAAACAGCACACACACGGTATGCACAGACAACACAAACAGCACACACAGAGGGTTCGTTTTAAAGGGCAACTGGACCTTTGTAAAGCCTAGTACCTTAAAAAATGTGATCAGACAGTTCTGATTACTACAGAAAGGACAGGCAATGTTCCCCTCCAAAAAAAAAAAACATACCTGCCTAGTCACATTTTAAAAGATAAACTCATCTTCCTTTGATCTATCGCAGGCTCTGTCATCTTCCCCCGTTATACTGCATTTCCCATCTACAATAATAAGAACCTGCCTGCTTGCCTTTTTTCATTGAAAGGTTTGATTCCCACTTTAATAAACTAGAAATAAATGCTATCACTTTTTTTCCAAAACTTAGTTTATGTGTGCTATGATCATTACTATTTAGGTTTCAACACAAATGAATTATGTCAATCAAAGCTCACTTACTGGTTGATAAGAATTGCTAATTGATAAGAATTGCTACTGTTAGTTCCACAGGTTTACCATAGTAGCAACCGGCCCCCCCCCCACAAGGTTCTTTTTGAAATACCAATTTTTCTGGATGTTAGTATTTGCATAATATATACCTTCCTCCATGTGACAATGATATTGGGTCATCCAAAACACTGACCAATACATTGCAGGATCAAGAACATAGAGCTGTAGTAGATCCAAAAGGCCAGCAGGATCTACAAAGGTAAAATGTGGGTAACTTAACATTTTTTGCAAATGCCAGGTGTACTTTAATAAAGATCACTCTGTAGTAACTATCTGACAGCTGTCAGTTCATGCCTTTCTTTTAGAATCTGCTAATGCTTAAGGTGGTATTGCAGTGTCAAAAAGTACAAAGTATGTGATGATGGCTTATGATATCACCTGTCTACTATACATGTTACCGGAATCAATTTAGTCTGGTTTGCTTTAATACCAACTCCAGAAAAAAACATACATTTATGCAAAGCAGCTGCTTACATAATATTAAAAAATGTAATTAGCCTTGAAAGTATCCATAAAAAACAATTATATTGTGCATAATATGCTGACTTACTTCTTGTATATCAGATATCCTTGAGGACTTAGAAACCTTAAAGCGCATGCAGCTGTAGATGGTAGCTACAGCCAAGTTGCCAACATTTCCATGCCAAAAAAACAGTGTGTAACTACTACCAATTAACACTTTCACTTCCATGAGCTGGAGAAGGAGAAAAAGCTTATTCATGGTCCTGAAAATTAAACTCTCAAATTTGTGCTTAGATCAAGCTAGTTCAATAACATCATAATGATTACCAGCACACATTACAGAAAGCTAAATCACTGGATCTTCCTTATGCATCTTGGAAGTTTATTCCCTGGTTCAGCCACAATCAAGTTTGATATGCTGAGGAGAGGATTTTGTGATTTCACACTGGGAATGAAGATACAAACCCCTGCATAAAAGGTATACTTCATTTTAGTAAGTGTAAAAGTTGCATTTTAGGAAGAATAAAGGTAATTAACTAAATCTCTTTTGCTTTAATGCCCAACTAAATCTCTGAATCCCCCCTCACAACTTTTTAGAACTTTTTTAGCAAAAACATTTTTTAAGGGGTCTTTGGTCCACTGAAATCACAGGTCCTCTTCACCCTGTTTTTCTTTGTGATGGTGAGTTTTCTATGTACTTTTAATTTAACAATGATTTAATAAAAAAAAAAAAATCATATGGGCAATGATACCATTTTTTTGGTATAGCACCAGAATGAAACAATGTTCACAATTGAAGCATGGTCCTAACCTTTATTTCCATGAACATAAAACATGGCCTTAATCCGAACCAATATTCTAGCCCTGAAAGATAAGTGTTTAGTGAGTATATAGCTATCAGAACCTCATAGTTCTCCATCAAGGTGTATCTGCAAACTACCAATTTATTGATTGCCCAATTGGAGAAAAAACATCACATTCTACTTTAAAAAATAAAAAAACACCCAACAGAACTTATCCTAACTCAGACCTTTAATGCCATGATCAAGCCATTCTCAACCAGGTTTCGACCATCATTTAGGTTCGTCAAGCTGTGGCTGATGTGGCTGCATGACAACAATGATCATAGCTATTTGTAAAGTTGGCATTCTATTCGCCACTGTAAGGGGCCTGGCTTTTAAATTGATTTTACCAGGAAGGGTTTCCCTGAGACCTGAAAAAAACCTCTTCCAAAACCACCTACCCTGCTTTTTGAAAATCTTATCTTTTCCTGAAGGGAATTGTCTCCTTACATGACATGCCTACTATTATGATTTCAACAAGGGCTATTCTTTGCATGAAAAAAATGCAAGGAACAAACTTGTAGATTGTCTGTTGTAGTTCACAAAATACTGGAAAAGCTGCCTATAAATTATACTTTTTACTAAGGCTAATTTACTTAACTTATATAATAATATAAACCTATTTAAACTTCTAATCCATACTCAACCTTTATCTTGATTCATAAATAAAGCTTGAAATAATTTATATATATTTTGGTAGGCAAATATATTGTAGAATTATGGCATGTTAACCTACACATACACTTCTCGGTTTGGAACTAGAATCTGAGTTGCTATAGCCTTTTGTTACAAAACGTTTAAAAACAATTCTAGATATTTATTACTGGGTTCAGGGAACATGATACATCAATCGCCCACATGAACTGACCACAAGAGAATCCAGACAATACCCCAATTGGGAATCTTTGGGATGTGGTGGAAAAGACTTTATGCAGCAGTCCGACTTTCCCATCATCATTACATGACCTTGGTGAAAAATGAATCTAACCCTGGATGTAATCAAAATAGAAGCAAATGGATATCCTCCAGCACATTCCTTAAAGCAATGTGCCTCATCCCCAAAAATGTTTATTCCAATTACTTTGAAAAAAGTTGGGACTTATAGAGGCCAATAAAACATTTTTTCTCACATATTTTTTTTACCACAACAGTTTAATACATACAATAAAACATTTAAAAACAACAAATTGTATTGATCTCTCTATCTTAACAAATATGCCAAAAGTCTTTCCTCAGCGCGTTTCATGGATCCAGTCCACTTCCTCAGGAGGAGACTTGAGAGACCTCAAAACATGATAATCAACCCCATGAATGTGTAGTCCCCTCCCTTGGCAGCAAGGTTCAAAAAGACAAGAGCGGTAGCTCGGCAAAGTCAAAGGATGGAAAAAAAAAAGGAAATTCAATAACATTCAATCC